>NW_020273108.1:1872553-2360147 GCF_003268045.1 Sipha flava
GGCTATTCTTAAAGACAAGTGGAATATTTAGTATGTTAATATGTAATTTAACTAATTTTATTTTAATAAAATCATATAAAATTGATCTCAATTAGTATAAATAACTGGTGCTCTACTGAACTTTTTTTATGTTAATTAACTAGCAAATAAAATGCATACATAATTATTCATTTTATTCATATTTTTTTTAACTTTATTAATATATAAGGGGTCAACATCTGGAAGAGGAAGAAAAAAAGGAATGAGTGGATTCATTGACCTTCAAGATCCTGATAAACCATATGCATGTGACCGTAAGTACACTTATTTTGAGTTTGTGATATACTTGGTTTATGCTATTTTAAGTTTATATCATTTTTATATACCTATTGTGGTTATAAAATTTTTTAGTCTTGCACAAATTTGACCATAAACTAAAGATTAACCTGGAATAAGTAATTGCATTTATTTTTACCCTGATTATTTCAATCTATGTTAAATTAGCATATTATACCATAATGCATGTTGTGTTAGTAGAGCACAATAAAGTGGTATTATTCGTATAAACATAATTAAATATAGGGTTCTTTGTATGTTATACATTTATTTTAGGCAGGTAATGAAATGAAAATTTGAATTTATTGTAACATTAAATTTAGGATTATTATTAATACACTTTCTGATCAAAAGCATTTACAATTTTAGTCTATAAGGGTTTAAAGTTCAATTTTTAAGAATTACCATCTTTAATAATAGTTTGGGTTGATCAGTATAAAAAGGGTCTTAGGTGTATTTATTTAGAAATGTTACATTTTTATTATCTTTTTTTTATAAAAAGTTCATTTTTTTACTCTAATATATATGGTGTTTTATTTTTGTAAAAATAAAAAAAATGCTCAACTTAATTTATATTATGTCTACTTGATTTTTTTTTATGATTTTGTAATTTGTTTTGCAATTGTCACTCTGTGTCAGTACACTAGTCTAACTTGTTTGCGTTTGAGTGTTTTTGTTTGTCGTGATCATTATGCCGGCTGTATGAGGGTGTTAGCGTATGCTAATGTTTCAGTATGTGGAGCTCGTTACAAGACTCGTCCTGGTCTTACTTATCATTACACTCATTCACACAAGGAAAAACCTGCTGCCAATATACCTGTAGCAGATGAAGAGGCCAGTCAAGAGAGTGGTTTAGTATCAACCCCTGTGTCTCCACAAACACAGCAGTCTCAACAATTTGAACAACAACAAACTACAACAGGTTGGAGCAAATTCCAGGACAGTTATGTCACCTTCCTTAATGCCCCTGGTAATCACTAAATCGCTTTGAATAAAACATTCTTCTGGCTGTACACTCTTTAGCTCTGGCTTTTGTTTTACCTTTTCTTTTTTTTTTTACAAAAATCATCTTTTAAATTTCTTTATTTAATTTAAATTAATCAAGTTTCAAAACCCATCTATATTACTAGAGTCTGAGAAAATCAACTGAACAAATAATTTTCAATTCCTTTTTTAAATAAAATGTTAATTTTATTTGACTAATGACAATATTTTAGATATTATTTTTAGATTAAAAAAAATATATTTATAATTTTTTCCAGGAATTTTTTTTGACCATTATTTAATTACAATTATTCAATTTTGCAAGAAAAAAAAATCTGTTTCATAAATTATTTTACTTTATTGTTATAAATTATAAATGTTTTAATGAGTTATATTAAATATTTTGTTTTAAAATATATAGTTTTGATTAATACTAATGGAAATTATATGAACAAGCAATGATTTATATAATTTATTTTGACAAACATAACCTTCCTAAATGTTGTTATTTTAGCATTTATATATGAATATTTTTCAAAATTTTTGTTTTACGTGTCATATAACTGATGAAAGTTGAATGTACACAGTTCAATTTTTCATCCAGAGGTATTTAATGATATGATCCACCTTTGGAAAAAAATGAAATTAATATAAATGTAGTACCTATATACAAAATACTATAAATACTTTCCAGAATAGTAGAAAGTATTAATTTAACACTTCTAATTTTACTATACTTCTCTATTTCTTTCGAACTTCATTTATAGAATTCCTATACATATTTGAAGTAAAGTATTTACTTACGTATAGGTGTAATGCACTTGTTTATTTCCTGTCAATTAACATTAAATTCAAAGTCTATTACTACATTGTAATTTAAATTTTTCAATTTCAGACGAATAGAAAATTAATACCTTGATATTTTTGATTTTATAATTTTCTTTATTATATCCAATATTTTTTTGAATAATGTTCAAGTAATTTGAGTTCAAAATTTAATTTTTACGAGTATGATTTATAAATTATAGTTGGATACTAACAAACATAAAAGCTCTTAATTTTTAATTATACATAATTCTTGCATTTTTATTATACTTGTTTTAATTGATTTGTTAAAATTTTAATAAACTGTTATATAAACAATCTATGTTTTAGCATTATTATTAATTCTGTCATTATATTATCTCCATAAATTAAAAATATTTTTTTGAATTTTTTATAATGTATTTTATTTTATGCTTTATGCTTGCATGCAATAACATTTAGTTTTTTACCAGTGGGTTTCCTTTCTATTCATATTTTTTAAGTTATGTAATCTGAATATAGATCACAGTCCATTATTTGTTTTATGTGATTAGCCTTATGAGTGTCACTATTGTTTCTATTGAACTTGTAATTAGTAAATTAAAAAAAAGTTTTTGCTTTCAATGAATGTAGAATTCTTTAGCACTTGTAACAATCGTATTGCATTTCTATTAGTTGAGTGAAATAAAGTAAGACAGAAAGTTTGGAGCTTTTAATTGAGTATATTTTATTGAGTTGTAATAAACTTAAATTGTTATATCTATAGATTAATTGTCACAATAAAATTGACTGCATGCTATTACATGTATTTATTGTAATATTGAAAATATTTTTATTAGCCTTGTATAAATGTTAAATATTTAAACATTTCAGTTTTTTTTTTTTTTTTTTTTTTTTTTTTAGTTTGATTTAATAAAATGTTAAAAATTAAATTAGTACTGATTATGTTTAACTAAAAGGTTAAACCATAGTTTTGAATCTTACAATACTATTTAATTTCATGGTTAAATTTATTTGACTGCTATATATTTTGAGTTCGTTCAAACTTGTTTTTTGTTTTTTAATTTTACTATGAATAAAGCATACTTTGTTATTATTATTGTTTTATTCAAACAGTTAATATTTTGAACTAGTATTGATAGTAAATGTTATCTAAGTCATTCAATATTAATCATATACAAGAATTATGTGTATGATTTGGTAAGCGTTAGTCGTTTTATGCCTTAAACTAAATAAAAGTTATAGCACTAGCTTAAAATAATTTTATAATATATTCTTTCTGTGTAGTTTGTCATTCATGTTGTAATTAGTGCTTATTAACAACATAATTAACAGTATACATATTGTGAGGGGTACACGGGAAAAAAGTTAAATGTAAATATGATACAAATATAATTTATTTATGTATATTCATTCTAACAAATATATTTATATTAGCTGTCTCTTAAAGTTTTTGCTATGACCATATGTTATATATGAATGTCACTACACAATTATTTATTTATATATTTTGATTGGAAAATTAATGGATTTTTAAATAATTCTTACCTCATAAAAATTGTTTAGATTAAGGCGTTTCCCTGTACCTCTCATTTATATGCAGAGCTGGGCATGAATTAAAATCAAAAAGACTTTAATACAAATTTAGTGTAAACTTGTGATTTTAAAGCCTTTTTGATTGTATGGATTTAGGGTTTGTGATTTTAAGCTCTTCGAACCTATGTTTCAGTAAGTTAACTACTTTTAAAACGACAATGCTTTACCAAATACTTTGATAACTCATGGCATATAAATACAAAATGATGCAGGATTTAAATCTTTTTTTTTTTTAATCAAAATATTTCGTTGTCTGTTGATGATTGGTTTATTTGTCTTTTTATACAAATTGTTTTCAAATCTCAATCATGATTTGTCCCAGCTCTGTGTATGCATGTGTGACGAGTGCATATGCGCTTGAATGTGACGTTAAACAAAAACATATATTTCAATAATAATTTTCAAAAAATAAAATAAAGCCCCTCTTTTTGTTTGTTTTTGTTTGAAGGATAAGATGGAGGTGGCAGACGTCCCGAAAGACAGACAATATTATAAAAGGGTTTAGTGGTGAAGGTCTGGGCCATACCTTGTGTACATCAATTTATGGCAACATTATCATTATAATAATGCTGGTGGCAGTGACTTAACCACGGTCCTTAAACCAAAATAATAACATCTCAATAGCATAGAATACTCTAATAGCTATAATTTGTTTTATTTTGTTAAAATTAAATGTTTTTTGTTTTTTTTTTTTTTTTTTTTTTTTTTTTTTATTACGAACATCTGACATTCCTACTTATATTAGTGAATTTTAACCCTATGTTGTACTGAATTAAACCAATTAGTATAAATATTTTGTACAAATATTTCCATGTGTACTACATTACTGTTGCCTTATTGTGATTGATGTTAGAAATAGCATGAAAATATTAGTGTAGCACATAAAAAATTCAGTATTACACTTATAACCTGGGACAAATCATGAGCTTCCCTTCACTATACAATGAAATATGAATTTTAATTTATTATAATATAGATAAATATTGAAATGATAGTTATGTAAATTCTAAAAAAAAAAAATGTGATATTTTATAACTACACCAATCATTTATTACTAGGCAGTTGACTTATTTATTTAATTATTATAAATTAATAATATTAGGTAAAATTTAACTATTCATTTTGACGATTTAGGAAAGAATTTAGTGAGTTATATGTATGAGACACTTAGTTTTCAGTCAAGCTAAAATATTTATAAAGTGTATAACATTTGTATTGCACTGGGATTTTAATTTTTTTTTTTTTTTTTAATTTAATTTTAGTTAAAATTAAATTGATCAATGGAAATTGATTGTTTCAATTCTACTTTAAATCGAAATTTTTAATTTTTTAAAAATTGAAATATCAATTAATGAGTTAATTTCATATATTATTTATTTATACATTTTATATCAAACTACTTCAAGCAATTTAATACAACTTTAAATTTAAACTTTATTTTAAAGTAAAAACTGTAATTTTTACAAAATGCATACAAATGTTTTAAATACAACTTTACTAAGTATAATCTTTAAAAATTATATACCAGTCAAATGTGTTATTTATTATTTACTTTTAAGGAATATTTATTTTCTCTAGTCGATTTTTAAGTTTTATTATTTTTGTTGTAAACATTTTTTGAAATTAACATATACAACTATTTATAGTACAACATATGTCAAATTAATTAATTTAAATTATAAATTTCCTCTCAACATTGTTACCTATCAAAATTAACTATTACTAATATAATTATTATTTTTATTATTATTATTATTATTATTATTATTATTATTATTATTATTATTATTATTATTATTATACATTTTGGTCCAAAGTATTCAAACTTAAAATAATTTTTAGTTGATATGTAAATAATGTTTAAATGAGACCTATTTTTACAAAATCTTTGGAACAGTTTTTATCATAACAATAAGTATTAAAAGTATTTATTATTTCATTATTTAAATATTTTTTACTTAACCTACATCGAATTAATAATTTTTAAAGTATTTTTATTAATTAATATAACTATAGTAAAAATATAAGTAATCTTTTATTTGGTTTAAATATATTTTTTTTAATATTTTTTGAATGACAAAAATCAATCATTTATGATATAAAATGAAGTAGACCAATTTTATGTATTTTAGATAATGATGTAACAATTAATATTAATAGCATTTAATTTAATTTGTCATGAAATTACCTTATAACAGTCATAAAAGCCATATACATATATGCATTATGTATACACACACACACACACATAAACACACATACACACACACACGCATATATATATATATATATATATATATACTCACTATATACTTGTTTATAATTTATTGTTTTTAATACAATTTCTGCGTAACTGTTAGTGGTAATATGCATAAACCTAGTATTTTATGAGAAATGAATATGAATTTATCGATTGTTTTAAATAAGTGAAATTACATTCTGGGAATTTATAAATTTAGTAATTCATTGAATAAAGTCTATTTTTAAGATGACTCATTAAAAACCAATATTTAAATTATAATTTAAATATAATTTATGTTAAACATACATGTTGTAATCAAATTTAATAATTATTTTAAATGTATATCTTTTTTGACGATTCAGACCGTTTCACTTTGTAATTTATTATGGAGTCATTTTAAAATTGGAAACTTGTCCTTTTGTGTTCATTTCTGAATTCTACTCTGATTATTTTAAGTCCGTATAATTCATTAAGGCAAGGGTGCTGTACTATGGACATATTTTGGGTTTTGTATTAAAAAATTGTTTACTCTAAATAAACCATGGAATTATAAATATATTTTGTTTTATTTTTTTATAGTAATCCTTTTCATTCTTCCTAAGAGATATTTAAGTATACATATGTCATTTTAATAGAATTAATATTTCATGTTAAATTTCTATTGTATTATTTCAATTGATTAATAGTAATACTCTTATAGAATTATATAATTGTTATCAGTTGATAAGTAACTATTTTCAAAAATTGTACGAAAACATATCTACATAATTTGTTTATGTGTATTCGTGTTTTTTTTTTTTTTTAAGGTTTATTGATAATGACAGAAGTTAAATTAGCTTTATATTTATTTCTTGTAGAACTATTTAGTAGTTTAAGTTTTTCAGCTGGTTTTATTTAGTTTTATAGTTTAAATATTATATATAATAAGTTTAAAAAGTAGGGAAAAATTAACTGTGCAAGTTGCAGTGCATCACACCTCTGGGAATAACTTCCCTACTACAAGATTATTTGAAGTATGCATTGTAATTTGTAGACCCAAATGCATGGTTTGGTCAAGGTACAATTGGACCGAATCAATGGTAATATGTTTCAGGTCCATCGGGTAGCAACAACTCTTCTGTCGCTTCTCCTGCCCCTCACTCGAAACGGGTTTCAGCTAGGATGTCGAATCATCAAAATAGTTCACCACTTTTGTCATTGAATCCAAATGAAGCAGCTACAAGCGCTGCAAGTTCAGTTTACTCATCAAATGCAACTCCAACTAAAGCATCTCATCATAAACCTGTGCCAAGAGAAGTAACGGTTATAATATATTTATACGCATAACTATATAACTTTATAAAATATTCTGTTTTAGGGATATTCTAAAACGAAATCTGGAGCCAATAACAAATCAGCTGCTAATCCGTCACCTTATTGTGATTTTTGTTTGGGCGATGAAGTATCTAATAAATCCGGACAACCAGAAATATTGATTTCTTGTTCAGACTGTGGACGTTCAGGTAAAATGGTTTTATTCAATGTTTTTTTTTTTTGTATATTCTTGCATTATATACTAAAAATTAATACATCTTAAAGGTCATCCAACATGTCTCCAATTTACTGCAAATATGATAATTTCGGTCGGAAAATATCGCTGGCAATGCATTGAGTGCAAATGCTGCTCTATATGTGGAACATCAGATAATGATGTAAGCATAACAATTTAAAATTATAAATTCATAAGAAAAATTATCGCTATTTTTATTATTCTAGGATCAACTTCTGTTTTGTGATGATTGTGACCGCGGTTATCATGTATATTGCTTAACACCCCCACTTACATCTCCACCAGAAGGCTGCTGGAGTTGTAAACTCTGCATCAAAGAATTCCATTCAAAATAATTCATATACCTTAATAACTTTTTATACTTTATCAACATTTTGTCGTATGAATGTCATTGAAAAGTTACAAAGTTATATTCCAAAAAAAGGTGTGTTTATTATAATTCCTTGAATTTTCAACCATTGATAACTAGACATAGTTTCATTCAGTATTACATAATTTAAGGTTTTTTTTCTTTTTTTTTTTTTGTATTAATATAATTTTTTTTACAATTTTTTTAAATGCCTTATTTGGTTTAAAATGTCAATATTTTTTAACTCAATGTGTGTTTAATATGGTACTAGTGATTTTTTTTTATATTTATTTGTATGTACAAACTTATGCTAAAATTATTTCTGTTTAAATTGTTTAATAATTAAATGTAAACTAAACAATTGGCAGTTAAATGTCTTAAAGTTAATTAATACAATTTAATACATCAAATTTAAATATTTCATTTTGTAAAAATTGTCATGAATTATTAAGGAAATAAAATAAAAACATATTACTTTATTTATTATTGATATCATTATAAAATACTGAAAAACGTGAGTTTACCAACTATCATAGTTTTCATGAACTAACATTTCACGACTAACTATAATTCTATATTATATTATACTTTTGTGGAAAATTTAATAGGTGATTTTGTTTAGTAACTGTTTTTAATAAAAATTATTAACATATTATTCAACTATTCATCCTAATTATTTAATTGGACTTTCCTATTTACATTTAATATTTGTTTTGATTAAATTGTGATCAAATATGCATTTAGCATATTCAACAAACTGTTTAAATGTCTAAATTCTATTTAAAAATGCTTGATAAATCTTAATACTGTAAGTGAATAATTTACTTTGTGTATGAACATTTATTATTAATGTGATGAATAAGATTCGGGACTTGTTGCATTTGCATATTGCTTAATAATGACTGCAGAATAGTTTAAGTAAGATTTAAATTTGTTTTAAATCATAACAGATTGAAATACAAAAATTTTAATTGCATATTTTCGCATATTTTGCCGTTTTCTGAGCAAAATGCATATTTGACAAATTTTGGCAGTTTAATTGTTATTTATAGCACATTTACGCAGTTTTTGTTTTATGTTTAAAGGACGTCACACTCACAGTGTATGTCAAGTTATAATACGCACAATTATGAAATTTGAAAGTGCCTTTTTTGGCTTTTTCAGCAATTTTTCAAAAAAATGCTTATTTCCAGTTATTCTGATTATTTTTACTTATTCGACCAGTTTTTTTTACGTTTTTATAGTTTTCTTCTTCAAAGTCGTTTTTGATAGAATTAAAAATAAAAATAATTCTTATCTTATCTACGTTTTCACGTAGCTCGTCGCCATCCGAACCATCGTTGTAGGGTTAATAAAGATAATCCAACGTTGAAACTAGAACTGAGTGTCAAACGTCAGAATGATCAAAAACAGAAAGAACAGTTTACATTTTATTTTTCAGAAAAATTCTTTAGAAAATTTTTAAAGTTTTGAAAGTGAAAATGTATTTTTATTTTGTTTTATTGTTTAGTTAGAACTTAATAGTTTTTTTTTTAATAAATATTTTTGCTTAATTTTAAATTTTTTAAATGCTTATTTTAGTGCTTATAATGATATTTTTAAGCGCTTATTTTAATAATTTTAAGTGCTTTAAGTCCCGAGCCCTGGTAATAACTAATATTCAATAGGCTATATTATATTTTAAACTACCGAAATTCTTCACCATAAAATTACTAATTACCTTCTACATATCAAAACTGCGGCCCTTGAAGACATATTAAAAAAAAAAAAAACAAAATTCAAAATTGTTCCATGATGTTACACTTTTTATTTTTTATTCTATAAATCGTAGATAGACGTGCAATGTATAACGCCCAAAACCATGATTAAATCCAGCTCACTACATACACTACATATGAATTTATGAATCGTTTTTTTATAACAGCCATAGCAAATCCAAATTCTTGTGATGAAAGATAGTGAAAGTTGGTTATATCACTCCACCTAGTTGTCATTATTAGATAGCTATTATTTACTGCGGATTTAACTGGATAATAATATAATTTTTTTTTTTTGTGGTCCCCAGTGTTTTTATAAAAATAAATTTACCTGTTAACTACAAAAGGTTGGATAACACTGATTTATATCATCTGGTTGTAAATATCTATTCATTTTAATTTGTTATAACTAGGGCTCGGATGTTTATGCACTTAAAACTACTGTAATATGCATGCATTTATGCACTAATAAATTACCAAAATATGCACAAAATAATGTTTTACAATTCATAAAATAAAAATATAATATTTTTATTGCCTAGTAGTTATTTTTATATATTATTTTTTTTTACTACAATTTAAAATACATTTTTTAAATTTACATAGCGTTTTATTTACATTAATTTACAGTATTATTTACTATTTATTAATTATTAGATTATTAGTGTTACACTGTGCTAATTAATGTGGTCAAATTAAAATGTTTTTAATTTGCTCAAATTTGTAACTGCGTCTGTTATCGGGAAGTAAATTTTTGTTGCATGAAAAACTTCGTTCTACATCAATTGATATTGGAGCATATTTGAAGAATGCAAGATCCTCAACCTTCAAATCTTCTATTCCTTCCATAGTATCAACTTCACTGGAGTGTATTTTCGAAATTTGTACCAAAGTTTTAAATTCTTTATTTTTTTCAATTACATTCTGAAATTTGTGGTAAATTTCTTTTCCTACTTTTCCATTAGTCATTTTGAGGGTTTCTCTAGTATAATTGACAACATTAATTGATTCAAACAAAGTTAATCCAGATGATTCTAATTTAGTTATGTTGACTGGTAAAAATCTAAAGTTGGACTGAATGAATGTTAAGTTTGGGCCTAAATTTGGTTCAGCCATAATGCTAATTCTTTTTTCGATTGAAACTGCGTAATCTAAGTTTAATTCTAAAAATACATTTTGTATAGTTGTAAAATTATTAGTGTAGTAAAATTCCGCCTCTAACCATATTCCCCGACGTGTTATTATAGGCACTGGAGGTAGAGAAATACCAGAGACTTCTGTTTTAAAAATCTCTAAACATGATGGTGCTTTCAAAAATACATTTTTAACGTTTGACACAAGTCTACAAGTCTACATTATTGAATTTTCCACGAATTGTTTCCGCTACTCTATGATGTGCATGTGCAAGACAGGTGATGTGCACCATTTTTGAATAAAGCGCTTTTAACGAATTGGTAGTAATTATTCGCTCATATATGGGGCGGCATCAGTAACAAATAAATGAACATCATCGTGACAAATGTCTTCTGGCCATAAAAGAAACATGGATTGATCAAAAACTTTACTAATTGTGAAGTAATTTGTTTTATCTAACTCTTCAGAGTTCAATAAATACAATTTACCCGGCGTACTTTTATAAAGAATACCAATAATCACGTTTGCTACGTAGCGGCCTTCGTAATCTGTTATTTCATCTATAGTAACAAATATTTTTTTGCCAGTGATATCATTCCTAATTTTTTTTAATTGATTTTTCATAACAATCAGATAATAATTTTTGCGTAAAGTTGACTCTTCTGGTATTTCTTTACCTGTATATTTTGTTAAAAAATTACGAAATATTTTATTATTTACTTTGTGGAAAGGAATATTGGCTCCTATAAATGCTCTGCACATATCCATGTAAAATGATGATTTTTTACCGACCACATTGCAAATTAGTTGTTGTGACTGAGTTTGTTTCTATCGATCAGCTGTGCGGATATGTTTGGCTGTCTTCAAGTGTTGTTCGAAGGTAAAACGACGTTCATATCCAAATTTAATTTCACACACTTTACAATACAAAACCGTACCATCCGTAGAAAAAACATAATTTCCAAACTCGTCTACAAAAATTTTAAGATGAATTGAACAAAACGACTTACATTTCGGCATTTTTAAAAAAAAGTAAAACTAACTGCAAAAAAATATAAATAATAAAAAGTACTCTTAAGCCTCGATTACACTGAGCGAGTTTACACGCTAGGCACTGGCGAATTAACTTGCTGCGACTAAAGTCGCTCAATATAATCATCTTAGTCGCTTACTCGCCACGTGTTGAATACTCGCTACTCGCTCGCGATTAATGTAAACGGCCGGGCTACTTTAGTCGCTAGTCACTGACTTTTTTACACTCCAACGAGTGAAATCGCTCAATGTAATCGCCCTAGCTGGTGAAATTGCTAGTGTGCCAACAATTAGTGACTGGTCAAAATGTCGGAAGCTGTAGTTCGAGTTATTGTGATTTCTCATTTATTGCGACAGGAGTTAGAAAAGAAAAAGTATAAAAATAAAAGGTTATGGATCAGAAGTTGGATTTCAAGGCGAGAGAAATATGATGCATCCAATACATTATTAAAAGAACTAAAACACGAAGACTGCAGCCTATCAAAATATTCTAAGGATGAACGGGGCCCAGTTAAATAAATAATAATAAATAATTAATAAATAATACAATTTAAAACATAAACGAAAACGAATGAGTTATCTATATCAATGACAACTTTCTATTATATGTATATCACATGAATGAGTGTACGCGACTAGCGAACGAGCGAATTTAATCGCTCAATGTAATCGGACAAGTCGCTACACGCTCACAAGCGCGCGACTTTAAACGCTAGTAAAATCGCTCAATGTAATCGAGGCTTTAACGACCGACATGGAAACATGGCGATTAAAATCGTACCAATATGTCGCTTGGTCGTCGCCACATACTCATGGCATGAAGTTATACAAAATTCTATTATTAAATCGTTATTTAATAAATATTCCGGACAAGCACAGTATAAAAATACCTAATAAGGAACATTATTTATATTTTACATTAAATTGTTTTGAAATATGCATTTATATTCTTAAAATCCAAAAATATGCATTTAAAATAAAAAACCACTAAATATACAAAAATATGCAAAATAAAAATAGCATTATTTTATTCAGTAGAACATGAATCAAATTTGTATCCAGGTCTGCAATAAATTGGATAAATAGAAAAAAATATGCAATTGCATAAACATCTTAGCCCTAGTTATAACAATAGAATATAATTATTATAATTCATACCTTATATGTATTTTTTATAACACTATAAAATCACTTATTTTTAGAAAAACTTTACCCCCCCCCCCCCCTCTTACTAAAAATTTGAAAATGCGCACTGAATAAACAATTAGAAAATACAGGCCTCTATTGTTATACTAGGATTACAATAGTTTCATGGTAACTATAGTTTCAATCAAACCATATTTAAAGAAACAATATTTTCATTGTAAAGTAATTTCAGATAAATCCCAAACGATTTAAGCATTAAACTTTAATCAAAAGTATTATATAAAGTCAAAGTTATGCAAAACGAATCCAAGTCTAACACTAGTACATTTTCCGGCAATTTTTGTACAGTTCCTCAAAATATGTTAAAAACTAGAACATGGAACTTAAAATATTTAATGAAATCATTATTCAATTCAAATTCAAGTGAACCACAAAAGGATTTAATTGATATAAAAAAGTATGAACTCTTTCAAAATTATGCAAGTGACACCACTCAATCGACAGAACAGTAGAGTATTTATCTAATAATCAATTCGAATTTTATAATTTATGAAAATAAAATAAAAAAATTATTTTAAAAATTTCAATTTCTAATTTTTATTATAAATATTAAATCTCTTATTCTTTACTATGAGAAGTAAAAATATAAGTTTAGATATGATAAATATTTTTTTTTATTTTAATACTAATAATAGTAATGGCTTGTACTATGGTGCACAGGAGAAAATGAACCACCAAAAATGGTATAAGAAAACTATTAGATTCCTATAGTAAATTATGATTAGTTATTATGTACAAAGTATGTAATAAAAAAAAATTTATAAAAAAAAGTTTTTACAACTTTTCGTGTTGAGAAGTTTTACTCGTTTTGCCCCAGGCGGCCGCATAGAAATAAGCTACATGAGTAGACACGTCGATTGGTCATACATAATAAGCAAGGCTCGGAACTTTATGCGCATACATATGCATTAAAAAACATAATATGCAGTAAAAATTTGGAACATAGTTATATACCTGTATATAATAATTTATTTATTATTAAATTTACATTTTCGACGAGACATATAATATATGTCTTATATGTGTAATACATATGTAGGTACCTAATAAATAGTTAGTATAATAACACAACTCATAAATGGTAGTTACGTACATGAGAAAGTAACAGTAGACAAAACCATTGAAGTGAATTACCGAATACTAACCAAAGATAAATTACTAAATTGGTAAGTAACTGAATATTGAAGATGGAAAAATTCCAATTTTCAATAATGAGAGACTTGCACCATTGATTTTATAATATACTATAATAATATATAAACTGGTTATAATATATATAATAATATATATATATAATAAAATATATATATATAAACTGGAGGGAGGGGTACTAAATTTACAAGCATTATACACTAGTTAAGTAGGTACAATATTTTTTTATATATACCTATATTAGGGTGGTCCTTATTTTTTAACTTTCAAAATATTGAGCCAGGTACCCGCCATTTTGTTCATTATTGTTCATTGCCTCTTGAGGGTTAAAAATTTGTCATTGAGAGTAGTTTTGTAGTTTTGTGAATTTAACTCAAAAACTATAGTACTTAGCGAAAAAATGTATAGAAGGTTAATTATATATTTTAATGTTTCTCATAAAATATATATTTAAAAAAATCGTCTTAAGTCTGTAATCTTCCAAGAAAAATAGTAAAATACGAAATATTTTATTTATTTTGCAAATATTTGATAAAATATTAAAAATATGAAAAAATGTATAAATAAATAATAAATAAAATATTTCGTATTTAACTATTTTTCTTGGAAAATTACAGACTAACAGTAATTTTTTTAAATATATATTTTATGAGCAATATTAAAATATATAATTAACCTTTTATACATTTCTTCGCTAAGTACTAAAGTGTTTGAGTTAAATTCACTTAACTAAAAAACTACCCTCTAAGACAAATTTTCAACCCTCTTGAAGCATGGGAATAGGGTGAGTTATCATGCCCAAATTTAGCCCCAATTACTTACTGATTATAATGAACAAAATGGTGGGTACCTGGCCAAAGAATATTTAAAAAAAAATTCTTCTTCTATGACTAAGGACCATCCTAATATATATACTTATGTTCTTGAATCTATTAGTCCATTTTATACTTGCATCTTTTACACATTGCACATCTTAAGAAAGGTAAATAAAATACAATAAAGCTAAAATTAAAAGTAATATTTTGTTAACATAAATGTATAATATATACAAATAACTTGGATACTTAACATCGCCCCCATTGTTTCCCCCCCCCTCAAATACACCACTGCTTGTACACAGTAATTCAAGGAAAAGCGTAGATAACGTCGATATCGTCTGTGCCGATCAATTATAGAGATCGGATTTATAAGAGTTATTAATTTCTAATCGTATTCTTATAAAATCCTTAAAATATAATGATTTATGTCTTTAAAAATACAAATATTTTTTCGATATTGTGTAAAAAAAAAATATTATAATTACTTGGTATAAATTTATCAATTACTAAATATTATTTTTAAAATTGAAAAAAAAATCGGTTTAATGGCAATTTTACCCATACATGGTTATCCCTAATATCTAGTGACTAATTTGTATAACAATCTAAAATGATATAAAAATAATTCACATTTTTGCATTTGTTGATCAATATTATCAAAATGTCGATGTACGTATTACATACATGAATGTGCAGACAAATAATAGGTAGGTAATATAATGATAAATTATTTTCATCAGAAAGAATGTTTATAAAATATTCTCTAACTTATTGAATATTCCATGACCCCTAAAATATGCTTTTTATGCAAAATAAATTTTTTTACGTGAATTTTGTGTTTCATGAATCGTAAAGATTATATCTCACTTCCATTTAATTGCATAGACTAGAAACAAATATGTAAAATCATAAAAATCCGACTTCTAATTATAAATAATATACATAACATAGGCGTGCATAAACCTCTTTTTAGGTAGGTATGCAGAAGGTTATCTCAATCACTGGCCTCCTCATAATGGAAGTTATAAATGCGTTCAAAATGCTGGTATAAATATACACACAAATGTCTAAATAATTGTTTAATTTAAAATTAAAATTGTTTTCTTAAAAAAAGTGACTCAATAACCTTTTCTTTATTTTTATAACTAGGGCTGTGAATTTAATGTACTAAATAACCTCAAAAATGCATTAAGAATGTCGAAAAAATGCAATATAAAATGCCAAAAATGATAGTACAAAATTCATTTAAAATGGTTTTTAATTTAATTTTGTATTTATATTAATATTAGGTAGGTACAGGATATTATACATTAGTACACTACATGTACCTATAAATAAGTATTTATTTAATAAAAAATAATAATAATAAAAATTTTGATTGAATTTGATATACTTAATTTTCATGAAACATTTTTTTATAATTTTTTTTATTATTAATTTTGTTAAACTAATAAAAAAAACTTAAATATATTTATTTTTGGGTAATTTATTCATCTTTAGTCTTTAGAATTTTATTAAAAATACTAAAAAATGAACTAAAAAATGAAAATATGACCTAAAAACGCACAAAAATTACCTACCTAAAAAATTAAAAACGCCAAAAAATGCAAAAACAAATGCAAAATAATAGTTGCATAAATGGATTCGTAGTTACATAATTCAAATTACGTACTTATATTATGTATTATTACGTTTCACAATTACCAACAAAAATATGAACTTGCTTACAAATTCACAGCCCTAGTTATAACTGTTTTCATCAGTATAATTTAAAAATAAAACACAAGAAAACAAATTGAATAGGTATATAACACTTCAAATGATTTGAGTATTATATTTAAATAGTGTAAATAAACACTTATATATATATAAGTGTTAGTTATATATATAACTTATATAAGTTATATATATATAAACACATATACTTCAATAAAAAAACAAAATAAATTTGGTAAATAATTATAATTGATCATAATACAATTTGACGTAAAGTCGAATTTTTGAAATCATTAATAATGTCATCAGGATTTTTAACCCATTTCTTGCTCTTTAGTTAAAAGCATTAAGCTACCTATTTAATCTCTCTTGAAGCATAGTACTTCTTAATTTTGATTTCACCAATATTAATTTAGTAAATGATCGCTTACATGTATAACTTGTAACTGACATTACCTACTGCAAATTTCTTTATCATAATAATAAATAGTTCAAAAATACAATATTTATCAAATTATTTTAACCATTGAAGCCAAACCCAAAGTATTTTAGCATCACAGTTGACTTCAATTTGGTTTTGTTGTAACAACTTTATTTCGACTACTTACCAATTCATCTTGATTGTACTTAAAGTGTTTACTTAATACATATAAATGTATTAAATTAATATATAAAATGAAAATATAAAAAATTTAGGGTTGCCATACGTCCCGGAAAACCGGGATTGTCACCAGTTTTGGACTTCGTGTCCCGGTGTCTTGAAAAATGTTTTCAGGATGTCCATATGCCCCGGCTTTTTATCTCAAATTACATTTTTAATCGTAAAAGATTGACAATATATAATAAAACCATAATTCGTAATTTACACGTATAAATATATAACATATTTTATTTTACAAAAATATTTTAATTATTATATTGCCTGCCATTAATGGTCCTTTCAATATATTAAAAGTAATTAATATAATAAAAAGTATATTTTTCAATATGGTGTTTGTTTTGTCCCGGTTTTGCCTTATAAATTTATGGCAATCCTAACATGTACTGATGGTAACCCTTTACGTACGTTTTGTGTTCGTATAAACTGGAATAAGTTTATTCTCGTAAACGCGAAATAATCCTCTTTAAACAATATTTTTACCTCAAAATAAACTGAGGGTGCAAATTTACAAATATGTATCCCTTTGCATGTGCGCCAATGTATCTAATGTCTCATGAGAAACGAACCAATAAATCAACTTGGAGTAGACTTTCCACTCCCCAGCTGAGTAAGTCTCTCGATTCATTAGTGTCATTAAAGGTTTTCCACTTCATCATGAACATCGAAACTAGACAGTATATAGAATTATCACATTTTTTTTAAATCTATCAACAACATTAATATTTTTCTTTCAGTGTCCAATGTCCGTGATAATCCGGCATCAGAACGAATATTTTCGGTCAGCTGTCGAATACGTTTAATGTGCACCGAGAACTACGACAAAACGTCACAAAAACGTTTAAATTTTCAACGTTGTGTAAAGGTTGATTTCGAGGTTATACCGCCGAATTTCGTTGTGTTTGTTTTTTTTGTACCGCCTATTTGTCGATGAACGCCGATTGCCGAGATTATTGCACTTATTTCAATGAAATATGCGTTTTACATGGTCTGCCGGTATTTTGAAGTGTCTTTAATGTAAAGTTTTATAATAATCATAGTAATTACGTTTGAATAGTCTATAGTTTTTTCTTTTTTTCTTCTTTTTTGAGGTGTTGGACAATTTCAGTACTTGAATTATACTGCTGACGTGCGGAATTAAAAAATAAAAATCTAATCAAATCTTTTTTTTCTTTAAACACATAATGTCCATATGTTTGTAACGTTGAGCATTTAATTCTTATTTGTGAAAAATTCTAATCTCACCAGCAATCATGGACCGTTCGCTTTTGGTAAGTGAATTCGATGACATGGGCTTGACTATTGATGATGATATCATTGACGAATGTAAGTATACATACTATATTATATGATGTTGAGTTTATTGTTTCTTCTATGTTTATCAATTTGTTTTAAGCAGTTTCATTTTTCAAACCTTTTATGTGAATTAATTTTATTGTTGAAGGCTGCTATGCATCAGTTTTCCTTATAAAGTTTTGCTCTGAGATATCTATAAGTATTATTTATATCTAAAATTTATTGATTTATAGCAAATTATTTATTGTCTAATATTTAACTAATTAAATTAATTGAGAAGTAAACCTTATGTTTATTTACAAATTTAATACTAATAAAAAATATAATCATTCTATTAATTTGTTGATTATTACATCAAATACTTAATTTCCTAAAAAAATGATTTATATTATTTATTTATTTATTATATTATTTATTATACATTGTAGCGTGCCGAATGATACGTAGTACAATACATTATAACCATTTCAAATTTTTATGGTTTTATAAATAATGAAATAGATAACATAGTTTTTTTTTTATTTGAATTACAGAACATTTTTTTTTTATAGTTGACTTGAAATATTTTGTGTTCATCTTTAATATTATGTTTTGCAATCAAAGAAAATTTAAATTAATAAAATTATCACAGATTTTATAATAATATACCAATATGTGATAAATTACAGAAAAACAGTAAGGGATTAATTGTCCGCACTAGGCTATATAGTGAAAATAAATAAACATATATGTACTTACTTACTTATCTGTCAAACTGATAATTCGATAGAAGTACAAAATAGACAATTAATGAATTATAATTATAAGATAATATAAATGAAAGATATTGCGTATAATAAAACCATAAAATAAGTATAAAATTTATATAAATAAAATAAATAATGTTGGATTTTAAAACGTAAAGTTAATTTTAGTATGAGCAGCAAGCAGTTGCATAGTTAGCCCGTTGATTTAGATTATTGCTTTATGAAATTGTATAATAAAATAATAGCTGTATAGTCTAATACTTTTCTTTATTAAATTGTTAAGTATTTTGTAGATTTTGAAGAGAGTAATTTACTAGTTTTTCTTTATTTTTATTTATTTATACTATTTATTATATGATTTAACAACTACAATCATCTATATTTTTAATGTTTTATTTATTTACTTTTTATTAGTTTGATTTTAAAATATTTTTTAATTATTTTTAAGTATTGATATTATTATATTTTCATAGTTATGTTAATATTTGATTAATGAATATGGCTCAGTAAAAACAATAGTTGTTAACCGTATTTATTTTGATTATAGATTTTTTCACAAGAGGTGATATGGGGGATGGGTACCTTTTTGTAGTCTTTTTTTTTCTCTAAAATCCAAGAAAATGTATGAATTGCTTTAGATTCATGAATATAAATATAAATTATTTTTATTATAATATGTAATAAAAATTATAACATTAATGACCTGAATTAAAGATACAAGTAATAAAACCAGAAATAAAGCAGTTTTGCAGTCATTGTAGGGTTAATCATAAAGCCTTATTTGGTTTATTTTGTAACAATTTTTTTTTATCCATATCCTTTAAAATATCCTAAAAATGCCTCTGTTTACTATGAAATATCATTTAAATATTCATGTAGTATTATGTAATAATTTAATTAATTTTTTTATAAATACTTACTTTAAATAATTAATTAAAATAAAATGTAAAAACCATTATAATTCAAAAGGTTTAAGAATTTTAGTCATATATTATCACCACCTTAAACCTAAAAACTAATTAATCATTTGAGTTTTGAATGTCTTAAATATTTTAGTTTTTTTTAAGATTTTGATTTGATGCTATTATTTTTTAGGTGTCATTGCATGTCATGCGCATAAAATATCAGCATCAGATTTGGTTGGATCTTGGATAGCTTATTGTGCATCATCTCAAGTTGACGCAAATGATTTAAATAAAGAAAGAATTATTACCTTACTTAAGTCTGTCAAAAAAGATGATAAACAAAAAGCCAGTGACAAGTAATTTCTTTATGTACTATATTTATTGAGTAACTTTAACATATTCACTGCAGCTGCTTGTTGAAGCCAACACCTTGGTTTTTGTGGGAATTGTTTATTTTGTCTATAACTGACATAAGAGTTATTTATTATAAAAATTAATAATACAATTATTGGAATATTTTGATTTTTTACGCATATATTTTTCATACATTTATTTTATATTTTGTAATGCATTTATACAAATATTTATTAACCAACTATTATTATTATTCTATAAGTATAATTATAATCAGTATTATTAAAAAAAAATGTTTCCTGGATTTGTGTATCACTATACATTTGAAGAATCTGAACATGTGTTATTTTATTTGGTTTAAAAAAAAAAAACTAAACAATTGTATTTTAAGTGTTTTTATATTTGCTCTAAAGAAAGGACAAATTATTTAAACTTTCAAATTGATAATATTTACGTACATATATTTTTTTGTTTAGGAGATATAATGAAAATAAATCAAATTTAAATGAAAAGGTTTCATTGCAATCAGTTAATAATGAAGCATCATTAAAAGTAAGTCACTAATTTATTATTTAACTTTTTTTTTATTGATCATGATGCTATTGGTAATTATTAATTGTTTTAATACTAGTTCAATTGAGTTGTATAAGTAATTCTCAGAGTAACTGAAATATTCATCATTTACATTGTTAAATTGACCTATTGACTTGCATAATATATATAAATTAAAATTATTTAGTTATATCTCAAAATAATTTTACCATTCTAATACCATAGACAAATATTACACTGATTACAATTATTTTCTATTGTAATAATTTACCAATAAAATATTTATTATAAATTAATAAAAATGTTTTTAATTATTTATACTTGTTTTCATTTTGATTTTGGGAAATTTTTTTATTACATTTCATTTCATTATTTTATCCAGGATGATAATTTTATTATAATTTAATACTTATAATGCGTTATTAATATTTTTTTGAAAAATATAGACAATCTAGTATAATTTTATATCATAATAACTATCAATATTATAGATGTGTAATATTATTATATAGTTTTTTTTTTTTTTTTTTTAAATTACTGAGTTCTCGATTATCAGTTCTGTAAAAATATTAACTTCACATTATAATAAATATAATTGTATACATAATATTTTGCATTAAAGAATATTTTAAATAATGTTATTAGTGATAAAACTCCCTTACCTACTAGAGCATAACAACTATATATTTTAATGAGGTCTCAGAATATGTGGTTACAATATTTTTGGTGTACATATTGTTTCTATAGATATATATTTGATAGTTAATTTTACTTTTACACAAATGTATGAAAGATAAAAACATCAAAACAAAGACACCACCATCAGCATATTATGATTGTGGTGTCTTTGCTAAAGTGATTCAGGTTTTGTCTTGAATACTCTCTGTAAATTATGTTGGATTCGACCCTTCAAATTTTTTTCTCTGCTCCTTCTGACCTATCTTGATATCTAATTCTATGATCCCTATGAAATAATGTACACTGTTATAAAAATAATTTTTACAATATGAAGTAAATTATATTTAACAAAAATATTGAAATTTATTTAGTATTCTTTAAGTATTAATTTAACTGTGTTAAATTTATTTTTAGTTGTGCATATTATTTAATGTGTATTTTATATGTTGGTCTTATTTATTTTAAAGTAAATTGATTGTAGATTATTGATATTTTTTTTATCAAATATTTTTTGAAAATTATATGTAAAATTATTTAAACCAGATTGCAAGTTTTTAAAAAGCCTACTATTCATTGTTTGCCGATTTTAATTAATTTTATAATTTGAAGTATATCTGTAAAATATTAAAAATAGCATTATTATGTTTAGCTTGCTTTTGTTGGTGACCTATAGTTCAAAGGTAAAAGTTAAAAGGAATTTTTTCCTTTTTGCTCTATTAAACATAATTGTTAAGCTACATTAAGGTACATTTATAAATATGACATCTAATTTTGTAAATACAATGAAACTTACATTAAACGAAATTTTCTGTTTAACGAATTATTTTTAGGGACCATGACTAACGTTCATTGTTAATCATTAAGTCATTCTATTTTACCAATTCCTCTATTTTAAGAATTGTTTTTGTTCCTTATGAGTAGGGCAAAAGACTTGTAGCATTTGCATATTTGTTTTTCACAATCACAAAAATAGTACTAGTATAGTACGATATAAATATGTTTTATGCTGTCAAAAAGTTAATCCTAATATTTTATTTAGCATTTAATGCATATTTCGAGTTTTTTTTTGTTTTTAAAGCATATTTCTTCCATTTTATTCTTTTAGAAGTGACTTTTAAATAATATATAATTTTATTAATATTTTTCCGTCGACGTTTTTATTTTATCTAATATACGATCAAATATTATTGAATTAAAAAAAAAAAAAAAAAAATTGTTCATATAATAATATGGTTGTTGATTGATCGCAAACGCATGTTTTTCTTAGAAATCGTCTCAAGGGTCGCCGATTAGATTAATTTTATTTTTAAATAGTAAAAACGTTGTTTACATTAGCGGTTCTCTATCTTTTTGAAGCCGCGATCCTCTATAATGATCTACCAAGATTTTGAGCAACCCTTTTACTATGATAACATTAAAAAGTAGTTATAAATTAGTATGATTAATATGATTAATTAAATGGTATTAATATTAATGACAACCCTAAACTTTTATCAATTGTAATTCTTTACAATGATTGTCATAATGATATTTACAAGAACGCCTTACTAGTTATCTTATATATTAGCGACCCATAATTTAAAAATCGCTGGTCTACATCATAAATTCCGATAGGAGGATACTAAAAAAATGTACTGATTTTAGTCAATCATTGTTTTTTAATAATTAAATATTTTAGTCATCTAGTGTTAGTTCTCCCGTCTGCGAATCTGCGTCTATTCGTAATTCGTGTCAACTCCATGTCTGTGTACTGTTTTAACATTAAAATGCCGAAAAATAAACTGTCGGTTAAAAAGTTATTTATCGGAATTTAGTGTCGATGTGTTATCGACTGACGATAAAGTGTAAGTATTGTGGTGTTAAAGTAAGACGTTGTAACTTTTTGAAAAACAAAATTCACGCAACATTTAAATGATTTATATGTTTTTTAAATAAATCGCTTTAAAAAAAATATAAGAGCATATTTTTAGTGCATATTGTAGGGTTTTAGGTGCATATGTGCTTATATATTTAGTACTTTTTAAGAAGTTTAAGTCCTCTACTCTATTCATAAGATTTCGATGTATGAAAGTTTCATTGTAATTGCTAAACAATATAAATCGTAGTACGTAATACATTTATCTGATTTATTGGATATTTATAGTAAAAATGAAAATTATTTATAAAATATAATCAATGATATTAACATTCATAATGAACTAATATATGACACCATAAATAGTCAGTAAGCCAATCATAGTTTTGTTTTATTTCTCCGGAAGGTATATTTACTAAAATATTATAAAATCTATAATTATTTAGTGTTATATTATGTATGTTATGTTATGTAGTGCATTTTTTTCTTGAACTTAAATGTATTAAGATAATTTTTTTATAATACAGCTTTTCCATTTTATTTTACTATAAAACTTTCTTCACCTATCTAAATAACCTTGTATAAATATATATATACATATTTATATTAATAACTTGCATATTATAATAATTTCATTTTTATATTTACTAAGAAAATATTTGTTTAAGTTTACTATATTTTTTAAAAACACATTATTATACAAATAGGTTAAAAAGTGAACTAAATTTCGTTTT
Organism: Sipha flava; assembly: GCF_003268045.1. Classification (NCBI taxonomy): domain Eukaryota; kingdom Metazoa; phylum Arthropoda; class Insecta; order Hemiptera; family Aphididae; genus Sipha; species Sipha flava. Next base: position 1,896,986 of record NW_020273108.1, read on the forward strand.
GATCGAAAAATGGTTGACGAGTCCCATGTTCCAAAATAATCAAATCAGTGGTCGAGTCATGTCTAAGAATAACGATTGAAGGTTAAAGATTCATCTACGACACAAAGCATATATTGTATCGTACATACATACTCGCATACACACCCTGGTATATAGAAAAAATGGGTGTATAGTTCAATAATACTAGCGGTGTTGTAGGTAACAGCAGGACGTGCGTTGTGTGTGTGTGTATGTATTGTAAATATTTAAAATAATTCGAATGATGCCACGACACAGTATGCATAGATGTAAGCTAACGAAAAAAAAAATTCGTCGACTTATTGGTATAAGCATGGGGTGAACATCCTACTATCCTGATAAATATACCCTGTATGTGTGTGCCGTAATAATACAGTAATGTTCAATAAGTATAAGTGTTCGCCGTTGTCGATTTTGATCTCGCCATTGGTATTTCGAGTTATATAATAACGTACGCTGGCATAATGTATAATATTATTTACATATATACAGGGTGACACTTTAAGTTTTGTTGGAAAATATGAGTAATTTGTTGTTAATTTTGTTTGGAAATTTGTACTTATTTTTGATGTAGAGAAAGGTAATCTAAAATTAGACAAAAAATAACATCAATTACTCGCATATTCCCTTCGACAAGACTTATATATACGTTAGTTGAAATACTCTGTATGTTTATTATATTACACACAGCCATGGGTATACACTGGAAAGCCGACTGGAATCCACCGGTTGCCGCCGCGTCTTACCTGAAGGTAGCCATGCGGCGGCGGCCCCCTTCTCGCATTGTTGGTCGGTTTTTTTTCTACCTTTCAACCGTATACGCGTTTCTCTTGTGTGCGTCATCATGATTCGTGCGTGCGTATGTGTATTGTTCAAGGCCAAAACGCCGGAGTTGGTCGTTTAATCCTGCGCGTGTGTGTGTATGTGTATGGGCGCACGCACTCGTATCTGTGTGTGTGTGTGTATGTTTTTATATATAAGTGTACGCGCGCGTGCGTGCGTACGTGTGTATGTGCTCATATGTATATAATATAACATTGAATATTGTGTTCGTGAGAGAGTGTGTTCACGTTCGTACGTATGCGTGCGATCGTGCGCGTTGGTACGTGCGTGTGTGTGCACGGTTCTCCTCCTTCTCTTCCAGTGGCGAGTATTCGGTTTCCTTTGCGTGGCGTCGTCGCGGGTTTTTATTCTCCACTGTTCATTTTTCCGTCAAGCCCAGTCCGCAACGTCCGTCCCGGAACACGCCGGTATTCGATACTGTAATATTTTTATTAATCATCGTTACTCCGCCTTCTTTTCGTTCGTTTGACCCTATTCGTCAATGTATGCACTCTGTCGTTTACCCCGCGTTCTTTTGACACTTTATTCGGCGGGTTCTAGCGTAGTTGCATTAATTTTGTTTTTTGTTTTTTAATAAATGCTATGCAAAAACCGCTCTGTTGTCGCGTCACCCTGCCCATTTAATTCGGCCGTTTCGTAATCGCCGTTGTCGTAGTTGCCAATTGCCTGTTGCTGCGCCGCCACCGCGCCGCCCTGGCGCCCCATGTTCTAAGCGCGCCAGTCGGTAATAACAATTGTGCGTGGAGGGAAAGTAGAACGTTGTTTTGTTATAAACTCGTTTGACGCTGCGTTATATTCTGCTGGTTTTTTGGTACCCGACCGTTCACGTATACGCACGCTCTCCGTTCTCTTTGTACTTTTTCCGTTCGCAAACGGTTTTTCCTGCATTATTATTTTTCATTTTTAAAATTATATTTGTTTTTATCGTTATTTTTACGTTCGATCATTTGCTTTTTCGCATTATAAATATCAATCTACTTTTATATTGTGCACGCTCTGCTACAGTTATGTACTGTGCTTGCAAACTACTTGCATTCATTAGTTCATACTGTGCAAAATATTATGTTGGTTTACTCATAAAGAGTTCTCGAACTTTTATCGTATAATAATCGCTGTCGTGTGGTTAAAAAAAAAAAAAAATGTTAATCCTATTGTTTTCGTACAAATTATTATGTGCGTCACCTAGTGTGTAAGTAAAGTAAATCATAATAATAACGGTATTGAAATTCATTTCAATTCATATTCACATTTATTTTTTGTTTTGTATCATTTTCTTTTGCCCTAAAACTTCACGTTTTGTGTAAATAGTGTGTAATGTTTAATGGTTTGACGGTCCGTGGGTGTTCTTCTAGTCGACACTGAATTTTAAGCTGTGACTAGATCTACACTCATCAACTGCTTACCTGTTTCATGACAACATACCTTTAACTTTTTTTATATTACAATAGTTATGTATATTGTGTAGTTTAACATATAATCATTTTTATAAATAATGTAGTTAGGATTACAATTTAATACTTAATGTTGTTAAATAGTCGCATGTGTTTTTTTTTGTGAGGATTTAATATTTGTCGTTTTATCATAATCATTAAAAAAAATGTTATACAATTATTTTTAACTATTGATTTTTATTAATATTATATTTATACTTTAATATATTTTTTTTTAATTTTGCATGTTTTGCATGTACCTAAAATATTATCATTATCGATTGTAGGAATGACCTCTTAGGTGAAATGGTTTTTTATATTCTTTACTGATAGAAATATTACCTATCTCATATAATTTTATGTTTTACACTTTTGTACAATAATAATAAATAAAAAAATTACATTGATTGATTTTTCTTAATTAAGTAATAAAAAATATCATTGTTAATAATAAGTGTATATAACACATAAGTAGTAACCGATATTGTTGTTGATTAAAATTGTTTTCATAAAAAGTTTTGTCAGGTATTATATTTGATATTTATGTACCAATCTTGTTTTTTAATAAGCCAACTTAAATTTTTATTTTAAAATAATTACAATTATAACATACATTATGGTACAAAGTATTTCAATAAAATATAAAACATCAGACTTGTTGTATTTATCATAATGAGGAATTCATTTTTTAATAACTATAAAACAGATCACTTTTAATTTGTTGAATTTGAAGACTATTTTACTAGTTACTATTTTTAAAAATTTTTATTTATAAAGGCTGAAATACCTTTAATGAAACAATGGTACATTTTATTGTTATATAATAGTCTTTAACATATACTATAGAAACAAATTATGGTGACCTTCTATTGATTTAAATATATGGTTATTTACAAAAAATATTGGCTAATCACGTCATGTGCTTTCAATCTTGAGGATTGTCTATTAAAGAGTTAAACATTTCTTATGGTATTTGAATATTGTGACAAATATACTATATATATTTTTTAAGTTTAAGGATAATAATTGTAAGTAGAAAATTTAACTATAGTGACCCTTTTTAATAATAGCTATTTTAATTTTAGTTAATAATAATAAAATTAATGCTTGTAAAATTTGTGTTGAAATATTGAGCTAAATCAGCTATCAAATTAAATTTATTAAGTATTAGTTACTTGAAACTGCTGTATTTAATTTAATAGTTATGTTTATTGTAATTATAATCATTAACTGTCGTATGAAATTGACATTAATTTTCTAAATTATTTATTGATATTCTTAACATAAATAAGGTGTACATTAATGGTTGTTAAATTATTTTTTTATTGTAATTTTAGAACACTATATTTAATATAGTTTTATATTTATAGTATTTGTTTTAGGCAGGGCATTAAATGTATATGATTGTAAATTTATCATTATATATCTCAATTAAAAAATGCATGATCAAGGTAGATTATTTGATAGAATATTTTAAATTATTACTATTAATAGTACTACTAATACTATTGTGTTTACAATAATAATATATAATAGGAAATTAACAAAAAATGTTGGTGTTCAAAGAAAGAGCTATTTGTAGCATTATAATTTAATTAAATAGTTTAGTTTAAATATAAACAAAAATATGTTCCTAGTGTACTCTTTATCATGTATATGTTGTATAGTTAAGTTAATGATAAAACATTTTGTTATTTAAAATACAAATTATATTAAATTATAATTTTATGCAAGTCAAATGTGATATTTATGAGTAACAAAAATTTTTTATTATGTGCTATCTATATAAAATGGTAATGTTTGTTCAGTTTTAAATATGATAACAAAATTAAACATATAATTAATTTAAACATAAAATAAAAATTATTATATATGTTTTATCAATAATAGCAATTTACCCAGTTCATTTTTATATTTATTAAAACTATCTGACTATAATTTATAGTAATATTTGTATCGAGAATACAATTTTGAAACCTATTAATTAATATTCTGATTAGGGTGTATATATTGATAGTATAGTATATAATATACCATAATAAAATTAATTTTCTTAAATTGGTACTTAATACATTGTGGAATGTAATCCTGCTTAATGTTATGTAAATTATGTAAAATAATTTATTTAAATTTATTGTTAATTTATAATTGTGCTAATTTTATTACTTGAGTTTTGGTAATTTTGTGGTATAGTATATCAAATTTATTGGAATTTATTACTTATTTTTAATTTTTTTTTCATTACTTAACTCAAATTTACTATTTGATAAAATTTAATATGTTCTTTAATTAAATAGTTCGGAAATACCCTTAGTAAATATAATAGGTTTTATGTGTATTAGATTAGACTGTTCAAAGATTACATGTATTAATTGCATATTTTCTAAATTACATTGCTATTTAATGTAGTAATTGTTTAATAAATTAAATTTATTAAATTTACAAGTATATTTGTTACGTTTCAGAGTGAACTTGGGACAAATAATTTACTAATTGAAAATAAAATCCGTGTGTCTGACATTATTGAAGCAGATAATATTAACGAGTATGTACAAATTTGTAATTTTATGACATTATTATTTTATATTTGAACAATAAAATGTGTACAATAATAGCATATCTAACAGAAATTAAAAAAAAAAAGTTTTTACTTATATAAGAATCAAAATTTATATATCAAAGCCATAGATACGCTAATAATAATTATAATAAATGTACAGTGGCACATTTAACATTCAATTCAGTTTGAATTCTTAAAGCAATTCCACTGCAATTATATTAATACATTAATATAATACAACAATAATAGTAATAACTATTTCTTATTTGTAGATTAAACTATACAATATATGTCCAAATATTTTATGGTGTTATAAATGTGTATATAGGTGTGATAGAACTTATAAATAAGTTAAATTGATAAATATATTTATTGTTCAAATTTTAAATTGTTTTTGGAAAGTTTCATCCTACTTGTTTAATAAGTATGAAAAGTATTATATTAAATTTTTTCATTAGCATTTTATAATTTTTATTTTGATTATTAATTATACTAATGTAAAAAAATCAAAAAAATGTATTGCAAATTTAATTGAAAAATTAATTAATCTGAAAATAATAAGTTATCAAACACTATGGTAAGTGAAAATATTTTCAATAGTGGTTAACTATATAAATATTACATTTTATTTCTCATTATAACATACATTATTTATTATAATGGTTTAATAATTATTTTTTAGGCAATAATATTGACACATGTTAAAAACTTATTAAAAAATTACATTTTTACAATATTCAAAATATAGTACTAAGTCAGTTATAATTTACAATTAGTTGTACAGTTGCAATACAGTTACAATTAGTGCAATTGATATATTAATTTTAATTTTACAAATAAATTGAAATTTTGATTAAAATGGTAATTTAGTTTTTGTATGACTGTCATTATCTCTAATCTAATTATTGTAACCAACCAAACACCTGCTTTAAATGTCTAAAATAGAAATTAATTAATTTATTGATCAACTTAACATAACTGCACCTATATTATGATTATATGCTAATTAAGCTAAATTATAGCAATTTTTTCATAACTGTAAAGAATCGCGGACGTTTCGTCTCCGTCTATTATTAAGATAGGACATTTAGCCCCCGGGAGTTATATAGATTTATTTTAATTATAATATTTGTACAAATGTGACAGGAATAAATAATCATATAATATTTATAATTTATGTTTACTTAATATAATTATACCTAAATTATTATTATTATCATCATTATAATTGTTTTTTTTTTTATTGATGCCTATAACTGTTCGCCGATTGTGGCGTATACGGCTTATGCAATATACGATTATTGTGGATTTAAATTTGTTGTGCAATTGTGCGTTTTAAAAATAATTTAAATTTTAAGTTAAAAAAAAAAAAAAACAATTTAAATTTAGTGATTTAAAATTCTGGGGGCCGAACGTCCTATCTTAATAATTGATGGAGACGAAACTTTCTTGAATTCTTTTTTTTTGAGGGGTACGAAACGGCGGGGAAGAAATGTCCTTTTACCAACTGTAATATACTAATACAGTGATTCCCGATTAGCGTGAAGTCACGGGACCCTAGCTATAACTTAAATTGGTCAGAGGATTCCTTTTTTGTAAATACTTACTTTTCAATTTTGAAAAAGAAAAAAAAGAGTATGATTTATTATAATTCGACAAACCTTTTCGTAATTTTATACACACATTTTCTAAAAAAAAAAAATATATTTTTATATTTAGTTATGAGTTACTGAAATTAGTTATGCATTGATTTTCGAACTTTATAAGACAAGTCAATTTCTTTTTTGGTCACAATTTCATCCAAATTCGACTGCAGGATTGATATTTTCACTTATAATTTTGCGTCAGTAACTAGTTAAAAAAAGCTTTTTCACATCTATATATTGTGCAAAAGGGAATCAAATATTTTCGGCCAGTTGCTTTTGATCATTTTGAACAATTAATCAAAAATCAACGAATTTTTATCGTTCCGTTATCTACCAAACCTATTCATATTGGTCTGGTTAAGAGATTTTTTATTTTTCCAATATCACAGAAAAATGGATTTCTTATCCACGTATTGTTTGGGTCAGGTTGATGATAATTATTTATATAAAATTGATTATCCATCTTTTTCGCGATAATCAAGTTAAAATAGTCCAAAAATATTAGGAATTTCAAACGATTACAAAGTTAATAAAATAAAATTAAAATATCATTACAGTACTACCCAACTACAGATCCTCTAAAATCAACTTGCGAGCTCCTAGGGGTCCGCAGACTACCAATTATGAACCACTGTACTAATATATAGATTCACATTTTAAAATTATTCTTACATGAAAATAAAATATTATTGTTTCACTTCAAATACTAATTGTAATTAAACTACGTATAAAAATTAAAATTTATCTTATATTGTGTATTAAATAAAGGGAAAAGTAATATTTATTAATTTTTATTTTCAACACATATTTTTTAATTCATTCCTACTAAAAATGTCATACTAAACATATCCTAAAAGATTGGAAATAGAGCCTAAGTTTTATATATTGGTAATTTTTCAATTTAAAAATTATAACAGTCAAAATATTTTGAAATTTAAGTTAAAATATGTCAAACTAACTATTAATTTTTAAATAAAATTTGTATTTTTTGTGTTAAAAATTGAACGCTTGATTTCATTAAACATCTTCAAAAAGGTAAAAGGTTTTTGAAAATTACATTTTTTATGAACGTTTGAAATATAAATTAATATAGATATAAATTTTAATATGGCCTATATAATTAATTATCCAAATAATAAAATTGACATTCTAGGTAGAGTAATCTTGAGAATTATTCTCATTGTACTTAATAATTGTTATTTTAATAGAAAAAATGTATTTTCTGCTGCTGGGGATATTGCGTGCGATTTTGGGCGTGGAAATGTTAACAAGAATGATTTATCAGCTGATGTGGAATCAATGTGTTTATTAAAACAAGATCTATGGAAAAACTTTATATTTGGTCAAACTAATTATCAAAAATATGATAGCCATATTCAAGAGATAGTTGCCGACATTGTTAAAAATAATAATTTAAAACCTATTACACCGTTGTCTGAACTATGCAGTGGAAACGACGATGTAAGTATAGATTACTGTTTATTTTATATGCTTGTATAGTACTATAAATGCATATAAAATATAGATATTATATATATGTTACGGGTAATGTTAGCATTTGGATAATGTCGACATTAGCCAACTGTTTCATTACCCGCCATGAATATTATTAAATGTTGGCTAATGTTAGCATTAACCGGATAATATGATAGGCTGCATTCGAATTGGTTCCCATACCTGAAAATTGACATCTGAATTGGTTCCCAATAAATACTTTCAAAAAAGGCGAAATCTAATCTAATTATATTTATTATTTAATATTATTATTTTACTAACATTTTGAAATTTCCCATCTTTATAAGTAGGTACCAAGGTGGATTGATAAGTACGAATTTCGGAATGGATAAGATGAAATAAATTGTCATTTAGATAAAAACCGTGATAAAACGGGCATTATATTATCGATATTGACGGATATCTAGTCGTACTTATAAGTCAGTACGGCATTCAGTGATCCGCCGTAATAACCGCAGAGTGTTTGTATTAGTGATTGCATTTGTGTTTAAATCTTTTCGAATATGGAATTTATGTACAGTGAAATAAATAAAAAACTTATTGTATTTGAAGGTTATAAATTTGGGTTTCAAAAAAAGTTGGCAGACGATATTGACCGCTGAACATGTGGAAAAAGAGCATGTAAGTCGTATTTGAAAACAAATAATTTAAATACAATTGTTGATAAAATTATAATTTATAACCATGAAAAGACGACGAAAAAAAACTTAACAGACAGAAATTAAGCAACATTCCAAAACGAAAAGCTCAAGATGCATTACATGAGTAGCCAGCAATAATTATTCGCTGTGAGTTGGCTAAATCCGATAATGAAACCATAGATGCTCAAGATGTACGTAGAATTAGAAAAAATATACATACTAGTCGATGTAGTACAGTACCCAAGTTGCCCAAAACATTGAGAGAGATTCATAATATCTTAAATAATTATAATTTAATAACTAATCGTGGAGAAAATTTTTTATTTTATTAACAGTGCTGAAACCAATATTATTGGTTTTTCATGTGATAGCAATTTGGAATTATTGCGTCAAATAAAATCTGTGTTTATTGACGGTACTTTTAAAAGCTGCCCAAAGCTTTTTTGCCAACTTTTTTCAATTCACGTTGTAAAAAATAATTACTATTTTCCTCTAGTTTTCTTTTTACTTCCAAATAAAACGAGTGATACGTATACAAAAGCTTTCCGTTTAATTCAAAATTATTTAAGCCCGGATGAAATATATGTGGATTTTTAAAGAGCCATTCATGTAGCGATCTCCGAAGTATGGCCTTTAGCCCAATTAAAAGGTTGTCGGTTTCACTTGGGTCAATCATGGTGGAGGAAGATACAACAATTAGGGCTTTCAAATGAATTTAAAAATAATGATTCCGAAATAGGACAAACATTAAAATTGTTTTTTGGCTTATCTTTGTTATCATCCGGAGAAGTTAACGATTGCTTTACTAATGATTTGATGTCATTAAAACCGATTAATGGAAAACTTGAAGAATTCTTTGATTACATATTAAAAAATTATATTGAAAATGATAGCTTATTTCCACCATCAATGTGGGCTGAATATACCAGTAGTATAGAACGAACAACTATTTGTTGTGAATCATTTCACAGCAAGTTCAACAGTTGCTTTTATTCCGCACATCCAAATATTTTCCAATTCATGAACGTATTAAAAAAAATTCAAATTAAAACTTATGTAAAATTACGAAGTACTGACAAAAAAAAAATGTTAAATCTAAAAATAAAGAAACGTATATCAAAACAGAAATAGAGAAATATAACAATAATGAAATAAATCGATTAGAGTTAATAAAAAATGTTTGTTAAACATTTTTACCTCAATAATACAAAAAATAATAAAAAAAAAAAACTTAAAAATAAATTGACGAATTAATATTATGTTTATTATATTATTATAAAAATATCATTATATAAATTAAAGTGAAAAAAAATCAATTTTATATTTACAATCCTAAGTCTGAATAAAATGGGAAGTAAAAAAGAAAATATTTTGACCCGGGAAAACCAACTCGGATATACCCTTCGTATCAATCCGGGAACCAATTCGGACGTTTCGGAACCAATTCGGACACTCCGATATGATATTAGCCAAGAACTTTTGGGTAATGTCTTAACAACCATAAAAATTTAACTGTTTAACTGAGATCAACCTGACAAAACTATTCATTTTTGAATGAATAATTGGTTTAATTACAAGGCCTTTTTGTTTAGATAACAGTTTTGTCTGACAAGGTCCGCAAAATTTTAAAAGTATAAGTAAAACTTCTTGAGTCAAATTTTTGTATTTTTTTTTTATTTCTGCCATCATTCGATGTTTACCAGTGGTAAAAAAAAAATACCACCATGACCAATATTAAGATGTATCTCATTTAGAATGTTATATAATTCATCATTTTTTACGTAATACAGTAAATTAGTACTACCATTTTCAACAGGTGCTATAAGTTTCTTTTCTCCTCCGGTGTTAATAATTTCAAATTTATTCAAACGACGAGATATATTGCCGCCTTTCAATTCATTAACTAAATTCAAATATTTTTCATTTGACAAATAAGACGAATTATCTTCTCGTTTTTCAGACAACAATTTCTCAAGTAAATTATAAAACTTCAGTTTTGTTTCCATTTTATTGAAAATGCAATCTAAAACGCAGTTAACACTAATAACATTGTACTTGCAATTATCACGTGTGAAAACTGAAAGCAGACTAACAACAGATCGATGGGTGACGTCGTATTTTGTATAATGCATATAAAATTATAACAAAAAAAATGTCGTACAATTAAGATAAATATTAAATCCATATATCGGTATATTGTTCACTTTATTGGAAAGATAACTGACTAACTCGGTTACAAGTCAAGATAAGATATTATACTCTAGAAGTCCAACGCCTTATTATTGTATAGAGTGCTAATAAAGACCAGTGATATAGTGCTAAAAATACAAATGGGTATATGCCAAGTTCTGTCAAAAATAAAATCTCCACAGTAAAAATATGATGTGGATGGCTTCGTCTCCCACACCCCCTTAAGATTTCTTAATCATCAATTATGAACTATACAATATTATTTATTTTTAATGTAATATAACTCAGTGTTCTATTATGATGTAGTTTAAATGTTGTGCTTGAAAAAATGTTACAGCCATGTCACATTATAATTTACATTTTAATTTTTATTTATAGCAACTATAAATTATAAAATATTGCATAATAATTGGACTTATTGCAAAATAATTTTCAAGTGATACTTAATACTTGACAAATTAAGATTAATGGAGATAAAACAATTTACATGAAACACCAGTGTAAAATTGTAAACTAACAAATGTTGATATATTTTTAAAATAAATAAACTAAAGAATGGTTATACGCATGTACACGATGGTGAACCCTCCATTACACCACTGATAAAAACTATAGTCTATTTAATATACAACTTTTAACATTATCCAATATTGATTGGTTAAAGATAACATTATCCGGATAATGTTAATAATTACTGCTTATAAACGAAAAAATTACACATTAGCCATAACAGATGACTAATGTCGGACTTTAGCCGGATAATGTCGACATTATCCAAAAGTTAACATCATCCGTAACATATATATATATACATAATAGATTTGTGTTGGTTATTGTTATAAATATTTTTCACATACAGTTTTAATGGGTACAATTTTTGATAAAAATATTTAACTATCATAATAAAATTGTGTTTTATATTTTAATTTTTGATTAATAAAAAAAATTTTAATTTTAATAATAGAATAAATAGTTTATTATTTTATAGTACAATATTTTAAGTATCATTATTTATATAGTTATTATTATTCAATATTTCAGACAGAAATCACAATTTCTGGCAGTTTAAAGTTGATAAAAAAAGAATTGTTTCTTAGTTCTCCATACGGTTACATCAAAATCGATTTGTCCGAAGTTGAACAACCCATGAAGCAATTGTTCGTAAATCAAATATTAGTTATTAATGGGACTAATCCTGAGACCAAAGTTTTCAAAGCCAGGAAATTATACGCTGATGCATCATTGCCATTGCCGAAAAAATTACCAGAATTCTCGCAAGGTTGGTTAAATTTATTTTTATTTTTTATATACCCTATTAACGAATAAATTAAAAATAACGTATAACTATAAAAAATATATAGCGTAATTTTGAGGCATAAAATATTTTTTGTAGGTAACATAAACTTAATGGTCGCTGCTGGGCCATTTTTTTGCGAATCATCTCCTCACGGAAATTCATTAAAATCCCTAATCCAAAAAACAATCGAGTTGGACGCAAAATTACTTATATTATTGGGTCCAATATTTGATGCAGATTTTGGGACACAATTAAACAAAACGTCATCGGATAGTCTTCAAAAATGTTATGATGACGTTTTAGAAGCTATTCTAAAACCATTGTTTAGGTTTGTGTATGATCAGTCACTCAATTATGTCACATTTTTACAAATTATAGATTTTTTTATTTTAGCAACCCTAGTACTCAGAATACAAAAGTAGTGGTGTTCAGTTCATGGAAAGATGCCAGTTGTTATGCTTTTTACCCAACGCCCCCAAACACTGAGTCGAGGTTACCAAATTTGTATCCTAATAACGTATTTATGGTGTCCGATCCTTGTGTACTTTCCGTGAATGACATAATAATTGCTGGTAACGCAAGTGATACCCTTATGGATCTACACGTTTCAACCATCAATCAAACACAGTATGCATAATATTACAATTTTTTGATAGATGTTCAACTGATTTAAGTATCATATTTAATTTTTTAACTTATTAATTTATTGTTTTTTTATTTTTTTTTTATTTAGAGAAGAAACATTTGAAAAACTTTCTAAGCAAATTATATGGCAACGGTGCTTACATCCTTCATATACTGCTAGTCCAACTGTGCCTGTGGATCAATTATTATGGTTGGAACATTGTACGCTGCAGCAAAACACTCCGCATATCATATTGACATCTTCGCAACTTCGTACATTTATAAGGGTAATATTTATGTTAAATTATTCTAAACTAAATTTATATCCTTATACTTCTAATTTTAAAAATAATTATTAAATATTTATATTAGTTATAAATATTCTATTTTTATTTATTTCAGGTTGTAAATGACTGTATAGTTGTCAACATTGGTCAATTAGTCAAACATAATTCCCAAAAACAAGCAATGTCAGGTACATATGGCAAAATTCAAATATCTCCTCCGAAAAATGGGTGTTGGTCACCTCAAACTAATATTTCAGCGATAGTTGTTCATATTTAATAAAAATCATTTTATATTATTATTTTTAATTTTTTTACTCTTTTATATGATTTTTGATGTGTACATAAATTAAAATATTATGTCTGTATCTAATAAAACCCACTTGGATTTTTTAATTTTCAGTCTAATTATTATATATGTTGTATATTCCGAGATATGAATTAAATTAACAATAATGTAAATGTTTAATGTGGTTTTTTTATTTACATTTTTTGTGTATTATATTTAAATATTTGAATGAAAATTGGTTAGCCAATTTCTGATTGATCATTTACTTTCAACAAGTCCGTTCTAATTAAAAATATGAAGGAGAATGTTAATTTATTAACATGCTCAACAAATTTAAATATGTAACAATGCATCCCTTATGAATAATCTCATTTTTAGTTACTAGTATCTAGTGTTGGACATTATCAAATAATTTGAAACACCAACTAATATAGTTGATTACAATTTTCCTGACCTATTAACAGCAAAGGGCTAAAAGACTAATGACTGTTGAAAAATAACTTAATTATCAACTAAAATACAATTTTATTATTGCTTGATAAAAAACCAGTGGCGACTTGTGTCCTTTTTTTTGGTCGGCTAAAATATAAAATGATCTCTACCTAATGAGGCCAATAGCATATGGCTATGGGCCTTTTTACACTTTTACATTTTTAAAGATACCTATCTAAGTAATCATTTTGAAGTTCTACAATCCCACCTCTTCCAAAAAAATGTTTATGTACCTAATTATTTTTGTAAGTACTTTATTTTACTTTAGGTTTCATTTAAACTTTTATAAACATAATAAAAATAAATAACAAAATATCTATAATATTACCCATTCAACATTACTGTTGATGCATATACTATAATATAAATAGGTATTTGTATTATTCTCATTATTACTACGTATATTGAACTGTTGCATGAAGTCTAAATACTAGATCCTTACATATTATAATATGTAAGGACCTAGTTAGTATTTTATTAATATTAATTAGTGTGGCTAAGCTATGTTTTTTCATTGTTTTCTTCCACATTGTTAAATAAATCAACATTTCTTACTTAAAATCTTGTATAAAATTAATGAACTATACTATACAAATTTGCAAGGCTAGGCAAGTTAATGTTAATGTACATGAGAATTACATCAATTAAGTTAAAAATTAAGTTAGAGAATATCGTTAGCTGAACTTCAATTAATAAGTTAAGCTAATTACAAAAAATAAAAAATTTTTTAAATTAAGCGCTGATATATATACGAGTACATATATATATATATTAACAATTTACAACAGATCTTATTTAACATTAACGATACCTAATGAAAACGCAGAAAAATCTTATTATACACTAATTAGAATAGAAAAATATAGATTTTTTTATTGAAATTGTTTTTAAGTACTCGAATGTCAAATTTATGGTAATTTATGATAAATATAATTTAAAAAAGTATTTTTTTAATGTTCAATAACATTAAGAAAACTAAAAATAATAACTGCAGCTGAAAATGTAACTATAAAATTATACAGGCAATAAATGTATACAGTTGATCCAAAACATTAAAATAAATATATTGATGGCATAGCACACAAGTATGGTAAGTGACATTTTCGTAATTGTTCAGGAGAACGATTTTTTAGTTTGAGCTGTTATAACAATTCAAAAATGTAACAAACTGTACCTAATGAACTTTTTGTTATATTTTCCTTAACATATAATGAGCAATGAGGATTAAAAAACCTGCAATTACCACATTTGTATTTTTAAAAAAATATTGTAGGTACCTAATACATTTTGTACACGTAAAAAGTAATACTTAAACACATCACATTTTTCTTCTAATTTCAATTAAGAACATTAATTACTTAAATAATATTGTAATTTCGTTTATGCATAATGTGCTGAATTTTATGATTAAATTGAATATGCATTTAACTCATTTTTCAAAAAAAAATGTCACTTATCACACTTGTGCGCTACACTATCGATATAATATTAGGTATTTAATGTTATTAAAATCTAAACAAATAAAATAATAAAATGGATAGGTTAATCAAAATATCTATTGAATCTCAATAAAAGAGTCACCTCAAAATGTTTACCAGCTATTACATTTCTTCTCTTATTCAATAATATTTAATAATATCATAGATTACAAAATAATTCTAATAATAATAGAGTAGATAAAATAATTATTAAGAATTATTTAGTCAATGATAATATGTACCTATTTTTATAATATAGATTTACGGCCACTTTTCATGACAATGGTAAGGTAATTCATGTGTGGCACGACTATTTTTACTCAGCAGTCTGAAGACGGTTGAGTACTTTTCCTGGGATCGGGGGGACCCCAATTAATAGTTAATACCGAGATAAATAGTATGGTCTCATCTAAAAATTCTTCAAAATTTTTATTTTTATATTTTTCCAAATTCCATGAACTTGTTATCAAATGCGGTATTTTACAAAAATATTTTTCTGGTCTTGAAAATCAAAATTAACATAATTGGGAACTTTTAACTTATTAACTCATTATTGCACAGACTTGTAAATTTGTGGTTGTTGTGAAACAAATATGTCTGTAAGCAATGATAAGTAAATGTTTTATATCCATATATACTAGTTAAAATAAAATTAATTAAATATAGATAAACGTTAAATAATAAATATAGTTAGTACAAGAACAATTTGTATAATTCTGAAGAGGAATTTGCATGACAGGATATAATTTCTTCTATATCAGGAATTTTGTCACTTCCAATATTGATTACCTAATAGGCTCTTGGCTTATACTAGTTGATGACCTCAGTCTTGTTTTAATAATTTTTAATTTTGAAAATGACCATTCACAATGTACTTGAGTAAATGAAAATTATAAAATATACTTGTATACCAAGTATAAATTAGTAAATGTACCTAGATGTATAGAAATTGTACTTGTATTCCCATAACTCATAGTATTGCATTTTTACAAATTGAATTTGTACTTAACTTTTTTGTAGATTATTCAGACTCCACGTTTGGTTATTTATCAATATCTTCATCAGAAACTTCAGATTCGTCTGATAGCTCTGACCCCCATGTTCATTCTCTTTCCAATGACTGTTATAGACTCATAAGCAGATGAAAAGTTAATCAATTCTTCTTGAATAATATTGGGTTGCAGTCCATTAGTACTACAACATTTTTTAAAAATTATATAATTTCCACTATCAAAAGTCAATATTTTGTTTTTTTATATGTATAAATCTATTGTGGTCAAAAAATATTAATGTTTATAAAATATTCGTCTTTTTAAAAATTCGATCTTCAATAGCCATTGATAATTTATCAATTATTATACAAAAAGCTTGTATTCTGTACAGCTTTATAGTAGGATCATTATCTGTAACTTTATTATTCAACAGTTCTTTTGGCATTTTTTTTTATCTTGCGTTTTCGTTGTTTAAGTAATTGAGATACATAATATTATTAGTATTTTATAACATGGTACCTATATATTATTTTTCAAATAACACAATGCAATTACCTACCACGATTTAAGATAACAATCTGAAATAAGTAATCTGCTACCAAATTTTCTATTTCTTTTTTTCTGTTTTATCTTAAATTTCTGTTAACACATTTTTCAAACTAGTTATTAATTATGTAAATACAATAATGGAGTAATATTCGTAATTATCATTTATCAACTAATTTATATTTAAAATGTTTTAAATTTACAAAATTTCTGTTTACTATTTAATCAAATATAAAAATGTGCCCCTCGAAACAATTATTTAGTCCCTTTGACAGGTCTTTGACCTGCTTGCCCTGGTGCTAACTGTGGCACTGATAACCTACACGGCACACTGAATTATTAACTAACAGTATTGTCGTATAATGAACAAATTAAAACAACATGTTTGAAACAATACTGAAGCTAGATTATCCCGTTTATTTTTTTATGAATAATCTGGTGACAAGGAAACTGTTTATTAATGTATAGATAGTTGTTAATAGTCCGTAATAGTATTATTATTAGTTACACATTAGTTGTTTAATTTTGAATAATCATTTGTTGATTAATATTCGTTAAGCCGCGTTTACACGGGTTGATCGTGATCGAACGACTTCGCCGCACGACGACGCGTCGAAACCCAATCGAAACCAGTGGCGCCGAGCTCTAAAAAAAGCACTATAGTCAAATTTATTTTCAGAAAGTACCACCCATCAATAATGTCACTTGTCACTGTAATTATAAATAAATAATAGGTTACAATAGTTACATTGTAAAACTAATCTGTTGTTAAAAATGTGAAGGTTATAATTGTACAATTATAATATTACTGTATGATACTATCTACGTTATATGAGCAGCCTCAAGGTCCTAATGACTATTTGGGGCTAAGCCCTTAGGATTACCCACCCCATTTAAGCTATTGTTTTAACAACACTTGTTAAAGAGGTTCGGCACCACTGATCGAAACAGGATGATGTTTACATGTTCAACTGTTTCTTGGCTACATGTTAGTTGAAACTGAAAAGTGTAGACAAAAATGTCTTTTCCGATAAGTGTTGGTGTTTTATTAATTTGTGATGTATCATGTGAAAAGTTGTAAAAATTAATAAAAAAAAGTCGTTTATGAACTCGGAAATGGATTTTAAAAAGAAACACTTTAGATGCATCAACAAATCTTTTAAAATACATATTTGTTGAAGATTCGAAATTAGTTTATTATTATTTTAAGTACCAATGAGTACAACTTGATCGCCTAGTTTTTTACATGATCGATTTTAGCCATGCTACAATGATTGATCAAATCGACCAAAAATAGACTACTTTTCGATTTTAATCGAATCATTTAGCTGTGCGACTAAGTCGAAAATAAGTTTTTTACACGTTCAATTTGTTTTTGATTTCGCTGCACGGCAACAGTCGTTCGACCGCGATCGACCCGTGTAAACTCGCCTTTAGTTCGTTTATTATTTATTAGTTAAAAAAACGACCAATTTGTTAATTGGTTCAACCGACCAAGTCGTGAGTCAATAAATACATGTCGAATTTATCCTATTATTAGCATCATGTTATTACAAGGTTAAAAAACAAATTTGTTTTTCAAATCATGGTTCCACTAAAAGCAGGGATACGTATATGCGGTAATACTCTGCACGGTCCGTTATTTAAAGGACCAGACCGGACTTCAAATTTTACCAGGGGACCGAAGTCGGACCGGACCACACTTAGACGTTAATCAAAGACCAAAATTGAATCGAACCGATGACTTTATATAATTTTTAGATCGGACCGGACCGGTAATTAAATAATATTTAATAAAGTAGACTGTGGACCGAACTGTCGGTTCGATCTTAAAACATTTTGGATCGATTTGTAAGGTTCAGTCTGTATTAGACCAGACCGTACCATATGATGCGTTTAGTATTCACTGGACTGGACTACCCGACTTTATAAATAAATATATATTCCTAAAGTTGTAGTTTTTTTTCGTTTTATTTGTTTACATAACAATATCTGTAATAAGATTTTAAGTACCATGATTAGGACCGGACTGATTTTTTTTTTTTGAATCCGGGCCAGATTGAAAATAATGCATTTGATCTGAGGACTGGATCGAACTACTCCTAAAAATTATCGAATCGGACCAAACCGACGATTCAAAAGTTTTTGTATGTCAGGACCGTACTAGACCGGACCATGCAGAGCATTAATATGCGGGTATACATCGTATACCCGTCAGCAGATTTTTAATTTTCGTTCATATATCTAATGTAAAATATTATTTTACGGATGTACGCTTCTATAACAACTCAAAAACTAAAAAAAAAAATCATTTAACAGTTCATTGGAAAAAAATTGTTATGAAATTATTATTTGTTGAAGACTACAGTGTACGCTGTGCTTAATGTATTTTAAATTCAATTTAGTAAATAACATTTTGAAAAATAGATGTTATTAAATTTAATATGAAGTATGGACATTCAGCCCATGGTTCTTAGATCTGTATCATGCAATTAATAACAAGCAGAAAATGTATATTTTGTGGTGTTGTATTTTTTAGCCTCAGAAGTTGTCAATATGTAAGGGATTAATTTTATTTATTTATACGAACGTAGCAAAAAAAAAAAAATTGTCAAGTGAGATGAAAACATTTGTTTTAGGATTGCTATCTATATTGTTTTAGTGCATATACCATAAATATACTTATCAATATACCACTGACTAAAATATGACATTTTTTAGTTGTGTGCTTAAGTATTATGTACTTAAATTAAAAAAAAAAAAAACTTGTGAAGTATGCTGATATTAAGTGAAGAAACGATTCCAAATGATGGTAGTTTAAGGTTGTCAGATTTTGAAAGCATTAATATTGAAATAAAACTTTTTTTTTCCTCACATGGATTAAGAACGATAAGTATAAGTACACTCTATAAAGTGTGTTATTGTTTACGATATAGAAATTTAGAATTAAGAAAAAATATATAAGACCCTTTTTCGTTTATCACAAATTAAAATCTGCTACAAACTTTGTTCTGGGACGTTTATTCATTCCGGGACCCAAGTCACAAAATCAGAAATATCCCGACAAATCCGGGACGTATGGCAAGTGGCGAACCTAAGATAGATGTAAAATATTAACTCAAAGACTCGGTAAAAGATTTGAAATTATCCAAATGGAAATTGTCCATCAAAATAATATTAGTTAGCAAGTTAAGGAGTAATCGATGTCGTTAATGGTTCTTCGTTTTTATTTATTTTTTTATGTACAATATTCTATTCGCGTCACGCACGCGCGTGGACGGGATAAATCGCACAGAGTATACATTATAACATAGTCATCTGGACATAATAATAATAAACCTTCAGTTACAATGGAAATAATGAAAACAACAATAATACAAATTTACCATATGAATAATTTAAAATCACAAACACATCCGCCTACAATTTATTACTCGCAGCGTACCTATACGGTTATATGCAATAATTTTGAGAACCCCTCCTAGAAATCAAACCGTCAGCTGACACCTCCACCGTTTGAACCATTGTAAACATGGCCCGTCCGTGAAACGTAAATATTATTAATATTCATATCATCAATACGCGATACGCTAATATTTCAGATGTTGCAGTAGCTGTAGTAGGCGCCCGTCGCACCGTAATCCGCGGATTATACGGTTTAGCGCGCGCATTGACCGATTTCCGCGTCGCGCCGATGCCCGCCAACGACATGGCATTGGAGCACCGCCTACAACGGCGTGACTAACGTTTGTAAAGTCACTACGCGGACCGTTGAATCCAACCGTGACGACCGACGATGACACCGACGCCACCGTGGCCGCACGACGTATAACTAACTGTTCGGCTGTCATCCAATGCGCAGCCATGTTGTACCTGAAGATCATAGCCATTTCGTGCTGTGTCGTTCTGTGGAACAGCGCTGTCCGACCGACCGCGGCATCGGTCGATTTGGACGTCCACCCGGAACACTTGCCCTACATACTGTTCTCCGAAGACCGCAACTCGACCGTAAGTACACCACAGCCGTAGTCTGGCGTAACGCTCGATCAGTCGTCATTGTCGTTCAACTGGGGCCTGTTTGATTTGCTAGCACTGCTGGGGCTATGAGAGTAACTGTGACACACAACACCGCTACTCGGATCCTGTGTGTCCGGGTCCAGACAATGGCTGGGCACCTTCCAAACAAGCCCAGATAGGCATTTTCTACGATCAAGGGGATTTTGGCTATGTAAGACAGCAGCGAGAAGAAATCACATACATGTGTGAGCCAACAGATCAAGTAATGTTTATCATGGTTTTAAAATGTTTAAGACTCTATGTGTTATAAATCTGTGTATTAACATATTTTGGAAAACTTAGAAACTTTGGAATGGAAATAATTGAATTTAATATTATTGTTTTTCTAAAATATTTTTTACTTTTTTGAGTTTCTGAATTTTGTACAAATGGTATTGGTATGTAATAATAGATTTTTTTTAATCAAGCTAACTGTTGTATTTATTACCTATAGGTTAAGTCTTGAAACAATTACAAACAATTTCACTAAAACATGATTTCTGTAGACTAATTAAATAATTAATTGAAGAGTCGGTGGAAATAATGTGCTATGTAACGTGTTATTATAATAATAGTTATATTTTCTTATAATGATTTGAAATGCACATTTTAAATTGTTTAATAACATTTTATCATATTTTAATTTATGAAATTTTTAATAAATTTTTATAATAAATTAAAAAATGTTACATAGCACATTATTTTCACTAATTATTCAATTGTTCATTGTTAAATATTTTATAATATTCTTTTCAAAATAATATTTAAAAAATAATTTTTTTAAATTCTTATTTCAAAATGACTAAGAAATAATTCAAAAACTTAAATTGATATTGTATATTTGTACTTTGATTTCTACAGTTAAAATAAGTAGCGACTACACTATAATAATAATAAAATTCCATTTATTCTTGTAGGATGATTCATCATTAGAATGCACAAATCATTTAAAGTTTTGTCGTGGTCGTAATATCATGATTAATTTCACAAATACATTGAATAAAAATCGTCCAGTTCGATATCAAATGGATGTACTAAATGAAGGGCAAATTGGTGGAAAGTGCAAGTAAGTTTAATGGAATTTATTACAGATAAATGTTTGTACAATATGTTAACATATAATTATTTATATCTTTGAACACAAATAATTTGTATGTTTACTTTTACTGGAATTATTAAAATAAATAAAATAAAGTGTAAGAACAAAGAAGAAAATATTAAAATCTCTGGTAATGCATAATATAGGTTTCATAAAGAAAAATTGGATGCTCAGTGTGATCATCTAAGCCCATTACAATCGTGGAGTCCAGAACTAAGATTTTTCATTCCAATAAATCATTATCCTGGAAAATGTGATCTTATTATAACTGAACCAACTGTTATTATGAAAATAGATGCAAGTAAGTGTTTTATAAAATTTGATTTTTTGTTTTTAACTTATTTATTAGGACATGTTTAACAATGTGTTTCTTAATTTTATTTTATTAGCTGTCAACATGTACCATCATTTTTGTGATTTTTTGAATTTGTATGCATCTCAGCATATGAATAACTCAGGATCCAACATGTTTTCCAAAGATATACATGTATTAATTTGGGAGTCATTAGCTTATGAATCTGCATTTAGTGAAACTTTTGAAGCATTTACAATTTATCCAGTATGGAATTTAAACACTTTTAGAGGACAAGTTGTTTGTTTTAATAATATTGTTTTACCATTGCTACCACGTATGATATTTGGATTATATTACAATACTCCTTTGGTAACTATAAGCTAATTTCTTAATGTTTTTTTATCTGTAATAATAGCTTTAAAAATATATTTGTGGTTATTCATTTTATCTAATATTAAAATGTATTAATTTATTATTTTTTGATTCGTTTAAGTAGTCATAATTCATACCTAATTGTTAGGTAAGCTAAAGAGTGATGGTTTTATTATGATATTTAATATATTAGAGATATTTTTTTTCATTTAAAGAATATATTTTTATAGTTAAAATTTTTAAAATAAACAAGAATGCATTTTGTTTATAGATGTTATGTGAAAAAGTATATTATATTTGTTATTTTTTAGATTGATGGATGTGAGAAAAGTGGATTGTTTAAAGCATTTTCTCAGCATGTATTATATCGTTTAAACATTCATCAAACACCAGATATCAATAAAAAAATTAGGATAACATTTTTGTCTAGAAACACAAAATATAGAAATGTATTGAATGAAAATGAATTAATAGCTGCTTTAAGTAATGAACCTAATTATGAAGTAAAAAAGGTATATTTGCTTATACTGGTGTAATTCTGTAGAAGATAAATTATAAATTATTTTTTTATAGGTAATTTATAGTAGTAAATACTTAACATTCAAGGAGCAAATTCGAATAACTTATAATACGGATATTTTTATTGGAATGCACGGTGCAGGATTGACACATCTTCTATTTTTACCAGATTGGGCAGTATTATTTGAATTGTATGTTTGATGTTATTTATTGATATAAAAATATATATTTTGAATTAAAATATTAATGACCATGATTTTAAGTTAACAATGATTTTACAAAATTGGTTTAATTTTTAGTAAAAATAATTTAATTTACAGATATAATTGTGAAGATGAACATTGTTACAAGGACTTGGCTCGTCTGAGAGGTGTCAAATATATAACTTGGCGAGATATGAATAAATTAAAAATGGAAGATAAAGTAAGCATTGAGCTGACTTTATACTCGTATAGCTAAGAAAAAAAATGTGTATTTTATTTTTTATTTTATTGATATAACGCCTTTAAGGCTCAAGTACAGTTCAGTAATATGATAAAATTAATAATACAAGATTCTATAAATATAATATAATAAGCACAATTTTAAATAATGAAGATAAATTACAATTAAATTTAATTAAAATCAACAGCATTGCCTATGGAAAAGATAATTACAACATATTCTCGAGCAATATGATTTAAGGAATTATTATACCCATATGAAATACGATGAAATAGTATTGAAAATGAATGACAGTGCCTCAAATTATATTGGGAAACATCAAAATTTAATGAATGCAATAAATCCGGACAGGATATAATGCTATTTATTAATATGGACTTATAACAAATATCTATGGATTTACATCTAGTAGCTAGTGATTCTAAATTAATACTGGATTGGATTGATGATAGAGATTTATAAAACAGATAAAATTTACATGACCAGGAAATTTTCTCTTATACACGTTTAGACATATTAAAAAAAATTTGGCTGAATTTAACTTAAGACCATTAGCAAGGTACCAATCACTAACTTTGTTTAGATAATTTTGAATTAAACTAGTCATCAAATAAAGAAATATTGGCAAATTTTTAGATTGTCAGTAAACAGTAGATATTAACAAAATTTAAAGCAATTACTTAAATCCATTATAAAGATAGCAAACAGCAACGGAGATTGAGGCCCCCCTGAGGATATATTATGGGTATATATTATTATCGAGTGATTAAACTGTAAAATGTATAATTATTATATCTTAAAACACTTGACTAACTTAATAATTTTATCTTTTTTGTAATGCTAGTTATTAGGTTACTATTTACATTTTCATTTATGAAGTGATACAATGAATTAAACAACACTAAATACCAATCCAACCTTGCTTTTAATTTTAATCAAGTGCATATATTGTTTAGAAAGTATAAAGGTTTTTTGAATTTCAAAGTTTGGTAAATATTTGAATGTGAATAAAATAAAATTTTCAACAAATTAAATTGTTTATAACTCATTTAATTAATTAATTTTTGAAGAATTAACTAAAACTATTTTAGAGCATATCAGTGTTGTAAAATTAACATTTTTATTTTAATTAAAAAGTGATTAAATATCTTAACAATGAGTTTAAACTATTTTTCTTAGTGTTAACTCATTTATTTTTTTTATATAAAAACATAAAATTTAAAATAAATGTTATGCATAATAATATTAATTATATTGTTTATTTTTTTTAGGGAAATCATCCAGACCAGGGTGCACATGCCAAGTTTACTAATTATTCATTCGATAAAAGTGAATTCTTAGATTTAGTGAAAGAAGGTGCTAAACATGTACAAAACCAAAAATACGGTTATAGTCCTGAAACACATAATGAATTGTAATATTCATTGACAAAGCTTAACATTATTAACTTAATTTCATGTATTCACTAATTACTATAATGTTAAGCTTGCACATTTAATTATTTTTTTTTGTTTTATTAAACAAGCAAATTGCTCTGTTATTATTTGTTTTTATTATGTAATTTTCACTTTTTTAAATAAATTGTTTTTTTTTACTATCGTAAATGATAAATTATTTAAAAAAAATGTCCTAATCTGATTATTTAAAATTATGCTTAGGTTTTTATTTTTTTCTTGAAAAGTGTTTCCTTTTTATTTTAATGATTTATACATCTCAAGTGTGGTACAACCAAAGCATTTTGTTTCATAACTGATTTGTTGCCCTTGACTTAGTACTCAAGAGTTCTTTTAACAGTTTTTTCTCAATAAGAGAGGTATATAAGGCAGTTGTTAAAAAAGAATAAAAGAAAAAAAAGAATTTATATATACATATATGGAATGTATTTCAGTATTGGACAATAATGTAACATATTATTCATTATTTTTAGTATGTAATATATGCGTATAGTATATAGTAAGGGTTCTTCCTGTGCCACATAGAACGCGTCTTTGCTCTTTTAAATTTAACAACATCTATTATTAACACTATACTGATAACAGTATATCATAAATTTAAAGATGTACCCAAGGACATTTACAGAAAACATATCGGAATAATACCAAAGAAGTTAACAGTGAATTAATGTATTCATTTTTCCATGGTCTAACAAAATTTTTTTTTTCTAAATATCTTTTTTTTATCATATCGCAATCACAATCGCATTGCGTTACATAGTCGTTATGTTATGTATATGTTTGTCTCTTAAATGAATTCTCTGCGTTCAAAACAGTCACCGGATAGAATATGCCACTTGCAAAGTTATAACTTGAAGTCATTTGAAAAATATGGCAGTACCTTATACAATAAGCCCTATAGGAAGACTATGTGTAAAGATCAACTATTTAGACAGCTCGGCATTTTTCATCAGATGTGAAAAAATTAGCATTAGGAAAAGAACAAAAAAGAAAATGTATAGTTTGTACCAGAAACAATAAACGGAAGGATACCATGTACGTGTGTGACGAATGCAATGTGGGCCTGTGTGTTATACCATGTTTTTTCATATATCAGACAAGAACCAATTTTATGGTAACAGATTTGTTCTAGAAATGAATAATTGTATAAAGTGTTAAGATCAAAATATAGTTTTGTCTAATTAAATACTTTAAGAATTTAAAATTATATGTGTATATATAAAAAAATTAATGTTTTATTATTCTGTCTAAATTACTTATAAGTTATATTAATGTTTTAATATTTTTATTATAATTATTTTGAATTGAATAAAAAATAAAAGTTGTGTTAGAAGAATCAAAATTTGAAAAATAATTATTATTATTCAAACCGCTAGTTATCTCATTCGTTTCTTACATTTTGAGAGCCAATGGCTGTATTATTCTAGGACAATCTCTTTGGAAAAATTGATCCAAATATTTTTTTTTTTTTTTAGTTACTATAATTATGTAATTTATAAGAATAATAAAATAATAAAATACTTGGTCCTGGAGGTGCTCCTGGCCAAAATTAATTTGACACTCAAAGGGTTAAGTTAACATAGTAGTGAAATAATTATAAAGCAAAGGTATTAATTTTTTTCAGTTTTGTTTATTTATTTTTTTAAGTTTGAATAACTATTTAAATTTTTTCAACATTTTATTATGAAATCACTTATAGTTTATTTTAATTTTAATTTTATGACAAATTAGTTAATTTAATTTTAACTGGTGGAAAAAACTAAAAAGTAATAGGTTTTGTAATATTTATACAAAAAAAAAAAACTTATTATTCCTTATAATTCCTATATACCCACTTAATTAAAATGAAATTAATTATATGACTTTTTTAAGCATGGTTATAAATAATGTAAAACTTTTTCCTTTAAGAAATGATTTACAAAATGGCTAGTGGTGATTATATTGTGTATGTTTTAGATAAATTGATTTCTATAATGAATGCCTAGTTTTTTTGTATCAATTTAAATTCAATAAAAAATATAATGATCCTTTAACTTTGTTTAACATTTAAATAGTTAAAAAATAATTAATTAACATATAGATTTTTATAGTGATGCCATCTTCCAGCATGTCTATTTTAATTATTTTTTTTACTAGTTTTTAAAAATATAATTCCTTAAGGTTTTTATCAAATTAGAACAGTTTTATTAAGATAGATTAAAATAAAAAAAAAAAAAAACAATTAAATGAGATGAAATATCCTTAACGATTGGAAATTATTTTAATGTATAAAAGCCAAAAGGTATGATACCTATCATATTTTTGACTATATACAATTTATGAAAATATTCAACCTGACTTTGGAGATAATAAACAAATTATTCTTTGTTGAAGAAGGGTCTGCAAGGTGCTACCATTTTAGTTAAGTTTTTAGTTAAGTGTGGTTTACAAGATGTGATATATTATTATATATATTTTTATTTTTGGGCAGTCATCTCAAATAGAAGTTTTTCAGTTTAAATTTTTTTCAAGCGTGTATGCACTAATTAATTTTTAATAATAACCTTTTAAACATTATTATTGATGGATGATGATAATGATGACAATGAGAATAGTTTGTATGCTCATTTCATAATTTTGTTTCAAGATTTGACTAAGATCTCATCTTGTGATGGTGAAAAACTATTTGACTTTAAACTACTTTGACATGGTGCCGTCGTGATAACGTGGGTATAGTGTTTTTGTAGAAGTAGTGTCATCGGCAGCAGTGACTAAGATTAGGCACTTCACAAACTGTCGCGTCTTGCACATCAGATTATACGATTTTCGTAAAAACAAATACTGACTACATATCGCATACCTCACAGACTGTACCTTTTAAAATTAAACTAAGCACATCAATTAATCAGAGCATACTGCAATCATATACCTGATGGATCTGTTCAACAAAAAAACAACGTCTTCAAGCGAAAAATATTTGAAAAGATTACGTGACAGACACCGACAATAATATAAAAGAATCAGTAACGAAATTAGTTGTTAATAATAATGCAATAACTTGTAATAACTTAATCGAAGTAATTACTGTTCCAATGGGATAAGTCCGAAAATTCATTTATTTTGAGAACCATTTGCTTAAGAATTATTATTAATTTTACACTTTTACTATCAATTAAATTGTATTATCACGATTTAACGTTTATTAAGTTTGTGGTTATCATTTGGATATTATCGCAATAGTAACAAGTAAAACATGTGAGCGAATGTTTGGTTATGAATTGTGTATGCTGCTCGTCTAGTCGTTTACAATTAATATTTTTGTGGACGCAATTCTACGAGATTTCAAATAATTTCAACGTTTTTATAAAGAAAAGATTTTGCTCGTAATTTGTTTTCATTTAATTATTTTAATAGTGTAGTGTTCATACAGACATCTGAATTTGTTACATTTGTTACAGTAAGTACCTTCCTATCTAATATTCGTGAGTGAAATTTATGGAATTCGAAAGATAATTTGCATTTTTCATTAAAACTATTTATGTAACTTTGTCCACAGATGGTTAATAAGCAATCTATTAAACCGGCGAATAAAGACCATGATAAAACTACAGGGTTATATAAAATTGCTGCTAAAATAGTAAAAAAAGTCAAAAGTGGAAGCAACTATAAGTCTCAACTTTATCAAGCACAGTACCCTGTATGAATGTTATTGCTATTTATTAATATGAAAAATATTAAACAAGTTGGATAAAAAACATAATATTGTTACTTGCAGATTTGTAGTATTGTAGTATAACATACTTTGGTGATGCTTGTATCAATCTTACAGTGTTTGTTGAACTCTATGAATTTGTAGTCAACTTAAGACTATTTTATACAAAAAATAATTCCAAGTTATGATAAAAGTGTATGTCTATCTGCTTAACTGTAGCTGATTTAAATTATTTCAGTTGATTACAGATAAGTACAGTTGTCTGGTCGAACATCTCTAGTTACCTTATGTGTGGTCAAACATTTCTACTCCCCAGTTGTCTTAGTTTGTGCACATTCTTTATGGTTCCTCACAGAGTTAACTTACTCTTATGGGTGTTTGATATCTTTGTAAATGTGTTGTTAACTTTTTTGCTATTTTGTCTATAATGTACACAAATTATATCCAATTATCCAGCATCTGGATAATTTTTGTTAAAACATATTGTGAAATTCGTAGTTTTTCAAGGACTTTAAATAATTTTATTTGTATTTTAAATATATTGGTGTTTAGTATAATATATCTTGTATAAGGTAGAATATTCTTTTATTCTTGGAGTTATTTCACTTGGTGGTGGAATTTTCAATATTTTAATTTCTTTTATAATATGATATTTAGATGTAGTTGATATTTTTACAATTTTTGACAATTATTTTTTACTAGTATCAAATATATAATAAATGTTCTTAATATTTTATTTTGTTGAACAATAAAACTTTTTTTTTTAGAATAAATTATTACTGAATGCTGTACTAATGAATGTTTTCAAATGGGAAAAAGTAATAGATGTTTTGATTGAAAAAAGTAATATTCTAGAAAAAGAAAATAATATGGACCGTGAATTAGCTTATGTACTAATCACTGAACTGATGTGGTCTAAATTTGGTTTAAAAGGGAGTGCTAAGAATATTATGGCAGTAAAAAAGTATAAATCTGAATTTTTGAAACTTATGGAAGAAAATGATTTGAAAAACTTAACTACTTCCTTACCACCAAAAGGTATTTTGTTTTAATACAAATTATTGTACATTTTATATTTTATAATTAAAAATTGATCATTTATTTAGTTAAAAACAGTTAAATATATATTTAAATATTTGATTTCTTCACAAAGAATGAAGTACTTTTATCAGTATTTGACAGGTGAGATACTTCTCCAACTATTTTCCTTGTGATCTCTTATATATTTATATGTATATATATATATATGGTATTGTTAATATCTAAAAGTTGATAAAATATGATTTTGTACATCAAATATTTTGTATCATCATATCTAAAGAAGCATTGTAAATCATAAACATATTTATTTTTTACAGTTTGGAAGCCTCGATTTTTCCGTGTGAACACATTATTAACAACATTAGAAGATGTTTTGAAAAAATTGTCTGACCTAAAATTTAAAAAATTTAAGACGCCAAAAACTTATGCTGAGTTTTTAGAACTAATTAAATCTGACAAATTCAAAGGGAATTGTTTTGTTATTGATATACACATCAAAGATTTGTTAGTATTTAATTCAAAAGTGAAATTTTATAATCTAGAAGACTACAATAATGGATTATTAATTGTTCAAGATAAGGTTAATGTGTATTTCATAGTTAATTTGTTATTATATAAAATAAAATAAATCTATAAATTATAAGTGTAGTGAACTACTAGGTATTATCATATTCATATTACACAAATATGTGATATTGATTATGAATTATCTATATTTTTACTGTTGATTGGAACTCTATTCCTTTTTAAAATTTTTATAAATTTAATTTGATTTATAATTATTTGTTTGTAATAAGATATTTTGTTTTATAGGCAAGTTGTTTGGCTGCTCATTTACTAAATCCAGAACCAGATAGTACCGTCTTAGATATGTGTGCTGCTCCTGGTATGAAAACATCACATTTAGCAGCGTTAATGCAAAACAAAGGGTATTCAATTTATTTTATTTCACTCTGCTTTAAATTTGTTTTTTTAATTACCATCATTTTCTACAGCAAACTTTATGCTGTTGATCGTTGCAAGGAAAGATTTAATGTATTGCAAAATATTTTGGAGAAATATGGTGTAAAGAATGTGGAAACATTTAATATGGATGCATTAACTTTTCCTTATTACGATGATGTCAAATATATATTAGTAGATCCATCATGTTCTGGTTCTGGTAAGATTCTAATTGTATTGGGTTCAATTATTGGTTTAATATTACTTGTATTTTAAATTTTGTTAAAATGCTTGTTCACTTTTATTTTTAGGCCATAATTAAACAGTACTGTAACTCTATATTACATTAATTTTATTTTTAGATACTGAGCGGATCGAGGAATGTAATGGTTTTACAATGATGTTTATTTCTTTATCTTTTTTATTCTGTAAATATTTTCTCCCTCTAAACTTTCTCAACATTTTCAAGTGTAGCATCTTTTCTGAAAGGTAATGTTCTTGAGCTGATACTTTAGAGAGATCATTTTTTGTTTTCGAAACGGTACTCGAAATAAAAGCGGTTAAAGGAGAAAAACGTATGATTTCATGATTTTATAATATTAAATAATTACGGATGACGTTTCCTACCAGAAATATTGTTTCAAATGAAAAATGCCAAAAGATCTTTTTTGTTGTATGTTAGATTTTGTTCCTTATGGTTTAAAGTTTGGAAAATTTTAGACATTTTTGAGCTATTTATAGACATTTTAATTTTGGGAGTTTTTTGTTGTAATTCGGTTAAAAACATTCGTAAAAACTTGAAATTTGGGTTGTTCACATATATTATCTTTACCTAGACATGGTAAAATTTTCAAAACATTTAAGTGACTTTTGAGCTTTTTCTTTTATTTTATATTTTTTTTTTCATTTTTATGATATTTCCTAATTATAAATTATAATAATTATAATTTATAACTATAATTATTATAGTTATATAAATTACCTATTTATATAAATCGTTCTTAAGCTGCTCTTAAAACGCTTTGTTTATCATCATAGAAACAAATAAAATTAAATAAAAAAAGATTCCTTTATCCGCTCAGAATTGTTTTTTATTGAATGCAATCATTGCATTCAAATCAAATACAGTAAAATTACATTATCCTGTCAGATTTTTAAATTTATTATTAAATCAAGTATTATAATTATTATTTAATAACTTAAAATCAGAAATGTTAATAAATATAAAACAAATAAAAAAGTTTGAAACATAATTATGTACATGAACTATACATTTTTTAATAATTTAAATAATTTTACCAATAAAAATAAAATGTGTTATATTTATTAATAATTAATTTTTTAGGCATTGTTGATAGAGTAAGAAATGATCCAACACTTAAGAATGAACATTTTAAAAAAAGGTTAAAAAAGTTGGCTAATGTCCATGCTCAGCTATTAAATCATGCATTAAAAAGTTATCCTAATTTAAAACGATTAGTTTATTCTACTTGTTCTACGAATCCAGAAGAAAATGAAGCTGTTGTTGATGAAGCATTATCAGTTAATGGCAAATTTAAACTTTTAAATTGCACTAAAATGTTAAAAGGTTGGACAAATAAAGGAGCTCCTGGTTATGATTGTTCAGAAATGTGTCTTAATGCTGTTTCAAATGTGGATTGCACTAATGGATTTTTTATTGCGGTTTTTGTTTGTCGAGATTTTGAAGAAGCTGAAGAAGAAGAAGATAAAAAAGAAGTAAAAAAAATAGAAGAAGAAGACGAAGAAGAAAAAATTGAAGAAAAATATATTATAGACTCCAAGAAACTAAAAAAAACTAAAGCTAACAAAAATTCATTGCAAAGTGTTAACATCAAAGACAATACAAATACACCTATTAAAAAAAGTAAAAATGTTAAAAGAAGGGAAAGAAGATTAAAACTAGAGCAAGCAAAAGGAATATCTAATAAAACAAAAAAACCAAAAAAAGTAAAAACAGAAGAAATATAATATTTGTTATAATATTTTGATTTATTAATTATACAATAATAAAATAATTGTGCTTTTTATCATTTTTTTAAACATTGAAATTATTTTTGCAATAATCAAGTTTCTCCTATGTATTATGTTATTAAGTATAAACAATATTGATTTGATGAAATCATTCATATTTAATGGTTAACTAATGATTTCATATTGGAATTTTAATTAACTGTGCGCATAAGAAAAGCATAGTCATTAGTATTGATTTTAAAAACTTAAGGATCTGAATTGAATGAAAAATATTAATGAAGTATTAATAGTATTAAATAGGTAAAGCAAATATTACTCATTTTGAACACAATTTCACAATCTATGCAAATACTCTTTAAATATTATTGTTCGTCAAATAAAAACTTATAATTAATACTATATAATACTATATAATTAATACTAATACCACATTAAAAGTAGGTAATTTTTAAAAATATTTTAGATTCTGTTTTGACAAAAAATAAAAATAGATTTTATGAAAATTCTTGATTAGATAGATACATTATTTTTTTGTCAGAGTAATTAAATTTAAACATCATATTTAATTAAAACACAAATGATGGATTATCAGCTTAAAAGTAAAAGTAAATTAAAATTTCTTGAATTTCCCATACAGATACTATTTTCAAAATCTGCAGTTGTCAATAACTAGCATGTGTTTTTAAATTTATTTTATAATATTCATTATATTATGTTAATCAAAAGGGTATTCTTTGGAAGACTACTAAATTATAATTAATTTTCTCATTCTAGATTAATAGGTTTGTATAAACATTAATATTGTATTTTAATCATTTACACAAATAGTGTATTTAAGTAATAGTATACATAGTAAACAAGTGATATAGAGTAAGTGTACATATTTTGTTAGGTATTGCAAATATATACATCTATATTATGGTGAAAGAGGATAATTGGTAATTGATGTATTACATTTACTGGTAAACTTAGACTTTGACTGTTGGTAAATTCTGATAAACCTAATATTTATCATCATACTAAACCAAGTAATTATGTTAATGCACATGAATTAATAATTATCATTAATTGTAAGGGATCGATTCTTAAATAAATTTTGCCCTTGCAGTATACTTTATATCATTCAATAACTAATCCGATTTTTTTGGAACCGCACACATTTTAATGTCGTTGGCTAATCTTTCGATCTATTATCAGCCATCCATGAAGCTAATATTTCTTCTACGTTTCTACCGCTCATTCAATTGATCCTTGGGTCTGGCTGTGTTTCACTTCCTATTATAATCTGTGGTATTACTATGAATTGGGATTAATAAATAATTAACAGTAAGTAAAAAATTAGGGTTTTGTTTAGATATTTACATTCGTTATGATTAATGACCAGATTTATACTCTTAAAATACCTTAAAAATAATGCTAATATTCTCTAAAAACCTTTAAATATTTTCATTATATTCTTTTAAAAATGTACAAAAATAATCAACAAACATCAATATATGCTATTATATGCATTTTTATAATTTTAATTTTTTTTACAACTGTAGTATTACGTGATATATGTAATGTTAAAGATTGTATTAATTATGAATATTATATGTAGACTGTATAATAATTGAAAGAACCTTTGTAATAGATTAATCGCATCACGCAATTAATCTAATAATATAGATTGTGCTAATTAGTTAATAAAATATTAGTATATAAGGATAACCGATTTATAACTCGGGGCCTCACTTTTTATTTTGTTCTTGTTAAAGACTAAGGGAATCCTTAATAATCCGTATGTGGAGAACTGAAGCCCAAACTTTACTCGTGTAGAAATTATTAAAATATTATATTATAATTCAAATGTCATTGTTTTAATAATAATGATTGTCAATTAAATCCAACTAATATAAAAATTATACTTCACTGGAAAACAGTTTTATTTTGATCATCGAATTAATTTATTTTGTTTGTTTTTTATTTTAATTGTATTTAATTGTACATAAGAAATTATTATATTTGTTACAATAGAAAATTACAAACATACTATATGTAATAATGTTCAGTCTCGCTTTTAAATTTTGCGGTCATTTAAGTTGTAATATATAATCAATATTACTAGTTTACTATGATTTATATATATATTATAGTTTATTTTTATTCGTTTATTATTATTTATTGCACGCATTGAATGTACCTAATTGTTCTAATAAACATGTACAAATATGATGTGCAGATTATGTCAACTCTACGTAATTGATTTTGTCATAATTATGGGGTTATCGATTTAATACCATTATCAATTTTAAATTTCATATTAAATAAAAAATAATTTAATGAAATTATTTTAATGGAGGAAGTACTTGTATATAAAATATTGAATCCTTATATTGAGAAATTATATAGGTACATTACAGTTTGTATTATAATTATCATTTACAGTGGGGAAAGGTAGGTATAATATAAAACTAATTCATTACATTATTTTCGGTTACGTAAATCTAAAGTTACTATATTTATAAAAAA
Organism: Sipha flava; assembly: GCF_003268045.1. Classification (NCBI taxonomy): domain Eukaryota; kingdom Metazoa; phylum Arthropoda; class Insecta; order Hemiptera; family Aphididae; genus Sipha; species Sipha flava. Next base: position 1,932,247 of record NW_020273108.1, read on the forward strand.
ATAAAAACCAATAGTTTTGGCTGAATTATAAAAAAAAAACTTATAATTAGAAAATGTTTATCATTTTTTACCATGTGTTTACAATAACAATTTACAATATTAATTTTCAACAATGGTTATTAGTTTGAAATATTGACAAACTATTTTAATTTGTACTCTTTTTAGTTCTTTTGATTTTGAAAATTTGTTTTCGGACACTTCTATGGTTGACTTTGATTTTTCATAATTTTTTGTAATTAGCTTCCAATCGTTTGAAAATATGTATAGAAATAAGCGTGTTAAATAATGGTTTTTCACTGTTAGACGAGGAATTATTTTATTGCTGGATAGGTTTATGGGTGTATTTATTGTTGAATACTGTTTTTGTGTCACCCAAAACTACGATTTCGGTTAGGAATTATTGGTTTCGATGTAGTGGTATTGTTTATACCTTATTTACCTTGCGTTTTTTGATAAAAGAACAAAGAGCATATTAATAAATAATATAATAATTTATTGTTTATAAAAATAATAATAATAATAATAATTAAATAACAACAATAGTAATTATTTTTCTAACAATCAAATTCGATAAGCCTTACAAACTTATACTTATATATAATTCAAAATCACACAAATTTGATTACATTTGGTATTCTAAAGTGACTTTTCTATTCTTCATTGTGTTGCCGCAGCTGTATAGTTCTGTTTTGGCGGTCGGTTTTAAAAATGTTTCGGTTTTCATAAAATCTTTAATTGGATATGAAGTGTGGTCAGGGAATTTGCAACAGGAAAACGGCGGCGGAGGATTAAATGCAGTACATACGCAACGTCCGAAGAAAACGTGTCATAAAAGTGTTAACATGGAATATAGATCGTACGTAAAAATATTATCTTGGATAATATTAACTTGAATTCCCGTAATCGGTGCGGAGTGATTGTGTACACGGAGGGGAGAATTGACGGCCGCAAGAGGATGGAGGGAAATAGTTATTATGTCATAAATCTCCGACGAAGGACTTCTCCACCAAAGGAAAAACTAATAATTCATTATAGTAGATTTAAGTCTATCGTGATAGTAATCCTATTGAACGAGTAGTCAAGTGGACGGCGAGCGTGACGCGTTTGGACCGATTTACTGTTTTCGTATTACACGCAAACACGTACAACAATACAGTAACAATAATAGTACCTAGACATACGGTATACCATTTATAAACATAAAATGTATTCAAGGTACTCAGCATGCGATAAAATTAAACAAGAATAAGGGTTTTAACCGTTTTTACATAGTCACTTCGTTCGCGGGAGTAGTAGTTCCCGATCAGCGATTTATAATTGACTAGATTTCGAACGCATAAAAATAATAATAATAATAATAATGATCGTTTCGGTACATATTACGATTAAAAATATTTCAACAGGACCAAAATTGACCATTGGAATGATGTTGCTTACATCTGAGAAAACCTTGTACAGGTATACTTCCAGTATGTGACCGTAAAATACGTTTTGCAGAAAACAATGAATTTTAAATAGTAAATCTGTACGAATTCACTGTAAACAATTACATAAAGTATATGGATTTGTGTGTTTGTATGATGTTCGTCTAAATTATTTATTTTTAATTTTTAAAGACAATCGCATTCTACAGTCGTCGATGATGCCATATTTATTTTAATAATATTTCAATTACGAAAAATGGCGGAAAACAATAATAAATATTTTTGACTATCTGGTTATCTAGCCGTAATGTGTATTGCTGTACAAATGTATTATATTATACGATTACATGCATTTTCCTATTCAAATAAAAATAAATCGATCAAAAATAGTAATTTAAACGCGATTTGAACAGTCTGAAAAGTGAGCAAATCCATTACGCGTGAGAATTTCGTTCACGTTCTACTCGAAAGGAATGAGTTAACGAAATATTCAACGAGTCCGTGGATCCATTGCAGTACTTACAATTATGTGGTGTTTATTGAATTGTATTGCAATGCTGAAAATATTCACTACGGTCTTGAATCGATTAAAACAATACAGCGTTCAGTTTGCCTACGAATCTCAAATACATAAATTATTTTATTTTTTTTTACTCTGCGACACGGACGTGGTAGGTGACGTGTGAAGTCATCATCGTTAACCACACACAAAAAAAGAGTGAAAAAGAGAGAGAGTGTGTGTGATGGATGGATATGATAGAGAAGAAAGGGATTGAAGAGGGGTGACGATGATGAGCCTTCAGAGGTGTAATGGAACGTGTGTTGTCGGGGTGTCCACTTGTGTAGGGTTAAGACGGACGCCGCCGCCGCCGCCGCCGCGACCTGGACGGGGGTGGCAAACGGAATGCGGCGGCGGTGCGAACGGACAGTCGGTCGACGAGCGGCATTATCGATTCCTTGGGCGGCCGGCACACGTTCTTGCCGTTCTCCGGGCAGCACAGGTCCGGCAAGCAGTCCACGGTGGACCGGCACTTCCGCGGGAACAGGTCGTACCGCTTGGGCGGCGGCGCGCTGCACTGTAGGTATCCTGGCCGGTTCGACCGGAGGCCTGAAAATAACAAGAAAATGACGTGCACGTTAGCGTTCGACGACGTGTGTGGTGCGCGCGCGTCGCAATCGAATCGGTTCCCGAGATCAGATAGTCGGTAGTTTTACATTTTAATCGGCTCCCAGAAATCTACTGTTGAACTGGACCTGATACAAATAGTTTTCCGTACTCGTCGGTTACGAGAATATTGACACGTTGTTTGGGCATGCTATATAGCGTGCGTTGGACATACACGTTTTATACGGTCGTATAAATATACCCCTAGTTCTTTTGGTTTAAACGCGAACCAGACGTCCGTACCATCACGGTGTATTTCATTGATATTTCGAATTTTATTAACCCTTTCAGACCCGTTTTTTTTTTTTTATAAATTTATAATTTAGGTTATTTAAATATGACGTATTATAATTTTTTATAATTTTTGCACCTATATTCGCGGAAATACAGGTAGGGTCACGTATGTCACACCCAGAGGTCTATAAGGATTGTATTGAACAACAATTTCATTTATTTTATAGCATTTGTAATATAATATTTTTTTAGCTGAACAAACGAAATTTAACTTTTAAAGACCCTTTCATAATTAAAAAAAAAAAAAAAATAAAAAAATTAACAACTAAAACAATAAGTGATAGTTATAACAACTTTTTTATAAATTAAAAAATAATGAACAAATTATTTTTTACATGGAACTTTTTGAAATAATTTGTCTAGAGAAAATGTATATACACAATAGTGATGTACTCGTATGTTTGTTGACGAATAAAATAGATAACATTTTACATTACAAGGTTTTTGATTTTTTTTCATATTTTTAAATATATACGTCGTCGTTTATTTAAATAGTACTTGTATAATACTAAAAGGAAAATTTATTACCTATTTATTATTTTTTTAACTTTTCAACATATACATATTTTTGCTAACGAACGATAAAAAAACAAAAGTGTTCCGAAAAGGCATAAAGGCCACATAGATTAGAACCTTAATGCAGTCACAGCATTCCATGAACTTCTCGATTTACGTTACTGGGTGTACGAATGCTGCAGTATACGTGGTAGGCGTTTTCGTTGCAGTAAATTACTTGGTTTTGAGTGGTTTCGAGTTGTCCAACCAGCAAAGTCTCGGGCTTGTGCAGGCGCGTCTGGTTACATACATGTACCCAAATTCAGTTGTACGATCGTTTTACAATATTCAAACGAATTCAGATGTCATAAATTAATGTATTCTATTGCGCGAGTGGAATTAAAAATTAAAATTGTACGGTTTACACAGCAGCAACGTGTAAACCGTAATTATTGTTTTCTCGTTAACCAATCCTGTACGCATTTGAACACCATTCGTACGTGGACACAGCTCAAGATTAAGGTCTTTGTAGCATAGGTACAATTCGTCGGCGCTATGTCCATAAGTATACACGTCAATGGGTTTATATTATCATCCGCCCTTAAACCGGAAACGTGCAATATGCGAACTTACGACTGTATATCTATGAATACGTTTTTTTCCAAAGTCGAAAGGAGTTATTTGATCACGAACATTTTGTTTTCACCAATAAACGAAATGGACGTACGGTAGGTTTTTTATTTTTATTTTTTATTTTCTAAACCATACACGTTTTTCAATATATCTGTATGCGTTTTCACTTCGCAACTCGGAGGGTCCATTCCAAAAATTGAAAATCGAAAATGTTTATGTTTCAGGTGGTCGAACGTTAGAAGTGTAAGTAATAAAACATCAAATAAATATCGTTCGGATATTATTATTATTATTATTATTATGGGTAGTTGAAAACGGTTTGAGAACATGCGCGGTCGTTTGGAACGATTGAAAATCCGTATGTATTTAAATTGATCATTGGTCCAATGGTTTTTTTTTTTTTTTTTTAATTGTTTTTTAACGTTTCAGTATAATATATAGTATATACATATACGCATATCTGTACACATAAATCTAGTGTTCCGGTTGAAAATAATTTAACTGCGTGATTTATATATATGTTAACGTTGTGGCAGACAAGTGTCAATACAATACATTAAAACATAATTCAATGTTTAGAATTCATTTTGATTTTAAATTTTTACCGAGTTTATATTAGTACGTTATCCTTTAACTATAGTATCCTTCATATTTTATTTTTATATAATTTATAAAATAAATCTATGTTCACTTGTAAATGTATTGTATGACAATCATAATATGTAAATAACTTTTGAGAAGTTTTTACATTCATTAGGTTCAATTAATATTCTTATTTATAAAACTAAAAGTAATACATTATTAATTTCAGTTAAAAGTTAAAATTGAGTGTCACATAATATCAATACACGCAAATGCAAGTAATGCGCATAAAATTAACTATACTCGATACTACCTTTTTGTTATAAACTATATAATAACTGAAATAACTTTTAGATTACTTTTTATTATACATTTATTATAAAATAAAATCATTTTAATTTCAACAATGGATGTATTTTTTTAAATTTGTATCGAAGTATCGATTATTCTAAATTGTATGGGTTTATAAAAGGATTATCTAAAAATTGCAACTGATAAACAGTAATTTCCAATAATGCATAGTAATAGTGTTTTTAATTAGAAATAAAATAAATTCTTCTAAAATGTCTTGAGTGTATACAGTGATTTTAATAAATATATTATATTCGTAGGTTCTTATTAATCATTGTATCAGAATTTGAAAATGGAAATGATGGATTATTTAATTCAAGTTGGATTTAATATTTGAAAAATTAATTCAGTTAAGATTTTATACAGCAATTTAATTAGAATCAAAGGCTTGACTAAAAGTCTAAAATTCTAATTAATTTATTATATGGATGTTACACAGAACTGGGAAATACGAGGAGCAATTTCAACTAGTTTCAAATATTTTTTATTAATTTCTGTTTGTTTTATTTTATTCAAAATGTAATTTATATTGTTATTATTAGAATTCAGAAATATAAAATTATTTTTCAGAGGATTATATCTGTTAGATTCTGGTTCTATTAAAAAACTAAATCTGATTTTATTTAAATTATTGTTAAAAGCATTTTAGTAATTAAAAAATAATTATTATTTGTTTTTGTTCCAGATTCTTGAATGGAGTTTATTATTTTTAATAACTGGAAGAGAATATAGGGTTGTTTTTAATTGCTTGTTTAATTTGTTTTTAATATTAATGTATATTTATAAATCAATTTTCAAAGGAAAATTTATTATACGTATTAAAAATGTTCTATATGTAGTATAATATGTTGAATTTTATTTTTAAAATTTGTTCAAGTGATTTTATGTATAATTTCCATTGTGTAATTTATATTGTCAATAAAATATTACATAAATAATATATTTTAAAATGAATAAGATAAAATTGAATTAATTAATTTTGAAATTTAAGAAGTTGACACAACTTAACATTTTGTATTTGATATGTCAATGCGTAAAAATATGTATATGTGTTTTGATTGTTATTCATTTATTGTGGTTGAGCTGTTGGAAATATAAGTTTGGTAGGTACTAAAACTAATCAAAAATGCCTATTAAAATATATCGATATTTTTATTTATCTATTTATGTAGGTATGTAATTTAAGAAAAAAATTTAGAGGAGATTCAAATTTGTTTCGAATTTTCATTTAACATATAATCCAAAGTTCTATCGGATAATCAATGCAAAATCATTGTTAAAAATATATTTCAATGATAGAAAATATGTATAAGTACTTACTTTTTGTAATGGTCTTTAGTAAATCGTTTCGCCAACTTGGCAAAGGAATCCGACAGTATTTCTGACCCTTAAGTCCGCCATATGCACAGCATATTCTGGGCCAACAGTCTCTGTCAGTGTTACAGTTTTGCCGAGGGAAAACTGAAGGCAATTCGAACACAGGACATGATTTATTGGTCAGTTGAAAAATATTTGCTACGAAAAAAATCAAACATTTATTAAAATATTATTTAAATTTCAATAAATTATTTACTGAATTATGTTATTAATATATTTAATATTTACTTTTAGTTAGTTATTTACGATAAGTTTTACGGTATAATACATATTTAATTAAAACTTAAAAATAAAATCATAGATTTTTTTGTTAATACGGTTTTATGTAAAATGAAAACCGTTGAAAACATTGTTTTTTTTATTATTGCTTATATTTGTATAGTTATCTGTATTGCGGAAAAAGTATTGATTTCAATTTTAAGAAATGTGATAATGGTGATGGTTAAATAATAATTATAGTTATGATTATAATATATATATAATTATGATAACAATTCATGGTAAATATTTATAATTGAATTGTCTATATATGTTTTGGATAAAGAGAAACATGAAGATGGCTTTAAAAAATCGTATTTACTATAAGCCAGTAGTATAAATGAGTATAAGTTATGTTTTATCATTAAAACTAACTTTGTGTATTATATTAAAGTAATCAACTTATTTAATTATTTTTAATACTAAAAATAATGCATTTATTGTTTCTGAATTATTTCTTGGATACTTCAATTACATCGTACAGGGATAATATATACATACGTGTCAATCTTTTGAAAAGCTTTAAGGTACTAATTCTATTTGAAATTACAAGTTTTGCTTGAGAATGTTATCATTAAGCTTAGGGACTTATAGCTTTTTTTAAAAAAAAAAACAAATATGCATGCAAATATGCTTCTAAAATCATTAAAATATGCATTATAATATGCATTTAGTTATATGCATTAAAAAAAAAAAAAAAAAAATTATCACATAGTACAAAAAATAAAATGTGTCCATTGGATGTAAATGTATCTTTAAACTTCGAAACAAAACTTTGTAGTCAGCTACTTGTAGACTGTTGTACTTTCGGAATAACACAATGTTACAAAATATAACCATACGACGTTTTACGTATGATTCGGCGTTGCGTGGTTGCGAGACGCAAAAACAACGACGGATAATAATCGACTAAACTAAATAAATAATCTATTATTCTATATCGGCTATTATCTTTATCGATATTCAGTAGATATCCAGCGGGTTATACGATTGATATGAGTTTATTGTATTATTTATACTTACACAAAAATTATAACGAGATAAGAGAGGTAGTTTGCAGATAGCATATTATTGGAAGTATTAAGCCCTCTTAGTACATTTTTTTTCGATCGTTTGAAATATATACATATGCATTTATAATTTTTAATTTTAAATTAGAAAAATTTGTCAAAATATGCAAAATAAACATAACAATTTTAAAATATGCAATCTCCTGTAAAATCTATCAAATATGCAAAAATATGCACATTCAAATTTTAAATCCGATATCATGGCACTGAGAAACGAATTTATTTCGTACTCTACAAAATTTAACAATAATTAAAAAAAGTATGCTAATGCTAGAAATCCCTAAGTCTAGTTATCATATATAGAACCATTAAACTGATAAAATTAATTTTATAACATCTAATTATTAACCACTTATTACGCAGTATTTATATACTTTAAGTAGACGTTTTATTTAAACCCGTGTGAATAATATTCCTTCAAACATATATTTCAAATTATTATTGACGAAAAAAAATTATAGGTTCTGTAATTACAGGTTGCCTTAACCAATGGACTGCTTAAAAGGGTTACTCAACACGAAGAATGAGCGATTTCTTTTCAAAATTCTCAAAAATTTTTAAGATACTTTTTATATATTAGTACATGCTATTTCAGATATTTTAATACATTCATTAGTTACTACTAATTTGTTATAAAATAATAAAAATTAATTCCAAAAATAAATTCAAAGATGTTACGATCATATATTTTTAATATTATTTCATGTGGAACAAAATGATTAAACAATTCTCATATAATATACAATTTTGAAATATCAATCGGCAATTTTGTGAATGCCACCACTATAATATGTTCTTATAAGAGTAATCAATCCGTACTATCTACGATCTATCTGTAAAAACAATAGAAACCGATTAATCAATTAATTATTTTTCGACAACAGATAAAACTGCTTTGTATTGAAATTTTTCTTTACTACTCGTATAATTTGTGTTTCCAAATAAACAATCGAATGGCAAATCTGTACATTATAATAAAATAAATTGTATGGTATATTACATCTATATATTTAATGATATAAGCAGAGATTTATCGAAATCAATCTGGTAAAATGTAATAATTGCAGTTGGGCCAGGAGGCCATTTGGATTTATTATTCTTGAAGGTCATTCTAATAAGATAGTCAATTGTATTTATGAATAATTAAATATAAACATTTTCCATTTGTGATTGCTTTCAAACAATATACTTATATATAAATATGATGTAAAGTTTCAAAATATATATTTCAAACTCATTGAAAAATCATCGTAGTTCGTAGACTGTAAAACACTTTTATAGATTTTGCAGCGATTTTATTTTTAAAACAATATATATTTCACACCTAAAATAAAAATATATAGATTTCAAATATTAGTTCTTAATTGTCAAATTATTAATATATATATATAATAATTGAAAGGAATGATTTATAGTCAAAAAAATTAAAAAAAAAAAAATCGAATCGAAATCGTTTAGAAATTATATATATAATCGTAGTTTTACAAACTCTACAGATGTTAGTAAAAATTTGGCTATTCATAATTTATTTAATTTTGAACACTAAGATAAAATAATTTCGAAAATACTACTGGAATGAACAAATTTTCATCACACAGATTATTAACCACGCTCCAATGTGGAAAATAAACGATTTGTTACTTATACAATTTATTCTAACTGTAGTATATTCGTAACTCAAATAAAAGTAGTTTGTATAAAAACCTTAAAGTTGAATGGAAAGACATTTCTTTTATGTACGCATAAAAGAAATTGGAAGTAAAATGAAACGAATAATAAAAAATAAAAATAAAAAAATAATAATATGTACCCACCTATGGGGAAAAAATGTATGGCGGTGAAGTGAGTACTAACACATCAATGTTTTTTCTACGGAAAACTACGTACTATTGAACACAAGAAGATGGATATATCGGAGGATATTGTTGAAGAAAAGAAAAAAGTGAAAAATAAGTGAAATACACACTGCGGAGTATAAAATATGGAGCGGAGGTGAGAGAGTGTTTGTGTCATGATAGATCAAAAGGTGACGGCAACATAAAAAAATCGTTGAAAGCCACGAAGGTCGTGAATTGTACAGACTTGAAAAATCTAACTATATACTTATGTATATATATACATAAACTGCATATATGTAGGTAAAAACTTTTCTAAACTTCAATAGTTCTTACTTAGTAAATTTTAATAGGATTCTAAAAAAACAGTAACAGTGTAAATAAGTTGTTTTTACTTTATATTTACGTATAAATGCAATTGCAATGCATGTCGGTTGTAACGGAGTTCAAGAGACTAAAACTACCTTCCGTTGTCTCGACCAATATTTTGTATCAATAACCAATAGGAATCTTATTTCAGAGCGTCTACATAATTCGCGACTTGTTAATTAGTCATAAATTCGTAGAATAAAATTCGTAAATACAATATACACCATGAGATTAATATTTAAAATACAAAAAACGAACGTAGGTATTCACTATGGACTAATGTGTTGACGATAAAAATGTTCAAAAAGTACAAACATTTTAAAGTTACTCTTTGCAGACTGTAATTCAAAGGTATAGCGCGTTTTTTTTATCCCGTAATTATCGTTTTTATCCCTTTATTAAATCAACAATCTGAATAAAACCTATCTATACTGACCCGGATAATTAAAAAATAATAACATTCTCCCGTAATATGCACACGTGTGTACCGAGATCGAAATATACTCGTAATAGAGATTGTTGAACGTGTTAATCGATCGAGGCGACAACGTTACGCGAAGACGTACAAAGTTATTTCCAATATAATTATTACGATTAACGATTAACGAATGAATCATTCATCAATTATACATAACGTTCGTAGATCTTTTGAAAAACATTTTTCCGATTTCTCATCCGAAAGAAACGGAAACGGAAACGTGTGTTAATTAAACGTTAAAAGATTGTCGCGTAAGCCGTCCACGTGATAAGCACGTAAGACCCGTTGTAGGGGTTCGCTTACGTTTCTTGGTGGTAGTCCAACTCGACGCGTCGTCTTCGTTCGAGCCGCATCTGCCTCCGTCGCAGCTGAGGTCCACGTCTTCCAGGCTGTTGAGGGACGAATCATCTGCACGCATATGAAAAAAAAAAAAAAAAAAAAAGAGGACGAAAAAAAACGAAAAACGAATAGAAAAAACTGGGGACCGCATGGCGCGCAAAAAAAAAAAAAAAAAACCGTAAACAAAATAAAAAAAATGAAAATAGAATACGACGGACATCGAACGGTCGCCGCGTTACCGCTGGACGCGCAGCACCCAAGACGTTAAATTGTGTTTTGGTTATTTTTTTTTCGTTTTTTTTCGCGAAGCGGTGCCGTACCGTTTTTGGGCCGTGCGCGCTGTGCGTTTCCCGTGTCGACCGCGGCCCGGACGGCCGGCAACAGTAACAGTATTGTCAGGACGAACCGGTGGCGGCGCATAGCGTCGGAGCGGTTGGATGACACTGTTGCCGGTCGCACTCGTCGGCCCGGACGCGTCCCGCAAACCGCCGCGTTGCTTTTCCCTCCACCGCGGGACAACGGTGCTCGCGCCTGCGATGTCAACGCGACGTGTACCGTCGTTGCGACCGTGTGACGGGTTGCGCGTTGCAGTGAATTCAACACCGGCCGTGAGCGCATATGAATCACTAATCGCTGAAAGGGGACACGTCCAATTTTTGGGAAATTTAGTTATTCACGGATTTGTGTTTATCTGTCTTAAACACATATTTTATGTAAAAACAGGACTAATCCGTTAAAACAGCGATTCCCAAACTGTGCACCGCGGTGCTCTAGGGGCACCGCGAGCACTTTCTAAGGGCACCGTGGTCTACGGTTCATAAAAAATAAATTAAAATGTTTAGATATTTTTTCCCTTATTGTTTTTGTAAAAACTTTATAGCAAATAATGAAATATTTTCTATTGTTTATTCGGACATTCTCATTTTAACCTTATAATATTTTTATACAATAATTATAATAATGATAACAAAAACTTTATTTATTTAATTGTTAAGTTTAAAAATTCGTTAATTTATAATTAAGTTAAAATTTTAATAAAATTAATAAAATTAGTTATCAATGAGTATTTTTTTTTTGTCCTGTCTTTCATGTTATTCACAGCAGGGCACCGTAACTAAATTGAGTCTAAAAAAAGGCACCGCGGAAAAAAAAGTTTGAGAACCGCTGCGTTAAAACATTCAGAAAAGTGAGTGTTAAGGTAATGTACTCATTTTTAAACCTACCTCTTTCCTAAGTTTTGCCTAGGTAGATTTACGTGTCTCCTGTAAAAAAAAAACATTTGTGGACATGTCCCCTTTCTGCAATTAGTGAGCGCATATAGCACCGTAGGTTCAACGTGTATACGGATTTGGACGATTGCACAAATGGAGTGTTCGACAATACCGTGTAATAGTAACCGTTGCGATAGTAACACCCGGCGAAGGGGTGTTAATCAGTGTTAATCGGGGGTATCGTTGTAGATGCAAAGCCGATCTTCCGTCAATCAATGGTCAGTAATAATATGAATTGGTTAAAAATTGTGATCTTCTACCAATGGATATAAAATAATAAAATAAATTTTTTTTTCGACTTATTGATGTTCTATGTAGTAATTTAGAAAAAAATTAAAAATTAAAATTCCAAAGTGATCACACGTTGGACTGGAAAGGGTTGAAATTTTTTTCCTTCAATAACTTAATATTCGCTTACAATACAAATACGTAGAAACGTACTGTGTCGTTTGACGGTTACAATGATTAAAGTGACATTAGGATTCGAGTGCCAAATCTTTGACCCAACAATAAATTTGTATATTGTCTCCGAGTGCGAAACGTAGAGAAGAAGTTCTAAGGAATAAAACTACTCCTCTATATATACCGTCCGTGAACAAGACTTGGCGAAGATTATTGTTAGTTTCAGACTCACGTCAGTTGTACAACCCGGCACTATATCGTAGTAAATCGCTCCATTTAGCGAGTGTGTCTCTTTCCGGTTATTAAAAGCTGAATCTTCTGGATTATCACACGACAACCATTTTTCCGTTCACTTGCACAGACGTTTGGTTTTCAATGTTTACATAGCTCGCCTCCCCTCCCCTGGAGTTGCGACGAAACAGTCCAAACACCGAGGTGTGTATTTTGCTCCAATAATTTCTTCATCAATTTCTTATGCATCAATAAGCGTCAGTGAAAGCAAAACCGTTCGTCAACATAATTACTGCTATAGTTCATATCATTTTCACCAATATTATTATTATTGTTTTTAATTGCGAAGATATAATATACATTTATTCCGTGTTGATGTTCGTCACGTAGTGAATACGACATTTATACCCTGGTTTTATTTGCTATGTTTACACAAAGCGATAAATTTATCAGCTCTCGTCTGTGCTGCTTTTCGGCTTTTATCCCTCGGATTTACTGTAACTTTGACAATGTGGATTCGGTTCATTTTGAAACATATTTAGTGGCACTACAACAGTGCAAACTATATCAAATAACTATATCAATTCTCATATCTCGTCGTCCAGGTCAAAAAATCTGTTTCGTAAAATATCGCACTTGGCGTTTTAAATCATTGATATAGCATTCGTATTTTATCTTAATATTTAAAGTTCAAGTTCTAGAACGGTAAACTTTCTGAAACTCTATGCAAATTGTCAAGAAAAATAATATTCATTTTATGCCTGTTTTAAATATTTGTTGAAAACTCCAGAGTATCTACAGCATGATCTTGAAAGTCTGAAATGACTTATAATGACTCCAAACGGTTCAATGTCTAGCAGTCGATATGCCATGGTCTGTTAATAATAGTAGATTGTGGTAACGAGGTCAATGTTAGTCTGCGATATAAAAAAGCTAAAAGAAAACACATGTGTATCTAATAATCTAGTGAGATTTTTAATATGTTCGTGACATTTTTGTCATTGCGCATATTTGCAGTGTATATTAAAGGTGTGACATGCGTGGTATTTAAAATATTTAAATTTTTTTCAACTTAAAAATACTACTATATTATTGAATGTTGTAGACTTGTAGCAGTTGTTGTAGTCAAAGTTGTTTTATGTTTTTGCGTTTGAAATGTAGACAATGAATTTTCGGACCTTTTTGTGTTTTGTATTTTAAATGAATGATTTACTAATATATTAACAATGTACTTATTTTAAGTATATTAATATGTACATTATTGTGTTGAATTTAACACTAAAAATGTGTAAGTTGTAAACATTAATAATTGGTTATTTATTTCACACGCATCACATTGCTACTTATTACATTAATTAAATTATAACTTGTGAACGATTTGTTTGACGTAATAATATACTACAACAATACTTAAAAAAAAACATCAAATACGAGTAGATATCCGTTTGAATATTTTTAATTTTTACAAATTTATAATTAGTTTAAAATAATATAACTATAATTTCCTTAAAAGTAATAACTTTCCAAAAATATCTCTGCTGATTGCAACTCATGTTGAATTAATTTTTCTTTAATTATTAATAATATTACTATATTATATATAATTACTTAATAGTATAAGATTTTATATACATATGAAGTATATTTTTATATTTTAGAAAGAATTATTTAGCATCAAAGTAGCCAACAATTTAAATATTTAATTGAATACTGAATAAACTTATTAATTTGTATTTTACCTGTAATATAAGCAAATAAACGACAAAATTATTTGATAAATTAACTATTTAATTTTTTACATAGGACTAGTTAAAATGATTTAATTGTCATATCTATTTGTACTCATATTCCATGTTTAAACATAATTATTGTGTTCTTATATGATTATAAATGAAATTTTACTGTATAATGTACATACAATTAATTTAATTATTTAACTCAATTATTCTTTAGTAAAATGATACATACATGGATTGCAATTTAAAATAAAGTTTATGGTGTATTATTATTTATGCGGTATCGTCGTTGAATGATAAATATATAAATATCGCATACATTCTTACTATTTTATAGATGAATTGTAATTCAAGGATATATATATATATATAAATTGATTTTTAAATATATAACCTAAAAAATTAATTAACCATTACTTGGTAAAATTAATATAAAATTGCGTTCTGTTGACAATTATTTGAAGTACAAATTTTATAATAATATATTTATATGTCTATAGGTTATGAGTAGGTTATGTATAATGTTATGTATTGTTAATAAAGGTGTCTAAAAAAAATAATAATATTGCTGCTGAGTTATGGTGTAGTAGTGAAGCTAATATGATTAAGTTTTTTGTTTTAATCACGTTTATAAATCCATAAAAATATACTTATCTGCCAAATCAATGAATATTGTTTATAACAATCAATAAGTATTACACGTATATTAGTAAATAAATATTTCTCGAGATCAGGGTTAAAGTTATTCCAGGACCTTGCCGTAAGCGTCTAATTGAATTTTAATATTCTCGTTTGCCATCACCTTAATGTGATGCCTTAATCTACAAAATATTTCAATGTCCTATATGAACATGTTGTTGCCATTTTAGATTCAGATTGAAACGAGGAATGTATTGGTTTTACCATGATATGTGTATTTTTTATGTTTGACCAAAATAATTGATCTGATTATCACAACTGTATAAGATTTTAGATAGAAAAGGTCTAATTAGTAACTTGGCGAGAGTAATTTTATGAATTTCTTAACATTTTTCTTAACAATTACGAAAAATATATGAAAATATTTAGAAAAAAAAAAAAATGGCAAAATTTACGATATACCAGTTTTCAACAATATAAAATATATGTTTTCATTATAATTTAAAAAATAATATTTGTAGAGATTTGATATTTTTTAATGTTTATACCACCGTTTACGGTATACTTTTCAAATTTTTTAAATATAATTAAAACTGTTCGTGAAAAAATTGTCTAAGAACATAATTTTACTATAAGTTATTTATAGTTATAATATAGTTAATTTTCCTAGATATTTATTGATACGTACACATTTATACTCGTATTAATTAAATTACTAATCCCGATAGTAGTTCTTTTAAGTATCTTTAAGTATTGTTTTTTTTCAACATACATTTTTGAAAACATTTTTTTTTTTAATAAAAAAATAAATAAATATACTTACATATTTTAAGTATTGTTTTATATTATTATTTATAAACGGGATGTACAGCCGACTGGTTCTTAAGTCGTGCGAAGTAGACACATATACATACAAGTATTTATGTAAATGTATAATAAACATGTGTCATATATTTACACTGCAGCTTTACACGAAACTATTGCTCTCCAACTGTCGTCCGGAAGGAAGGTCCGATAGTTCTAGCGAATGGCCTTGACGACTTTCGGTGCAATATTACAATAATAATGTTCATGTAAACAAGGAGAGGCCGACTGACTATTATGTTATGTGCTTCCCACATGAAACACTGTCAATAACATGTATTGCGTCATATTATATTATTACTCTCAGATAACATATTGTATCTATTATATCTTTTTGAGTTCCAGACTTCTTCAAATATTTAATGTTCCGTCTCCGATATCTAAAAATTCGAACCATTGAATCAACGGGTGAGTTTGCATCTGTTGGTTTTTCGAAACGTACAAGGAAAAGTCCATGAATGGAAACTGTACGTTTTGTGGATATTCTAATTCAAATATTTTTGTCGATCCCTATTAAATATTACCGCTGTTTTTAGATATTATTAAAAATATGAGATGTACGGATATTTAGGAATCCTAATAAGCATACATTAATTTATGCACTAATTTAATAATTTGTATCGAATGTGAATAATCAATAGTTGATTAATTATTTGAAATCGATTTGTAAGTAGTAAAACGTTACTAATTGCGTGATTTATACTTGTATGCGAATTCAATTGTTGAAAATTGATTTAATTTTCATTTGAATCAACTGTGAATGTTATAAGATAAGTGTAATTTTTTATAAATATTAATCGAATATAAATAATTAATTTATGCAAAAAAAAAAAAAAATAAATAAATAAATAAATTTGCACTAAAACGCAACATTTTTGAAAATCCTTTCTTATTGCACGGTCAAAATATGAGAAGAACCTCTATTCGAAATTTCAAGTCCGTACGTTGCGTAGTTTTTGAGACACAGCGATCAGTGAGTCAGTGGTATTTGGATTTTATATATATAGATACATATAGGCGATGGTTTTAGCGCAATTGAATCCAAAATTATTATTTTTTGTATGTTATATTTTGATTTATTAAAAATTATTCTTGATTTTGTCAGCTGTTTTTATTTATAATAACATACAAAAAGTTTTCTTTTCTAGGTCGAAAAAAAAGATATTTTGATAGTTAGAAGAAATGTGGCATTCTCAGAAATTTTCAATGTGGAGGGGTTTTGAATAATTTCTATATAAATATGTATAGGACTCTTTCAGTGCACACCCACCTAATTATGAAATTTAATGTTATATTTAATAATTATAATGTACAAAAAAAAATAATTATGATAACAATTGAATATAATAGAATATTTAATACATTTTTAATTTTTATAATATAAAATTTAATTTTTTTGGCTTTTTTGCCAGATCATCTACCATTTATTCAGCTATTAATAGAACCCTCCATGAATTGCTAACATTGTAAGTTCAATTCAAAATAGTCATTAGTCACAACATGGATTAAATTAAAAAAAAAAATTGATTAAATTGATTGATAAGGACATGTTCCACCAAGAGTTGATAACAACATTGACCAGTAGATAGCCATATATTCAGTGGCGTAGCTAAGGGGGGGCTAAGGGGCTACAGCCCCCCCCCCATGGGCCATATTTATATGTATAGTATATCTATGTACTAAACTAGTATACTACTATTTTTATTTAAGTATTTTAAACCTTTGGTATTAACTAAATTTTGACGATTAACGAATAACAGGTATTTGTCTTTGACGTAGATATTACAGATTACTAATACTTCTAGTTTCTATCATGATTATCACTATCTTTTTGATGGTTATCATGCAAGATTGTGGCGAGTCACTATCAAATATTTAATGACGTTATCAACATAGGAAAAAAAGTTAATATTGAAATAAAAATGCCACGAGTATGTAAAAGGGAAACTTAGAGAGAAAACTTTATTTCTGAAAATCCAGAAATATATTTTAAATGTTCTACTTTTATTCCTTTTCTTGACTATTTAATATAATTAATGGATGCTCGCTTTAATCAAAGGATTATTGATTTTATGCCACTTGAAGAACTTATTGAATTCAAAATATCCATAATTTAAATTTTTTTTTCTGCATTTATCCATTTTTTACACTATAATATTAAATCAGACCCAACCATATTTTTAGATATACAATCTTCATAGAATATGATTCGATTTCTAAGCTTCGAAACATCAGCTCTCGATAAAATAATATTTGAAACTCGATCGTTCTACAGTGGTTTATTTTTATTCAATAATACAATAAAATATTTTTGAATAATTCGCATTTAATAACAAATATTTTGATTTTAATTATAAGGATTATGATTTTATATACCCATATAAAATTTTTTTGGGGAGGGGGCAGGGAGAGCAGATCCCATGGATTCCCCCTGGACACGTGCTTGGTACTGGGGCTCGATATTTGGTATGCAACACCAAAACTGACGTATCACGTTAACGATGATACACTTATAATATTTTATTTATCATCTTTTTTGAGTAAATGAGAACACATTGTACTAAAATTTAGAGTGATGTTGCTAATTTATCGATTAAAATATATGCATTGAACATATTGCTAATACTGTGGTCATATGAAGTTTGAATTTTTTCATTTTATTTATTTATACAGTCATATTGAATAAAATACTATTTAATAGTTTATAATCACATGACGTATAATTCTTAGTACTTTCATATATTTTTGCGTAGTTGTCATATGAAATTATTAACTTAAAAATTAGGTAAAAAAAAAAGTATTTTAACTTAACATATGTGTCTTAAACATATAATGTGATATTTATTTATATAAATATAAAATCTAGTTACGTCTACATATTTTGTTTAAAATAAGAAATATTGTTAATTTTGAAAAAACCAAGATATAAAAAGTTGATAATATTATTATAAAGTAAATAGATGGAAATATGGATTATCATATGTCTCAAATTACTATATTTGGATAAAAAATTATTGAAGTATGCTTATATTAATTTTTATAAACATATATAAAACTCTAATTGCTAGTTTTGTTCGACTGTATTTAAGTTGTTAAAATGCTGAGAACAAAATTAGTTCATATTTTACTAATATGTTAAAAATAAAATAATCACATTTATTATTATTATAAGTAAAACAAAAAAAATATTCCAAACCCAACAATAAACAAAATGTCCATATAGGATTTAAAAAATCATATTAATAAAAAAATCTAGAATCCAATACCAATATCTAACAAGTTCATAAACATAAAAAAATAATTAAAAAATGGCATTTTTCTAGCAACTTCAACCGACGGCAAAATATCCCAACTACTTGCATCAGAATCGCAGTGTCCTTTTTCACATACTCATACTTAATTAAAATAGAGCTTTAACCAATATGTGACAAATACCACAAAGCAATAACCATCAAACATATAGTGAAAGTGTACAAAATATTCCTTAATACACACTGACCTGAACATGCCACCCAATATAACAGAAGCACTCGACGAAAGCCAAACTCTAAAAATGATCAAACTCTCAAGTATCACAAATATTATTAGTAAATTGTAATTTTAAACCTTACATCTAACATATATAATATCTAATGACCAGGGGCGTATTTATGGAGGGGGGAAGGGGCCGAGGAGCTCGGGCCCCCTTCGAAATGAAGAACACCATTGTTAAAGATTGTTATTTTTAACATGGATATGTTTTATTGCTGGGGGTTTTCAAAAATTTGTCGCGACACTGAGAATATTGCTTATGCGATAATTTAAAATTTTATATTTATAAAATATGTTTATTCTTTTAAGAAAATATTTGGTGAATTTTGAGTGACTCTAATAAAAAATTTGTTTATTATAATGTAGTTTTTTATTTTTAAAAAATAATAAATCATTAAAAAAATTGAGTTTCTTATTTCTCTGATAGTATAAAGTCAGTCGAGAAGACTTATAGTGTTAAGGTAATTTTTTTCGTTTAAGTATGTTTCCTCCTTCCCTTCCACCCAAAAATCAAATACATAATCGGCCCTCTCCGAAATGAAAACCTATATACGCCACTGCTAATGGCTAATTCCTTTTATTGTCGAAGCCTTAATTTTCAAATTAAAAAAAAAAAAATAAATAAAAATAAATAATAGGTAGTAGTAATAATAATATATTTTTAAGAATATTTGACAACAAATGTTCAATTAAAATGAGCATCAAATAAAACTTTAAATATTATAGTTTTTACGTTTTTTGAACTAAAATATACTGAAAGTTTAGCCATATATAAAGTTTATTAATATTACATTACATCAATAATAATGTGCAGTCCAGTGTCGAGTGAAAACTTTTTATTCGGTTCAATTTTTATGGACATTTTAGCTAGAAAAGGTAGAATGGATTCGTAGTCATTATTAAGACATTTGAGAAAAATACTTTCTTTAGAAGGAGCGAGAAGAAAATAATCTTAGTGACCGAAGTGTAGAACGGCTAAAAATAATTATTTGGTTGACAACTCGAAGAAAAAATCAGATTTGTCAAACGTTCTTGGATTTTTTGAGATTTATCCTTCGAATAGAAGTGATCTAAATAACCTTTTGACATTATGTCCGCAGTTTTGGTTATTATTTACATAGTATTATAATAACTGTGACTAGATTTAAGTTTGTTTTTGTGTACAGTGATCATTACAATGTTTAATATGACACGAAGATATTATTAGTTCAAATTATATTTGATTGACATTGACGAAAAGTTTATGTGGTTCAATAGTCATATAGTACATGATTTATAAGTATAATTATTGAGTTTAAAATTTCAAGTGTTTTGAGTATCTCTGAATTATTTTTTGTTCGCTAAAAATGTATAAGTATAGTAATCGCGGTATGGATATGATATGGTATGATATGAACTATTATTAGTTGTCCATAAGAGTGATTAAAAAAATATTTATGTCACGTACATAGGAAAATATGAGTGAGAGACGGTTTTTTTTCTTAATAGCTTTTTCAATATTTTATTGCAGTTAATTAGTGTTGTTTTCATTGATAAAAGATAAAAATAAGATTGGTGAGATTTGATCGGACATTGTCTGATTTATTTACCTACCGGTATACCGGTGACTTATATGTACGGCGAACGCAAAATAAATATTTTAACACTGCAATGAAACACGGGTGAACATAATGATTAATGACTTGAGTACCAAACTTTGAACTGACTGGTTTAAATTATCATTTATGTAAATATCCTAAGAACTTTAAAAGTATTACTTATTTATGATCCACGTTATTTTTAGATTTTTGTTTTATAAAAAATAAATTTAAATTACTATACTCACTAGTCGTTACTCAATACTATAGATAGTACTGATGATATATGAATATACATATGTGTCACACATAAGACAAATGGAAATAAAATTGTACTTTAAAAACAAATATTTACAAGTTCACTGATAATATTTTTCTTGTTACTAATCAAACACAATAAATCGCATATAGCGATTGGTATTCAACTTTTAATAGGATCCTGAGTAGTTTTTGGAAATATAAGACAAATATCATTTTTTTATATTAGAACTTGGATTTTTTACAATATTCATGTCAAAAATGTAATATTAATACCTGTTCATAAAAATGAGGTTCGTTCCTTGGGAAAATCCTGAATCTACACCTGCTACTGTAATTTAGTTTAAACTTTAATTATTAGTTATTTTTCTTAATTTTCTAGTTATGAAAGTTGTATTTTTGTATTAAAATATCGTGAATTTAAGTTTGGAATAATATCTAATTTTTAAAATAAATCTGATATTAACATGTATCTTTTATTTATCAAGTACAGAAAACTAATAATATATAAAAATAAAATAGACGTATATAAAAATGTATGAATTTATCAAAAAAAAAAAAAAAATAATTTTAATAAATATTATATTTTTATGAAACATATATTATATGTGTATATTTGAAATTAAGTTAACCCATCTAATTAAAAATAAGATAAATTAACATATTAAAAGGATCCTAAAATGTATAGGTATTTTAGAGTATTAAGTATCAAATATCAGATAAGAAGCACATAATTTTATCATCTCACAATTAAAGTAGTTTTGTTTGGTACTTCCTTTTTAACGTATAAATTATTTAAAAAAATCAAAAAAATAGTATATGCTGTAAAGTTAATGAAAACTAGAACATATATTAGAAAATATTATTTTTCTTGTAGATAATAACATGTTTTTGATATAAATAGACGGATTTCATAAATTTGTTAGACGATTGCTTTTAATTATTAAATTATATTTTGTATACTTTTAGTTTATGAACTAGATACTATAATACTACAATATCAAAGTGTACAATTTTTTTTTAATTTTTTTTATAATAATGTAATATATTAGTTTTTAATAAAATTAAATACAACTTAATAAAATTAAGTACATCATTTGATGTTGATAATATTTTGTATTTGCTACTTATTACATAGTTAATTTATATTAACATGGGACCCTTCTGCTTTATAAAATATTGATGAGAATTAAAAGTTACATTTGATCTTTAAAATCTATTTCAGAAGTATTTACAAATTGCTGTCCGTTAGATTTAGTCAACATTACGCCTTATTGACGTATTATTTGATTAATGGACATCCAGATTTTTTAAAGCTGTCATAAAACTTCATTGATTTGTAATTGTTTTTGAATAGACGGTCCTGTCAGTCGTGATGTTAGTTGTGAAATCTTGCACCTACTAAAGTTATCTAAATAACATTTTATTGTTTGTTTAATATTTTCGTAATTCATTAGATATGATTAGAAAAATAATTGTATTATAATGTTACGTAACAAGTAAATGTTCAGTGTTATCTTTTAATTAATATTTCAAGTCCGTATTATTTTTAATCTTGTGTTCGAAACTCAACTATAATTTAAATAAATATGAAGTTCCAAATGAATAATGTATGACGATAAGTTAATCCAAAAAAAGGATTGTGGAGATAAACATAAAAATATGCTTAAAATATTGATTTAAAAAAAACTAGCATAAATACTATTGTAATAATTTATAATACTGAACCAGGCACGAGTTGGTCAACAATTTTATAGTATTAAAATTAAGTATTTAGTATTATTTTAAGTACAATTTGAATGAACCAGTAGAATAAATTGAATTGGGCTATTATTATGAATATTTTATAAAGTTTAAACACTTGTATTTTAGTATTCATTTTTTTCTTAATAAATCATAAATAGACACATATTTAAAGGATAATATATTGTAAGAAATGGTTAACATTTAATTTTGTGGTATTATTTTTGTTGTTTCTTATAATATCCGAGTCTTTCTCCATTATTAAACCACTGTAAAACTGTCATAAATAATAATTACTGATATAAAGTAACGCTGTGTTTAAAAATCATGTTTTGCTTTATGACCATGCTTTAGAGACCTATTTTAATTTTATTACGACGGCAAGAACATAATAGTTAAATTTAAGACACGTTATTTTAACATCTGAATGTATTGTGTTTCTACAATAGTAATAATTTGTGTGAGTTAAAAAGCACTAAATCATTTTTTCACAAAAAAATCCTAACCAATAATCAACAACGACGTGTTGAACAAACAGCAAGATTTGTACATCTACTTTTTTTTCTCACCTCTTTCGTTAGTTATCTACCAACCCTAGTAGACAATTAATATGGCTTTTTAATTATAATTGGTTTTTGGCTAGTCCTACTGTTGGTCGATTGAAACTGTGAAAATAATTATCACTACAACGGCAATGGTGTCTCTTTACTTTCTGTGCGGATATCAAATGCGAATAAACGATCCTTTAAACACGGCCGACTGCATGGATAACGCGCCTTTTGTGTCCGTAACGTCAACGGCACACCCAATATCAAACTACAATATTCAGTTGTGGGTTTCGATGTATTTTTAACGATTGTATAACCGTTTGAGTTTTTGACGTGAAAAAGTGTTCTGAGGACCTGGAAATATGATAATAGAATAAACCATCGATTTAGTCATCCACGAAATAATTTACAAAACACATACACATACACATCAACTCTCACACATGCTAAGATATGTGTATAAATGAGACGCGTGTATGGATATTATTACTGAAACTAACCCCTAACTGTTGAGTTTCGGTTCTATTTGGATTTTTGGGTCGATCATTATGTGCACGTTTAAATGAATCCGATGTAATTGGTAAATACACTTATAACTTTCGTTCTTCTTATTTGATTCGTTTTCTAACCGTTTCAAGGGTAAATAATCGTTATTTATATGCTGTATTTGTATTTGTTGTAACCGATCTTCAATCATATGCTTTGTTGCACTGGTAAGAAAAATTAAAAAAGAAAAATCTATACATTTTATGGACTTGTCGAAAAACTAAGTACAATATTTTCAGGTTTTTATCTCTATAGTTAATAATGGTGGAGGTTTAATAGCTTTTGGTATGACCAAGGAAAGTCCAGTTACCTTTAGTCATATAGAACTTAACAGATTCTGCATTATGCAGAGCTTACAGAGTGGTGTAAATGATGAACAAGCTTTCTTTCCAAAGAAAACGTGGTCCAATAGTTGATCAAATTGAAAAAGAAGTATAATTTTTAAAATATAATATAATATAATACCGAAATTATTTTTATATAACCTGTTTTAAGTTTTTCTAATTATTTCTTTACTTAAATGAATTTATGAATGTAAAAGTTTGTTGTTAGTAATTTTTATGCTTGTTTGTATGTTGTACGGATTTAATATATATTGAATTCGTATATATAAATATTAAATTTATAACATATTCATGAATATATATATATGAGTATTTTGGTTTTTGAGGATTATTATTTCATGAAAAAATGTATTCACGAATAAATTCTACTTATTTCAAAATAATGCGCTGGTTCTTAACGAATAAATGAATCTTAAACTAAACAATTATGCTAGTAACGTAGATTAGGAAAAAATATGGCATATTTATAAAAATGAAAAGAACTGGCAATATATAAGAGAAGTCGAAAATATAACAGTCTCCATTTTTATTTTTTATAATAAATTAAATAAAATAAATCCTTCATTTAATAATTTTTGATAAAGAAATTGTATTTTTTTTTCTACGAATATTAGAAATAAATTATTTTATAATTGATTCTCTCCCAAGCTCATTTTATAAATTTAGTCTATTTTTCATCAAATTGTATGCAATAATATGTAAAATAAAAATAAATGAATTCTAAAATTAAAAAATATTAAAGCAATTGAAGATAATTAAAGTAATTAAACTTCACTTTAATTTTTACTCTAAAAACGCATTTTGAAATTTATTTTATGTCGATTAAAAAATTATCTTATTTTCATATTCTTATTATTTAATGTTTATAACGAAATAAATAATTTTTTTATAATAACCCAAAGAGTATTGTTTAAATTAAATATTTCTTAAAGAGAAACTAGAAACTAAAAGACAATTTGGTTTATCTGTGATTATTTAAAAACATTATTATGACCGTAAATAAAATGTGATCGTGTCAACTTGGCAGTTGAGCAGTCTTATATATTTTATCACAATATATATTCATCATAATTGTTCGTGGTATTTCAATTAGAAAAGTTTTATAACTTCTTAATAACTCTTGGATAAGGGGGTTACACTGTATATACTGAATTTATATATATAACTATATTATACTTGGAATTTTTCGTTTTATACTTCAGTATAAACATTACTTGTCAACAATGAACTTATTTATTTAAGAATTCAATAAAATAATCAGATATAATTTTGACCGGAAGTTGAAAATATATTTTTCGATGTGGAATATATTGTAGGTATTATTTGAATATTCCCATTGACACGAAAAGGAAAAAGTGGATGTTTTCAAGAGCCAAGAAAGTCAATGCATTGATTTTATGTAAATATTGCAAAAAGAAAAAAAATGGACATTTAATGAGGTTATTTGTGTCAAACATTGAATTACTTGCGATTTATAGTACTTAGTGAGATAATGCTTATCGTTAATTAACATTTTAGTACTGATCAATCAAAAATTACGCGGTTAATAGACTCTTAATTGTCTGAATTAATATCTCGTGAAAATTACCGTACACATAAATATCTAGAATATCTAATACAGTATAATGAAAACAATAATTGTTCAACCATAGATTGAGGAAATTGTGAAATTACCGTCATTTGTCACTAAATTATACGTATTACAATGCACAATTCATATAACATGTATAGTTGACTAAATTGTTTGATAGTCGATAATTTGAATATTTATCTGAAAGTGATACTGATGTTTAATTACATACAATCCGGTTATACAGTCAAACTATGAAGTAAGTTTTATATTTGAAATAATTGACAGTCCAATTTTAAATAATGGAATGAAAATGTGTGGACTTCAATGGATTTTATATTTTCGCTGTTTTTTCTGATGCAAATTAATCGATTAGATACATAAAACGTCCACTCATAATGATATAGTGCGTATAACGTAACATAATATTATGAAGTAATAACTTAGAAGTTTGGGGTCAAAATGATAAAGTAAGGGTCTTGCCTTTTTGGTTCAATTGAAAAATGATATATTTTACCTGTATGATACAAATGTGTAATTCTTTAAGTATACTTAGGTTTTATCTATGGACGTAGTGTGTTACAAAGGAGTGTGTTACAATACTATAGGACGATGCAATAATATTTTATCACGTTTAAAACGAAACATGTGACAATTTGAAGAATTATACTTTACCTCGTGTAAATTACGTGATATCATCATATTGGTTTATTAATAGTTTAGTAGCTAATTAACAATTTAAAAATTTTATAAAACCATAACTATCTAACTTAATATTTATTCGATTATAAATTAAACTCCATAGAATTATTATTAAAAATTACATAATTATGTTGTTATTTACACTGCTTATTATTATTACAAAAAAATAAATAAAAATAAAAAGATAATAATCATGTTAAAATGGTTTTCAATAAAACCTCTCTCATTATAATACATAATTAGCCATCACGTTCTACTAACTATTGTACGATGATTTATTATTTTACTCATATCCAGTGATGTAAATTTTATAATACATATTGTATAATATTGTCTTATACAGGCGCATCATACGTCATGTAGAAAAAAGCAAAATACAAGTCGTATAAAAAAAAAAAAAAACAGTGGTAATTGATAAATTGTAGATAACATTGATAAGTGATAATAGTAATAAAACGACGGAGCACGGCCTCACAAGTACAGTGACACACGTAAGGGGGGGTTAAGGGGTTGTAACCCCCCCGAAATTTTCTCCGATATCTAGGTTAAAATTTACAAATTTTACAAGTTTGAAATATGAAGAACTAGTATTGAATACCTAGTATCATTGATTATAAAATAGTCTATTCTATTATCAATGCTATTATTTATGTTAAAATATATTAAGGATTTGCATAATTTTGTTGTAAAATGTGTTATATTTGTACCTTGACCCCCTCCTACCCCCCGAAAAAATGTCCTATGTGCACAACTGCACAAGTAACATGATTATTGGTAGGTGGTTGCCGGTTAGCATTGATCATAGAAAAGAGATTATAAAGAATAAGCATCTTTGTCCATTATAAAGAACTATACTAGTCATAGACGATAGACCTATTAACTTAAGTTTCATGATTGTAATCGAAATATTTGTAAATTGTCTAGTGATACGTGCGATAAGTGCTAAGTCATAAGCTCAAGTCATAATTCATAATCGTATACAGTAGACCGCAGGATAATATTATACTAAATTCTATTAATTATATTTAATTGCCTACAGGATACAAGTTACAATTAGTTGAAGTTCCTAAATGTTACTGTTTCTTTTTACTATGAGTCGACCTAATAATAACTAATGTTACTGATTTTACATTCTTATTACACTCCGGCAGTTATATATTTAACAATCATATAAACACCAAAACATTTTTGTAAAATACTGTATTATACAATTAAAAAATAAGATATGGTATTTATACATCACTGCTCATATCCAATAAACTATACTATTAAAATATTTGTTTGAAATCAAAAGCTAAATTATAGAACTAGTTTAAATTCTACATGTTAGAAGGAGTACCAACCACTTAGCTTCAATTTATTATCTGTTAATTTTTATTTATTATGTATTTATGTAAAATGTTGCTTCTATATGATATATAGCGAATGGTCTATATTCTTGTTATGCAAACTAATAATATCATTATAAAATATACTTATTTATAAATTTAATTCTATCACGTTGATGATATTTGAGTATATCAAAAATGTGTACATTCATTTTATCGATAGTCAATTTGGAATTCTTGTATCATTTTGTTTTTAAAATAATAACACTTGAGACTTGACATTTTGACTGATTGTTAATTTTTAAAATATTGCTTCAACTATCAGTATCATTTTATAGCATTTTGAAAATGTGTTGTTTTCCAGTTATTTATTAAATATTGCTGAATTCCAAGTTGACGGTTATAAGACATTTATATAATATTCTCAATATTCTGAATACGTATTATACATCATATTTATGATGACGTGGTGGCTGGTTAGGAAAAAAAGCCTATCGTATCAAAAAAATTGATTAAATGTGTAGGCTTGACATATATTTCAAAATATTAAGATAGATCGGCAAGAGATACGTGACGATTTCAAAAATAATATTAACTTATTTTGTGGGAGCTGTGGATTTTTATATTCTGATATTCTGATAGTATTATAATTTTTAACTATAAAATGTGTTCAGTGAGATGTATTCCCGAAAGTCATTAAAGGACAACGCTTCTAACTATTTACTTTTGTAACGTATACTTAGTATTACTTGTGTTTATTTGTAAATAAACTCGCACTTTTTGATTAAATATAATTATAAAATGTTATCGTTCAGAACGAACTTCAATTATGCATGAAGGTATACAGGTGATATTACTTCATACGTAATTGTAGTAATATATTCAAAAAATAATAAACGTGTTTAGGATACCCGTTACTGGTTACTACCTGCGATCGAAATAAATATAATATAAACTATGAGATTAGACACTCGTGATAAAATATAATTTTAAATAGTTAATAACTGAAAGTTTTGGAACGTTTATATTTTATTACCTCTAAAATTAAGTTGTTTATGATACGTCTTTGCTGTTGGCCAAACTTTCATTTGAGGTGCCAAACTTGAATTGACCTTCTCAGGTTGTTGAAACTGCAGTTTCTTTTAGAGATGATTAACATAATGGATATAGTATTAATATTGTGCTGTTCGTTAAACAGCATTCACAATCATTTACTCAGATTTGGTTTATAAATATTTAAATTTATAATAGAGCAAAAAACTTATATCTTGTTGATTTTTTTTAGTTGAAATTAAATTTAGCAGAAACTTAAATTGTATTTGCATTTGTTTATTCAATCACGTTTAGTTATTTGTTTTCGATTTACGACGCACTTAAAATATTCTAATGGTATGGCATTATAATTGTTATTGCTTATTATTGTTTTGTATATGATAGGGTTGAGCACTGTTCAATATTACTAATATTCGTAATATTTGGAATTGGTTTTATTATTAATAAAAAATAAAATAACTTTTAATAAGAATATGATTATTTTAGTATACACAGCACAATCATTTTTAGTAAATGAAACATTCGATTATTATTGATTTTAAAAGGTGAAGCATGTGTTAGATTTGTATAAAAATATTTAAATGGGTCATATTATGATATATTTCTGTAGGGTTGTTGAATTGTTCGAGTCAGTTAATTTAAAAATTTGACATAAATTGTGTATAAAATTTAAATATAAAATTATAAAAAAAAAAGTTAAATTTCAATTTGTCTGGAAAGTTATTATTTAAATGTCTTTTGATTATTACTCTATACATATGATACAAAATATAAGAGAACCTTAAAACTCGTCTGGCTACAATGATAATGCATTTATTGAGGTTAGTTTTTTTTTAATTTAATTATTCTGTTGAGTATCTGTATGTTTTCATACAGTTTAAAGTGTTCCGTATATTACTATAAACTGGAATATGTGTTTTTCATGACATGAGCTTCTATTCTAAAGGGTCTTTACTATAACATAATAGCATTGTTGAATTCATAAGTAATTAGTTTTTCTTTATTCAATAATGAGCGTATAAACACATTTATTCCTTCTATACTTACCCAGTTTATTCTTACCCTTTTATACTTATATTATCCAGGAGTTGTTTGTTTTGCCTTGTATATAGGTTTATTAGTTAGAAATCTGATCGAGGGAAAAATGTAATATTATTATGATCATGTTTAGTGGCGTGCCCAGAAGGGAGGTTAGGGGTTATATCCCCTCCATTGACTTTTTTTCCCGTGGGATTTACTAATTTGTTTTGCTATAATAATACATACAAAACATAATGTCATAAAATATATTATTATAATATATTATTTTATTCTATCATGTACTATATTTACCATTTAATATAAAGCACGTATAGTATATTCTACCATAGTATATTATAGTATACTACACGTATAGTATATTCTGGTATAGCCATCGTTTCATGAAAATTAAAATAAACAATCAAACATAATTTATGATTGTACGACTATATGAATTATAAATTGATTGAAGCAATATTGTTATCGTTACTCTATTTACTAACCGCCAAAAACGTATTACCCAAATGTTCAGTTTATCAATGTGTTATAAAATATTATCAGCTAGGGAGTTGTTACTTGTTATAAATAAATAAATTTATTAATTATATTAATTTAATAAGTTAATTCTATAAATTGTGGTTTTTTGATGTTATTAGGTATTAATTACTTATCATATATTTTAGTGTTTTACATTTGCTTATTCAGTTAAAGTTTTTATGATGTCAAAACGTGACGGAACAATTGAGTTATATTTTTCCAAAAAAACTAAAATTTATCAAATAGTAAGTTAAATGGATTAGTCCTGATGAATTTTCATCAAAATATACAGTTGAAGACTGATGATGTTCTAAATAAACTGAGTGCAAAAGCTAGGCGTTTAAATTTTCGTCTATAAAATAATTTAATATTTAAATGTTTTGTTTAATCAATTGTTTTGCATTTTAATTAAAAATTAATTAAATAATTTAATCAAAATGTTTGATGGGTTTGATGGGTACCTATAAATAAGTAGCTATACTCTTGTTACTCTAGCTACTTTTGTAGCTTTTGGTGGTATAATATAGTTATATTAAATTAATAAAATAGTAATTTGTAGCAAATAAAAGTATACTTTTAAGTTGAAGTCACAACTATTGGGATAATTAATGATAAGAAAAAAGTTAGAAATGTGGTGTTTTAAGTGTAACAAGAAAATTATTTCTTTGTTTTTACTAAAATGTACCAGGTTGAACTATTATTTTCTTGCCTAGATTTGGTTCCCACTCCATCACCAGATAACATCCCCTCCCCATAAGAAATTCCTGACACGCCACTGATTATGCTAAGTGCTTCAGGAAGTGCCTTTTTAATGTGATTATTTGAATTCCTAGACATGACAATGTATAGATGGGTGTATTGCTTTCATTGGGCTAGTAATATATGCGGACCACGTGCTTATTTCTATTATCAGACGTGCCAGGCAATTTAGACGAATTCATAATTACCTCTTAGTGGTCGAAATTAACTCTCACTTGATCTCTTTCTTTTTTATTTCCTCTTCTTAATGACAATTAATCTCCACATCAATACCATCGCCGCTCTTCTCGTTCAGTTTCATATTTTCCGACCAATTCATTACAAGATTCGTCATTATTGTTGCTATTATTATAAAGGATAAATTGTGATATTCCTGGAATTTTCTTATAGTTTTATGCGATCTTTCCTATTTTAAAAAAATCATACACTAACATTTAATATTTGTGTAGTTGATGATAGATTAATATAGATAACAAAGATTGTTTAATAAATTTATTTAAATTTATGAAATACACTTGTAAGAACCTGCAAAAACTATATTTATAATATTTCATGAAATTATTTTTATATTTAAAAGATCGTATAATTATTACCAAATTGTTACCAAATCATAAGAATTTTAGTTAAGTTTAATTTTTGCCAAGGTTTAATATTTAAATGTCCCTTTCAATTACTATTCAAAATTACGTTTTACCTAAATGTGTATTATGCACCTTTACATACTAAAATGTAAACCAAATTGGAATTAAACAAATCAATCAATTAATAATTAAATAATTCTTAGAATATTGAATCAAATATATAAATATATAACCATTTGTTTGGAGGTGACATACGCTTCTCAGTTGTAAAGATTTTTATATTTTATGTAAAATTATTGTAGTTGGAATGGAATACAGGGCAATGTATACATTACTTGGGCAATTTGATGATTTATTAATAATACTTATTATTATAACTGTACAATATTTTACTAATAATTTATTATACTTATAATATTGTTTTCCCATATTAGATTGATAAAAGTAATATAGCAATGCTGATACAATTAGACAATAATATAATAATAATAATTTATATTCACGATTAATTAGTCGAGTTTTCATGTTTTTCAAGAAAATATGTACTTTGTAATTATTTATTTAAATTCGAGGTTCAAATTGCCGGTATTCCATATAGCCCATAACATATATATGTGTGTGTGTGTGTGTTTTTTACGGTTAAATAAAGTTATTTCATTCGATTATAGCTTTACTATAGTATTAATAAATTGAATTAACATTTTTAAAAAAATCATTATTACTATTAATAAATTTACAATGCAAATTATTTATATTTTCCTCTCAATTAATTCATGTTATTCAATGTATAGCGTCGATCTTCTTGACCACCCTAAAATATTTTATAACTACGATGTTTTAAATAAAAAGTAACACATAAATTAAATTGAATTAAATATACCTTTGAATAGACCACATACCAACGTTTTTCTGGATTTTTCTGGACGGTGTATGTAGTAATTACATTTTCCAAGTGACGGAATATCGTTATAATCATAACATACAAATAAAGATTTTTATACCACTTTTAAATGTCTGAATTAAAAATAATTTGTAATTAAAATAATCGTACAGTATTTGAAAAGTACAAAGTGTTTTAAACAGCTTGAAATTTTTTAATATTATTGCAAATAATTTATTTCTATCGGATGTGACTGTAAAAAAGGCACTCATGTTTAGAGATTTATTTATAGAGAAATATCTATAAAATAGTATAAAAATGTACGAGTTTTGAGTTCCGAATGCTGAATTATACTTCTTTCTTTTTTAATAGTCAAAAGTAATACTTGATATTAATTTTTTACACAAATCCAGATAGTTTAAATTGTATTTTATGAAAAAATAATTTAAAAATCTGTGATATGAATAATATTATAAATATATGATGTGATTATAAAAATTCATCCTGTATAGGCAGCTGTTTCTCTTTTTTACTGTTTTTTTACTGTTTTGAATTCCCTGTTACAAATTTTTAATGAATTTAAAACTATGAAATAAGTTGAGTTGATTAGAATTATATAATACAGAATAGAAAATAGTAGAAAACTATATTTTTGTTCGAACACTTTTCACTGTTAATGAAATAATTACAATAATTATTCATAAGTAATTAAATTCATATATTATTTAAAGTAAATTGGAATATATTATCGAAATTATTTTCACTTTTAAATTAAATACGAGTTGAAAACAAATCACTGACATTAAAAGAAGAATAAGAGATAAGCGTTTTAATTTGATAAACAAACATTGAAAACATGTAAATTTAAAAATAATACCAAGAAATGAAATGAGGCTTGGTAAATAATTATAAAAAAAGTGAAGTTCTATATTTTTTAATTAACATATAAGACTTTGACTTTTATTTTTAGTCGGTTCACAGCTTTTGTTTATTTATAACTAATTAATTAAATACAGCTTTACAGGAACTTTAAATTGTATATGTTTGTGATGGATCTTCAATGTCTTTTAGTACCTTTGAGATTGATTGTTGGTTGGAATTTTTTCAACTGTTTGAAGAAACTATAATTACGTGTTAGACTTATTATTCAACTTTGTTTTGATCATACATTACTCAGATTTCTGGTTATAGAAGTTATGAGTTTATGGAATACATTTATAAAAATATTTGTTGTAGAAAACTAAATTTTCGATCAATTTTAATTGTTTTTCATTTTTACTCTGATTAATATTGTTTATTTTTAATATTAAAATAAAAATATCTACAAATTCATAAAATTCTATTTTTAAGCATGTAAGCCTTTTGTTGTATTAGTTTCAATTTTAAAACTATAATAGAATTCGATAATCGATTATCGAGGTTGGAATATATGTATGATTTATAATATCTTAAAGACTAAAAATAAAACAATCATCATCATTATTCTTGAAAATGATTGGCTGGTGTTCTTAACCCTAAAAAAATGTTCTTGGTATAATCTTTCGATCAATGATGTAGTCCTAAAAATAAAAAAATTTGAGTATATGCCAATTATAGATGAAAGGGATGAATGAGATTAATTCCCATACAATGAAATCGAAAATAGACATGTAAAATGTAAAAATAATAACCATTACCACTAAACGTAACAAAAAGGAAATCTGATTGGTATTTTTCATTTTCGTTAAAAACAACAAAAAAAAATGTCTAAACTACTTTTAGCTAGTTATAATTATTACGTATAACACACATTATGTTACAAGTACTCGCATCGATCGAAAGACGGAGATGTAACACTCCGTATACCTTTGTATACGGTTGACTATACCATTGCCTTCTATGTTTATCATTTTGTGAAGTAGTTTAGTGTAAACCTCGCGTGCATTTTTCAAACTATAAAATAAAAGTCAACTTGTCTTATTCAAAGAAATATAAATTAAGAGATTTATGCTTGCTTGATAAATTTAAAAGCCATTGTGGA
This sequence comes from Sipha flava, assembly GCF_003268045.1. Classification (NCBI taxonomy): domain Eukaryota; kingdom Metazoa; phylum Arthropoda; class Insecta; order Hemiptera; family Aphididae; genus Sipha; species Sipha flava. The sequence goes on from NW_020273108.1 coordinate 1,967,057, forward strand.
CTTATTTTTCAGTTTTTTTTTCTTATGAAAAAAAAAATGATTGTATAAAAACGAATCCATAATACACCAGAAACTTAGCTTGGCATTCGTTATTAAAGTCATTATGCGGAAATAAAATAGTTATCAAACAAAATTGTGTCTTCCTTGCAGTTAAAACGTTTCAATAAAACAAACAAAAAAACAAATAATTAGTACAGCTTATATAACATTAATTTGGCAAAGATACAATACGTACGGATTCACATATAGTACTTACTCGTATTTTACGTGGATAATTTACGTATTAACGTTTCTAATGACCTATTCGTATAAATAAGATTAATAGGTAGTATAAGTACATAATATCGGTAAATATTGATATTACTTAAGATACCAACTCAGATAATATGTGGCTAACTAATAACCAATGATTTAATAATGGAAAGCTATAGTTTAGCACCTATATGAAAATATACTTTTAAATTCAATTATTTTCTTTCGTTTTCTGTTACTGTGTAGGTACTGTTCAAACAGTATCCGAGTTAATAATATTTCTTTTAAAGTTCTCCGACTTTGAGAGTTATCACTTTGAGGACTTATCATCCCTACGTGTCCTTTTCACCTACATTCCAACAAAGTTTTTTTTTCCAATTGACGTAAGCGAATAGAAGTCCTAACTCGTATAGAACACACTTTCAGCCAATTAATTAAATTATGCGATGTAAATATTAAAAATAATATTTTGTATTAACTTACCATTTACACGAAGTGTGACCTCGAAGATTTTATTAGTATTATATTATAGCCATGTTGATGAGGATATTATGATTTTTATGTTACATTAAACCCTTTAATTAATTTTACATTAATTTGAGTTAAGTTCAAAATAAAATCACGTGGCATTTATTTTATTGGTATGTAAATTAAAATAATTGATATCGATATCTCTTGGCTCATTACATTTTTTTTAAATTTTTTTATCTACAGTTTCAACCTGCGAGTTAGTTAAAGTAAGTTAAGTTAAAAAATAAACACACTTCTTAATAATGCAAAAGTTATTCAACAAAGATTTATCAATTCTAATATTTCTTATGTAGTAAAAAATATAATCAAATCCTGTAATTTTTTAATAACTCACGTGACTTAAAAATAAATTTGCTAATTTTAAATTAATTTATCATACTTCTTGTGAATTTACAAAAAACATTATGGAAAAATAAATAAGTTAATTCAAATTTGTATGTGTATTGTATTGTATTGTATATATTTGAATATTTATCTATGTATTAATACCATTTTATTTGTACATTAAATCACTAAGTAATACATTATAACGTCCAATGGCTATAGAAGCCACAGATTATATTTTAATGAAAAAAAAAAAACTAATTATACTCAATATTTTTATTTTTCATACATTTTAAAAATCATGAAATTTATGAAATTCTTTGCTTGAATTTCACCATTGACTGAAAAATAATTTATCAAATTAACCACCTTCAATTAAACAAGAATAGATAGGTGCTTATTTTTCAAATTTTTGCTGAAACACTTCAATTTGTTTCACAATATTAATCAATGTATTTTTTAGTCATACAATTGTAATAGTCATAATAAAATTAAAAAAATTATTTCTATTATGAAAATTTGGTAATTGTAATAATATATTATCTTAGAGGGACTTCTTATAATTATGGAATTGAATCTAATATACATAAAAATTGATTAAATCATTTTTATTTTATGTACTTAGGAAATCATGTTGAATTTTGTTTAACAACTGTTTTTATTTCCTTTGGTAAAATCATATATTTTGAGTTTTAAGATTTGTTGAGTAAATCTAAAAATTAATTCACCTAGTGATAAAATTTTTATAATTGGTAGATTATAAAGGAAAGTCTCTTGTTTTTAAAAATTTGTTATGTATTCCGGTAAAATCATATATTTTTACAAATAATGACAATTACTTGTATTTTCAATGCTGTTTTTTTTAGGACCAAAAATTGTAATTTAATAAATAATAATTATGGAAATGTAATTTGAGGACACACTCAATTTTGAATTTATAATATTCTATTAGATAAATACTTAGGTACCTAATAGTAATATGTACAATACTCTTATTCAGAACTGTTTTTTGAATTTGATGATCAACCGTTGTTTTTAACTATATACAAATAAATGCAATGGACATGACAAAGTACTTATACTTGAAATCAGTATTTTATCAGTGTTTTGTTTGTCTCGTTTGAACTGTAAGTATCCATTGTGATGGAAGATATATGAAAACATAATGTTTGTATTGTATACTTGCTTATATTTTTTATGTTTGTTATGCCTAATTATCTCCCTAACGCATGGGCTTTATTATAATGTATAATTATAAAATAATTTATAAAATAAATGAATTATTTCGTATTGCAATTAAATCATTTTTATTGCGTTATAATGTACATTTTATTCCGTAATAATAAATATGCATATTTAATTATGCCATCAAACAATAAATTAATTGATTATTCAAAGTTGTTTAATCTTGGATTATCCACATATACAATACTATATCAAACAATGTCGTAGGTAGATTATTACTAAAATATTTCAACCTTATTTATCTGTATCGTTCTATTATTATAATTAAATTTATGAATCGTTGAAGTTATAAAAATGATCCATGTCCGTCATGTACTATACAACATCGAATGTCGATACATATAACGAAATACACGACGAATGAAATAATAAAAAAATAAAAATAAAATAACGAATTCAAATCATGCAACCATGTGTCCTCTTTATTAAAATATATTCGTCGAAAACAATGACACTGCGTGGCGCACCTTTTGTGCTTGCGTCACGAAGAAACAATACGCGTTTACCAGGATCATCGATGACATTGCCACGGTGTGAATTATAAATATTTCGTTTTGATATAGTAAAGCATGTATGTCTGTTGTAGTCATGGTTTGTCTGTAGAACGAGAAATTAATAAAACAAAAAAAAAAAAAATCTCCAAGAAATAAAATAAAATAGTAGTTTAAATTTGATTCCCAATTGTTTATGTCGAAAAGCTTGAAGTTCTTCTGAAAAAAATATGTAGTAGATAAAAAGATAATAACAATATTAAGATATAATATAAGAAATCATGGGCATTTTAAAAAGTGCATTTTTGGTAGTAAGTTTTAAAAAATTGACAACACTTTATTAAGTATAAAAGTTATACAATATTATGTTCTTAAATCGACTTCTAAATAGTTGAACTGATTATCTTAAAATTACACAGTAATTACTTGTAAGTAAGAATAAAGAAAAAATGAAGAAAAGTATTTTAAAAAATTACAACTATTCAAAACATGAGTGTAAGGCAGTATGCTACATTTTTCCAATATTTAACATAATTATCTATAAAAATATGTTACCAAATATTAATGGTAATAAATTATAATGTTGGCCATTATTTTTTCTTCAAAAGTGATTGTAAACATTATTTGTTCGTATTTTCTTAAATTTTAATTTTTTGAAAGGAATAAAAATCGTTATTAAATCTAAATTTTATTTGAAGATTTACTATTTTCAAAAACTGTTTTAAACAATATCTACGTACCTTCGTGCAAGCTATATAGTCGATTTGAAAATTGTTTTTTTATAAGTTTTTTTGTATTTCGTCTAAAAAAAATTGAATTCAATGATGTCTGCTGGTTCACAAAATAGAATCTTACTTTGTATTTGGTGATCTAGCGACTAGATTCTAGCCCAATGATTTGGTTATTTATTTTTTTTATTAAAATTTAATGTAGCCATAATTTAGTTTGATTTACTTTGCTTTTGTATAAAAACCATGCTAGGAGTAGATATTTTTATAATAAAAAATTTGCATAGTACCTACTGATTTAGAAATAATGACCCTAACATTTTCAATACAGTATACTGCATGAAACGGTATAAATATGTTTTTACTAGTGCTATAGAAGTAATAAAAAAATTACTATTCACTATTTTAAAGTGTTATCTATGTTTATGTAAATTGGAATAAGCACGCTAATGGATATTTAGCGAGCATTCAACTACGAAACATGTCTGTATTCTTCTATTAAAAAGTATTGACGTTGTAATCAAGGTAGTATCGCAGTGCACTTAAATTAAATAGTGAACTATTGCAAATAATTGTTATATTTTTTTAAAACAAACCGATATTAAAATTAGAAATAATTTAAAATTTAAAATAACTTTTTTAAAGTTTTATTGTAATATTATTGTAGTGTTTATAAAATAATATTATTTATAATTTAGCACATAATTTTATTCAAATGTATATCCGCTACTAGAAACCATATTCATGTTTTTATTCTTTCCATTAATTAAAAATGCGTTGATAATTATTATTGTTACTTTCATATGATAATATATGTTATGTTTAGAAATTATTTTTCATAGACAGTGGATTTTAAAATGTTTTATTTATGAGTGCTGATGACGTTTTCGAAAGTATTGATTATGATGTTTAATGCTTTCTTATATGTACGCACAATTTTTAATATTTTGATTTCTTATATTGAATTTTAAATTATATTTTTATCTCAAGTATTTTAAAAAATTTCAAGGTACTGCGTATTAATCAAAATTTCCGGGTTGACCTTAATAACAATAATAGCTTTTATTCAAAATTCACTCGTGATGAAAATAATTGAATAATGACCCTTAATTAATTCATAAGACATGTATATCAGTTTTATTGCCAGTGAAGCTATGAAGGTTTAACTGATGGTATATTATTTGCTTAATATTGAAACACGCCTAAAATATATTTCGTCAATGTTTGTCCAGATTTTGCGATTTTCATACAAACAACTTTTATCATAAGCGTACATTTAAATTTCTTTAAGTTTCTATACTTTATGTTAACTTCTGAACTACTTAACATGCGGAACATGCGAAGAATAACGTGCACATAGTACTTGTAGCACACGATTCAAGAACACAATTTATCCAAACACTGAAGTAACTAATTATGCAAGGAACACCCCTTATAATAGAACTATAAAAACTATAAATTAATTAAAAATCGATCTTTTCATATCACTAAACTTCGTTTAATTTTAAAAGTGCTGCAATTCTATAATTATAAATCCATAGCTCAAAGTAATTAATATTATATTGTATTTATCTTTTAAGTTTTAAAACGAATGATTGTTATTGAAAGCTTTAATTTATGTAATTGGGTCTGGTCCATTTAAGAATTTAAATAAAAAAAAAAAAAAAAATAATAATAATAAATAAATAAAAATATATTACAGGGAGGAAATCAAGTCGAACAGCATACATTTGAAATTGATTATCAGATCTGTTCGGTAAAAAAATTAAACGATGGTTGTTTTGTTTTCTGGTCCCAGAGGTGTTGTGTTCGATTTCAAGGAATACGTCGATTTTGTACGGTATCCTCGTTTGAAAGATGTAGTTGGATAATGATGTACTCGGCCGGGTCGGTCGTAAAAGCTCACCACGTCAATTGCGATGTTAGGATCACACATTAACCTTGCGAAAAAAAAATATATATTTTATACCACAGAGAAAAACAAAAAATAAGTGAATATAAAAGTGAAAAAGAAGAACAATACTAGGCTATATTATTTCAAAGTTATATGCTTGTGACGTTTATAGATAAAATTTTAATTATGACTGAAGTATGAAATGTTAAATCATATTGAATTTTTGATTTAATTTTGCATTTTTGAAATATCAAATACATATCAGAGATAAATACGATTAATGATTTTGAAATTGGTTTGTTGTAACAAACCTCTATTATTTAAAAATTATATTTTAGTTTAACAATCAAATTTGACTTAAATGTGTTGTTGAATATTAAATACTGAGTGCCATGAGGAATGTATTAATTTTTTCATTACGTATTATTTTTTTATTGTGTCTCACGATTTCGGCCAGAAGGATTGTTCTGAACACATTATGTTATTAAAAAAACAACTATTATTAAGATTTGAAATTTTCACTGAATACTCATATTATTGTTTGATATTGATAGCTTAATTTTAAAATTTTTTTTTTTAGCAATTTATAAAAAATTGAAATTTTAAAGTTCTATTTTACGGAAATACCAATAAAAAAATTTTTGTTTGACAAAATATTTAGGCAATTTCATTTTCGAATTTTTTATAATAAAAAATCAATATTACTGGAAAATGCAAAAAAGTTTTATAAGCGTTACAATATTAAATTTGGATGAAATATTGGATATTTCAACGAATTTTTATCAAACGATATTAATATATATTTAGATGCTTTTATTTTGTTGTTTAATCTATCTCATTATGAAATTTGGTTCTATTACTATACCAACCATCTTTAGAAATATATATATATATCTATACTAATACACTCGATCTTTTTTACTTAAAATCGTTTTTAGAGAACAATGCTAAATTGATTTCAAGTTCAAAAGACCAATACAAATATCTTTGTATCTCACTTGACCGTGGAGTCTTACTCGACTTAAGAGTTTCGCTCTTTTTAAAAAGATATTTTGAAATAATTCTTACTAAACAAAACTTTTGCAATAAATAAAAATGCTATCGTAATAACTTTTAATTTTTACTTTTCTTTTAGTATCATGACACATGCCTACTTATAATTTCATACTCTGAAAATGTATGATGTTTGAAAATGAAACATCGGAGCAATTGCTAATTGCTTTAGTATTGAAAGTTTTGTTGATTAGAGGAGTGCAGCTACATTTCACGTGTTTATTTCCCTTTAAATTTTAATCATCAAATCATTAAACACTTTGTAGTGGATTTACTTCGGGTTCCATATGTTATTTATTATCTATCGACATTTTCTTAAAATATTTATTACTTATATGAGTAAATAGCAAAAACTGTGATAACAATAAAAGGTGTCTTCATGAATAATACCTATTATCTAGCCTATCTACATATATGAATTAATAGCATCCATTATTATGGGCCGAAGTACACCTAATAAGTACACAAATAATGTGATTATTTTTGGATATTTTTTTTGTAAAATATTTACAATATTATTTTAGAAAATTATGGGTAACATTGATGAACTCCAAATAGTTTTTTCGGCTGGATAAAAAATTTAATTTTATAAATTCATGTCTTGAATTGAACTACTTGTAGTATGCATGTTGTATAGATTTAAAATACACGAGACATAATGAATTTATACATCCTCATGGGTAAAGAAGACAATCAATCCATCGAGGTGATGTATATTAATAAACATATCACAAAGGCTTCTTTAATGTGATCTTTAAAAAACAAGTAAATTGTTTTTGATAGAGTGGTGTTTGTCTAAAGATTTAAAATTTTACTAAAATATACTTTTTTAATTATTATTTGAATTATTTGAATAATATCTTCAAAAATGATATTACATTTTATAAATTGGAGTTTATTTTATTTTTTTGTCAAGTATAGAATAAAAAGTCAACAAATCATTTTTAATACTCGGGCAGTTTAATTAAAACAGTAGATAAAATTGAAACGTTAAGTATTACGACGTTTTTCCAATAATTGAAGTATTTCTTTCCTTCTAATCAAAAATCATTTTTTATCATTATTTATTTTTTCTATAAAAAATCAATAATAGAGATGCACCGTTTAAGCAATTCAAAAATTAATTTAAATGTGAAAACGTTAAGTTCATTTTGCTCTGAAGTGATTCTTTTATTTTTACAATACGATCAACGAATAAATAGATTTAAATTAATCTCTATCCCGTGCGTTATCAATCAATTGATCTGTATTGTCAATGATTTTTGAACATTTATAGTAATTATGTGACACGATTGCCGTTGTTGAGACAACATGTAATATGAAATAAATAAATGAGTGATTTTTAAGATGTAAATCGAACTTTCTGTTATGTTTCACTGGACGAATGCGCCGTGTGATTATTATTTCATTAAAAATGCTTGCACGCACATAATCGCACGATCTGGAGTTCAAGTGCCGACATCGACGGACATAGCTTTCGACCACGCAACCGTGCATGCGCCGTCGGACGAGCCGGATTTCTGTGACCCGGTCCAGGGTCGCGGTTTGGCCGTTTTTCGGGTGACCCAAAGGCCAACGGTCTTAAGCGCCTACGTAGCGCGACACGAGCGTATGCATAATCTACGAAATTAAATTTACATAACACTCGTGCGTATACGGCGCGCAATAACAATAACGATATGTCGTGACGACAGTGTTTTCGTGCACGGCAAAGTCGCCGTCGTTATGGCAACGGGTAACGGACAACACACGATTAACGTGCGGCAGCGGCGGTGGCGAACAACGATCGAACAGCGGTGGCGGCGCGCAATCGGTCGGCACCGTTTTCGCGTATTGTGTTCACTTGGATTGTGTTTTTTAGCGGGAGAAAAAGAAGAGAGAAAAAAAAAATAACGGTTAAAAAACGAAACGGCAATAGACAACCGGATCTTGTCGTAGTGCACACGTACGTGTTGCCGGGAAGAAAAACCTTCACCGCGCCCTTGCGTGAATCGGGTTGCGACCCGTGGCCAAGAGAACGCGAACGTACCGTTTTTTTTTTTTTTTTTACAAAAAATGGTGGACCGGCGGATGGCCTACGAGACGTACCGGAAACGTATCGAAATACCCCGAGGACTGGACTGTTTGACGGAACGACTGGTGCGGGCCGTCATCCGGGCGCAGCCGAAAAACGTGCGGCAATTCGCGGCCGATTTTTTCGACGGACTCGTGCGGCAACGGGACCGAAGTAAGTGAGCGCCGCCGCGTATGCCCATCGTTTGCCGACGGGTTTCCATGTCCGTCCGTCGGCCTATAGAAAAGAACCCCTACCCCACCCCCAACTCCATCCCCATCGCCGACCCTTCTGAACGACGTACTCGCAGGTAAAGGCTCGAGTAAATACGAATACGTATTTCATCGACAACACCTGTACGTGAACGATATCGATTCGGTCCGGAATAGACTTTGGTCTTGTACGTGTGTAATACAATTGGAAAATGAGTATACGTTTTTGGTTTACGAATCGTTGCTTCTCCAGTTTCGAAACCGAATCAATGTCGTACGTTTTTCTGATTAAAAAGAGCTTACATCCGTTTAGACGATGTACGTAGTGCACTCGTCTGAGGCGTCGGTGCCCAAATCACGTGACTTGTACGGTACATGCCGTCCGCACTTCTCGACATTGGTCAACTTATTTGCTTCGGTTCCGTCAATCGCTTCGGTAACGGACTGGGAATTCAGAAACTTTTAACGAATCACTGAACATCGAGTTTTGTTTCTCATTTATGAAAGTAATCCTTCTCTTATTTTCGGTAACAAAGTATAAGGAAAAATGTCGATGAACCGATCACCGTTGGGGAGGGGGGTGGAGAGTCAGCGTATGGGGCCAACAACCGGTAACCCGATATGAATATATATGTTTCGTTATATTTACATTATTAATCGAGGTTTTCTAATACCGGAGTTTACATAATAAACTATATTCGATAATAACCCGACGGATAACATAAAATTAAGATTCAAGATTATTACCGATAATTATTACTATCATACATTAATAACATAAATATACTCAATGCACATATTATATACCAATAAACTGATTTATTCGGGAATCTCCAAATCGAGTAAATATTTATCAAAGTTGTCATTTTATACCGCGGTTACATGCACAGTTAAAACCGATTTAACTCAATTCGAATTAGTTAACTCCTGGAGTTAAATGCATGTAAACGACTGTTAATTCAGTTTTATACCAATTCGGTTTACCTAAAACGGTTTAGTTAATTCACATTTGAAATGCGCATTGGAAATAACTACGGGAGTTCAAAATGCATATAAACGGATGATACTACAACAACCGAATCAGGATTGCGGTAATTTGTTGTGATAAGGTATAATACACGTTATCAATTATTAAATTTATAATCAAGGTGGATCTATATATAGATTATATATATCTACGATATAGATCCACGTCTCAGTTTGTTACGTCTTTTATTTTGTTGTTTTAAATTCATTCGTAGTAATTCCATCATTTGTAACAATTGTAAATAGTTAGAAGAAGACATACTTCATAGAATTTTACAAAATTCTACACATTAATCAATAAAACAAAGTTCTAAAAATTTTTTACTTTAACGTCTTTAACTAATAACTATTAATAATAAATATTAAATTATAATAATATTATCACATAATTGTTATCAATAGAATATCACTGAATAAATTGGAGGGAAAAAATGAAATTATTAATTCGAATATTAAGGTAAATCGGTTTAAACTGTGCATGTAAACGTTGCCACGTAAACTGGTTTGGTGGAAGTGTATTATCCTAATACGGTATTACTATAGTATGTATACTTGTGACCTAATTCGAATTGATTCAATACGAATCAAATTAATACGAATTAATGGATGCATGTAAACGTAGTATTAGATAATCATATAAACAAACATAACGCACTCTAATTAAATGGTTGTGTGATGATAAAAAAAAAAAAAGTAATTATGAAAATCGTTTTTATTTATAATGTCAAATGGGTGTGACAAGAAGATCTAGAAATCCTAAGAAAGTTTTTGTTATGCTATAAAGCTTTGATAAACTAAAAATTATTCGACCCATTATCTGTTAGCCGTGCAGTTTATCCGATACATTATTTGTTCTGCTGTCCGTTGACCTTATAAACTGTCGTAATCCTAGATATAAAACTTAATGGGTACAGACTTCTCCGGTGTTCATCAAAATTTGATCAAAGTATATTCTATATAATATTTATATTTTAGTTTTAATAAAGCATAAAATAATTAAAATTGAAATTAAAAATTATTAAATGGTTAATACTCGTAAGTAATGTATAGGTAAATAAACAAATAAAAGCCCAGCCTGAAGTATTATTATATTTTTAAAGCACGACTGGTTCGAAATCAAAATTCATCGTCAGGGTTATTAAAGCCAAAAAACGCAACTGAATTTGTGAAAAAAAAATTATGCCTGAATAACTATTTTTGTTCATATTCAGTGGAAATTTTATTGACTTTGCATATACCTGACGAATTTTTAATTTAAAACCAATCGTAATTTACAAATGTAATAATATTCTAAGCTAAATTTTTATTTTTTCATCTCTATATAAACTATTTATTTATATATTTATATATTTAATAAAGTATCACTATATGAATAAGTTTACGATATTTTTTATGTCTATATATGTATATATTATGTATAAACAATTATAATTTTTCAAAAAAATATAATAACAAGGTATGACGTGCATTTTTCATTAATTATAGATTTTCTTAAGTATACATTACCTCGCGAATGCGATTTTTATAGTTATAAATGAAATTATGATTACTGACCACCACACATATTTAAAATAAATTTACTACTTTTAAAGAATGTGCAACATACGTACCTATATTCAACTTTTGTATTTACTATATCATATATTACGTACAACTACAAATGTTATAAAAATTAATCTTGATTTCGGGATTTGACGGAATATTTACCTAGTGGTAATATTTTATTTATTTTTTTATTTAAGTTTCACAAAATATCCCTTTTATTTACATCAATACCAGAATATATGATTTTACTTCAATTGTCGAAGCAAAAAAAAAAAGTAAATCAAGCGATAAGGTTATGCTCTTTTAAGGAATTCCGACCACTGCTTTTGCCACCATATGTCATGTGGAAGTAATTGTACTACTATTATACTGCGATATTTTCGCTTATTTCTCTTAATCGTATGTCGTGGCAGAGTTTCGTGTTTCAAGCTTAACCACGTAAGACATTTCTTACGAAATCCCAGCCAATGACAATGTATACTTATAACCGATTTTTTTCAGTTCAGTACTCCCACTTGCAATTCGATTTGTTCTGATGCGGAGTATGTCTACATTAAATTCTGGCATGTAACATCATCGTAATATATAAATATGACGAGTTAAATAATAAAAAGTTATCATAAAAAATATCGTAAGATGTTGACATCGAGATGGATAGCAAACAGAATTTATTTGTATTTCTCATATAGGCGAATATCAAATAAGAATTTTATTTCAGATATCGATCATCAATAATTCATTAAATAAATAGTAAAAATCAGATGAAAATGAAGTTTAATTCATACATTAACCACGAAATATTAACTATGACACCTATGGGCGCTTTCCATTTGATGGAGTAAAGTGACTTGTCAATTTGTGTATTAATTATTATTTAAAACATTTTGAAACTGAAAACGAGAAATTCTCTTAATTTCGTAAAAATATTCTTTTGGACAGGTACGGTTAAAAAATAAATGTAACTTTAAAACATACAATTGCAACTCATGTAGCTTAGAACTGGTATTCGAAAAAATATTTTGTGCTAGTTTCACAGAATTTATCATAAATTATATGGTGCATATGGTATAAAATAAGTAAGTACAACTATTGTATCTTAAACAATGTATTCAATGTATTGGTTTTGTATTTATACATTTTGTTTGCCGAACACTAAGATATATTTTTATTGACAGATTGCAACAAGTTACTTAAAAGGGTTTATCTGTAAACTTAAATATTATCTATTTGTAATATAAATAAAAACAACTATTACATTTTTTTTTTATTATGATTTTGCGAATTGTCAATAAATAACGAACAATTATAAAATGATGATGTAATATATTTTTTTAAATAATTTTATTTTTTGTTTAATTTATTGTCATTCAGAAAATGATAATCTTTGAAACTTTTAAATGATTTATTCATATTAGTAACTTCTAGATGTATATACATCGGTGCACTTTTTTAAGGATTTTCATTGTGTTATAAACCATTTTCTCTTCAAGCAATCAATTTATAATAAGTATGATGGTATTTTTTATGGTATTTAATAGTATTTTATATTTGGTCCACAATTAAATCTTAATGCTGGTAGAAAAAGTAAATATTGATAATATGATAATATATTGTACTATATACACATTTTTCTATCGTACATTACCTAATTATTTTTTTTTCATAATTTAAAAAGGAAAAAATCTTCTTTTGATAATAAATTATGTATTTCGCCTAGTCTTTAAACATTATCTTAAACTAGGTGATAAAATATTTTCAATTAGTGAAATTTCTGTCGCTTAAATAACTAGTTTAAAAAATACGGTGATACACGACTGCGGACGGTTCTTATCGGGACGACCTTTTTAATCGAAATTATAGTTTATCAGTGGACTCCCGAATATTACACTATTGCGGACACATGTTGCCAAATTTATAAATAAAACTTCGATAATGTGGGAATGTGGAAATTCTGAGCGTATTAAGTTTAGTATGCAGTTACAAGTCATTTTTGTTAAATACTGCAGTTAGAAGAAATTTAATTAAAGAAGTTTAAAATAAACTCAAGGTGAAACTGAGACAATTATTTCATCCATTAACAAAGGTCGAGAAAAATCGGTAGCAAAAAAAGATTTAGATAGATTCAACTTAACTATTCAGAGCTATAATTACTATAAAAATCATCAAAACGCGATACAATATTTTAAAAAAATTAGTTGTCATTACAGGGAAAAAAAAAATAAATTTTTAACTTTAAATGTTTATATTATATATTATTATATTAATAAACTGCGTAGCACCACTTGGCAACGTTTCATTCAATTTCGACCGCAGTCGTGTCATTTTTTGGGTGCAAAATAATACCTTTTTTTATATTATGATCGTCCGCAATCGGGTTGCACAAAAGGTAAAGCGTCCGCAGTCGTGTTTCACCCAAAAAATCCACTGTATTATGTATATATATATATATATATAAATGTATATGTGTGTGTAAAAATTTTTTTTTTAGAATTCAATAAGTGTATGAAAACTCAGTATGTATTTTGTATAATTTTCAACTTTAATTTCGAAGTCCTCGAGGTTTATTATATTAGAAAAGTCTCAAGGACTTCTGTTCGAAAAACTTGTTTAAAATCGTTTCATATTTGATGTCTTCTGTATGTGTACTATTTACTACTAATAAGATATCTACTACTTTTTCCCTTTTCAAATATGTTCCAATGTAGCCACTGCATATAAATACATAAATATTATACATGTATATAATAATAATAATAATATAGGAATTAAGTACAGGCCTCTGTATTTTCTATTGATTTGCATATATTGCAATATTCTCTTTGTAGTCAACTCAGAAAATATAAATTTTCTCACAATGTATATAATTGGGCGGGACCATTTTTTTCCAAAAATGAGATACCATTCTCCTCAACTGTCCATTTTTCTCAAATATATTTTTCGGTAGTCATGCATCAGTGGACTAAAATTTCACATCTAAGCCATATTACTGAAAAATAATGATAATATATTTTATTTTTACAGGTATGCATTTATCGAAAAATGGCATATAATTATAAATAATTTATTGTAATTTTTTAACTATAAAACAATAATATATTAAATGTTAATTTAATTTATAAAAATATTAGGTAATAATATAATATAATATAATATAGGTAATAATTGTTTTTTTTTTTTTTTTTTTTTTTTTTTTTTTTTTAAGGAAAATTAAATAAAAGTAGGTACTCATGTGTGTTTATAAATTATCAATTCAAAAATAGTAAGTATTTTGTTTGAAAATGGTTAGTAGAGAATTATTTATATTATGGTGACCGATAAGTAGAGAAAAATGAATAATTAATAAGGGCATTTATAATAATTTAATAAAAATGGAATAGACTTTTATTTGGAGAAAAATAGAAGTGGAGCAAAATAGACAGTGGATAAAGACGGTATCTTATTTTTGGTGGAAAATAGCTCAGGCCATATAAAGATCCCCGGAAAGATTAAATTAATTTATACTAACTGTATTATATACATCTTATTATTTTTATTTTTATTTTACATTTAATTTTTAAATTATTTTACGTTGTTCATATCCTGTGTTATGACTGAACTTTTTCCAAGTTCTTATAGTTACGTGTTCCACATTGAACGAATAAATAAAGTAAATAGCTATTCTAATCAATGATATAAAAATAATCGTAGAAAAATGTGTACCAAAAAATAAATGTATATCATTCGATTGCATTTTATTATTACATTTTTGCAAATGTTGTCGTGTTTATATTATTGTAAACTAACATAATTGAATTTATAAACTTATTTTTATAATAATGAAATGAAATTTTATGGAATTAAAATTCCAAACAATCTTAGTTATTTTCAGTCGTAAGTCAGAAGCATTTTTTAGGTTCACCAAACAGTGTATTCATTTTGTAATGAACGATAAATAATAAATAACATAACGTTCATCAAATGCTTAACATTGCATAGTCAAATGTTTTAAATTAAAATTAGAATATTTCGTTTGAGTTCCAATGCCTTTGTAAACATTCCACTGCGACCATTTGTTAAAGTTTTAAAATTATTTAATTTAAATGAGTATTCACTTATTTTAAAATATAGATGTTTGTGTAATTCGTGTTGTTTTAATGTTTGTATTTAATTTTTGAAATACTTTAAATTGAAGACACATAGTGTATGTAATTGGCTTTATTAACAGATTTAAAATCCAAAACGACTATTATAATTAAAAAACGGTTCCACTGCCATCGGATTGATTTATTTTACAAAGTGAAAATAGTCCTTAAAAATTACACTTATTTTCTCAATTCGATTTTATTATATTCCATATTACGAATAACTTGTGCAAATATAAATGTAAATCTTTAATGTAGTCTTTTAATCTAGATATTTTGTAAATTGATACGTATCTATCTATTTTATCAATATGTGTTTATCCATTATAAATATAATGATATTTAAAAAAATCATTATGTAGTAAAATATTTGAATTTTTGCCACATTTTAATTTTTAAAGTTCAATAAAAAAAAATCAACTTAGTGAATAATTTAAAAAATATAACTTAATTTAATATAACTTAATTTATAGAATAACTTCTTTGGTAAATATCTTATTGCTTACATATAATTATGTATTCAAATGTTGAATTTATGTAACACAAATTTACCCATTTAAATATATCAAATTATCAACAAATTATAGATGCTTGCTGGAATAGAATTTCGAAGTCTTTTTTCAGTTTTCTTTCACAGTGCTAAATTTAAAAATATCTAATTGAATGTACTGAAAAATGAAAAAGGAACCTTATGTATTTGCTATAGTATATTTACATTATAAAAAAAAAAAAATTATCGTTTATATATTTTGATGTGGCAAATGAAGAAGTGTGCAGCTTATATACTATTTACAATTTTATCATATTTATAAAAAAATTTATCACATTTATAATTTTTACTATTGGATTCTATGGTGATTTAATAGTTTTTTCAGAAAAAAAATATTCGGAATATGGAAAAAGATTTGATCATTATATAATATGATTAGAAATTAGTAGCAGATTGTGTAACTGAAATTTATAAAATAGTTGAATCATCATTATTTGTGAAATTTATGAAAACGTTTAAAAATTGTTCTTTATGGATGTTTATAAAAAAACAGAGAATTAAAATTTTAACTTCACATACTAGAAATATCGAATACAATTACACCATGGTATTTAGTCAAAAGTAGTAGTTTATCGTATAAGATCACTAATTTGAAGGAAAAAAACCATTATGGGCAATTCTTCAAAATAATCGGTATTTAACGCCTCTGTATCAGATTTAATTATGACTATGTAATCATAAATTACAAAATACTTCTTTCCATTTGACCTATAGGTATTTTCTTCAAATACCTTATTACAAACAATGTTACTAATTTATTGTATCAATAAGAAACGTTAATAATGATCTAAATTTATATAGGTGCAATGTGTCATAGCTGTGTTAACCATGGTCTACCCACTATCTTTTATTGAACTGATTTGTATCAATACATTAAATTATGGTCTATTGTTAGATAATATTCGTTAGCTCTTAGGTAGGTGTGACATTTGTCAATAAATATTTGCCACCGTTGCGTCATTGAATTATTGTATATAATTAAACATCATTCATTTGAATGTAACAATTATAGATATATTATCATACACGTATCCACTTGTATAATTTATTTTTTAAAAGATAAATGAAAATATCAGTAATAGTTAATTTTTTTGTTGAACGATCGTTGATCGACAAATAAATTCATATATCTATAAAATTTAGTTAACATTTTAGTATATAATGAACCTCTATCTACAACATTAACTAATAGTGTTTCAAAATTATATTAAATAATAATGAAAAAACAAAAAATCTAATTGCAAGACAAAATATTCAATTTTTAATCTTATGATTGAATTAAGTATTCATGTTAAAATAGTTTGCATTAAGTTTTTAAATACTTGTTATTTAATTCGATTTTATATTACCAAGTTAATATATTTGAAATTATGAAGAATTTAAAATCATTGAGAACGGTTAAGCAGACCCGGCGTAAGACCAAATGACGCCTGAGGCCAAATTGTCAACTGACGCCTTTTTCATACAACAACCCGTAATATCCATTATACTTAAAAAAAAAAATATTGTTCGTGAACAGAAATACGGAAAAATTATATATTATGCTCAACTTGTATATCATTTATTATCGTCTAATTTTTTAGTCACGAGTCACGACGACTTGACGCGATCCCGATTTAACGATAAAAAATATTTGGGAATTACCAACAAATAATAGCAACATATATGATAAAACGTTCTACGCTAAATCATAGTAAATATACTTAAATTATTTTAATATACGGCTAAACGAAATAACCATAATTATTATCAATTTTTCAATACAAATTTATAGGTCTTTTACATTAAAAAAAAAAAAAATTATATTTATAAATATTATTGACATTATACGCAAAACTATAAAAAAAACAATTTTGATGCCCCCCTGAAAATGGCGCCCTATGTGACCGCCTGAGTCACCTTACCTTTACGCTGCGATCAAGTTATACTTAGTTTAAATTTAAAATATTATTGTAGTTTCTCACTGAAATTGTGAAAACGAAAAGCTATTGATTTTACAAAGATATGTTTCTTATTTGAAATACTTTTTGAGGTAACTAAAAAGTTTTTAAAAGTTTTGAACTTTCCATTGACTGTGAAGAGTTAACTGAATTTCAATAGGTCACAATATCTTTGATACAATTTTATAAGTATATAAACCAAAAATGTGAACATCAATCAACAGCTAATTAATCAATAATCTGTGTCATTATAATAATTAACGATGAGTTTATAAAAAAATATCATTAAAATGAAAACCCTTTAGAAATTAGGTAGAACCATATCGGACGTAGGTACTTAAAATGTTTAAAAAATTATACGTAAAAAATACTTCGTACAAATCGACAAAAAGCAACGAATTATAGCAGTAACTCACTTTACTAGCTCCACTTTTTTCATTTCTAGATCTGCGTTTGGCTGCAACAAGTTTTTTGGCGATTGCTTTATAAGGATAGCGATGACGGATAACAGAGAGTGACGGTTAATTGAGTTTCTACAGTAATTAATTTTTTTTTATAAACTAAGCATTTTCTACCGACAATGAATTAATACGAACTTACATATGTATCATAGAGAGTTCATCAGAGTTATGCTATGGTAGGATAAGAGTATATGTGTGTTTACATCAGGTATGATTTATATTCCACTGATTTTACATGAGAAATATGATTGTTATAACTTAGTTATGCAAGTTGATCATTCTTATTATATAGATATTTTATAATTAATGAGCTTAAATATATATAAGTATAACCAAGTTCATGAGATATTTTAACTTATTGTTTGTTTTACAATGAACATTAAAATTAGATATGGTGTTTTTCGTATCAAACAAAATAATATTATAACTAAAAAACAATTTTGAAAAAAAAAAATTGGTATTAGTTTTAAATTTCAACTACCTGTCGTTTTTAAATATTACAAAATGTTTAAGAAAATTCAACTATACTAAATCCATTATTTATACATTTTTTTTTATTTTGTGTATACTGATAAAACTTTCATTGAAATACAGTGAAGATTTATAGGTAGAATATTTGTGGAATATAAATCTAGTTATAAATATTTTATGTATAAATATAAAATGTGAATTTTTTTTTAGTTACTTTTGTACAAACTGTATGCATTTAGAGTGAGGGGATAGATAAATATTTAACCTTAGAAGTGTTCCTGACTTTATATTCCTGCAACAAAAGCATTAAATGTACATGACAGAAAATAATGCATAGCACTTTTAAACTTATGTAATGAGTTTTGAGTTTTTTAATTTTGTAATTTATTCTACCGAAATATCTCCAAACTTTATCAAACTTATTATAATTTTTGCTATATTTATCTGTGAATTTTCACTAGGTACTGAATCAATTCATGTATGTTTTCATTATATTCAAATTAAAAGTTCGTAAAGTTCAAGAATAATTATTTAAAATCAATTTAAATTACACATTTTTTTGAAAACTCTGACGATGACGTAATTTTAGATATAAATAAATAAATAAATAAATAAATATATTATTAAATAAAAAGTCAATATATTTAAACATATATTAGTTTCTTAAAGATATATGATTGAATGTGAGTTGACTTTGTAAAAGTAAGCTTACCAACTTTCCAATATCTTCAGAAATTTCAGTATAGTCCAGGGGTTGGCAATTTATTTCTATCGTGGTCCAGATAATTTAAAAACAATATTTGGAGGGCCAGAAAAAACTTAAACGTAATTATATTAATAATGTATTTATTTTTATAATAAAAACACATTATAAAACAAAATATTTAATATTAATTATTTATAAAGTAAATATAAATTCATACTAATAATAACAAAATTCTATACATACATTTAATGAAAGAAATGATATTTCTTTTTTTTCGCATCTTTAAAATCTGATACTCTTGGAGAAAAAATGACGAGCATAGTGTTTTCAAAGTGGTCATCAGTTATTAATCTTGAACGGTATTTATTTTTTAAAAAACATCATTTTGGAGAACGAAGTTTCACATATATATGTGGAGCCAAACATAATAGCTAATTGTATGGCCAGTGTTTTAATGTTCATGTATTTATCTTAGACATACTTTGTCCAAAAATCTTCAGTAGACAAACTATTGTTCATTTGCAATGAGATATTTTCTTACAATCCAATACTAGCAAAATATTTTTGGCAGTCCAGTTATTTCTCTTCCAGACATGGGCCGTGGGCCGCCTATTGCCGACCTCTGGTATAGTCTATCATGCCATTTAAAACTTTGTAATAAAATGATACATTAAATATTCACTGGAAAATAGTATATGTAAATCTCAATAATGTCTAAATTTTAACGTATCAAAATATGCATGTTTTTGGTTGGTAACACTTTGAAAGATTTTGACTTCAATTTCGACAGTGAGTCTGAACCAGAGGCATATTTAAACTGACTTCTAGGGGGGGGAGGGGAAATTCAAATTTTTTCTTTAACTCAGGCTCAAAATTTTCAAGTAAAAATGTTGGTAGTATTTAAATTAGGTGAATCCTTAATATTTGTGGTTTTTTTTTTTTTTTTATCTAATGCCGTATCCACTTTGAATCGACTTTTGTGTAGTTCTTTTTTAATATCTGTCTGTATTTTGAAAGTTACGCTTGTGTTTTATATGATTTTTAACTAAGTTTAAACACAACAAAAAGTCCAATTCAGTATTTACAGACAGGCATAATTTGATTTCGTTATAAAATGATCCATATTAAAAGAATGTGAAATGTGTATCTCACATATAATCAATTCTTTAAATAGAAATTCAGGGGAGGCGATCGCCCCTGATCTGAACTTTGCCATTTAATTTCAAATTTTGATTAGAAATGTGTACTAATATTTATGCATTTTACTTCCTTCTGTATAATTTATATTATTGTAGGATTTAAGTAATAAAAATCACTCACAGTTTAATTTAATTAAAATAGATACTATATTATATAAATATGTATGTACACATATCGATACGCGTTACAATTGCGGAGGAATTGCCGAATATGTCGTGGATTGTACTCACGGACTGACTGAATGAGCGTCTGACCAGCTGGTATATATATATCGGCGTCGATTTTCCAGAACATTCTCAAAATTACCTTCACGAGATAATCATCGCATATTCTAGAACATGGGATTTCCCTTATCCACTGACAATATTGTAAACAACTTGGACGATACGCGGTGCGTTGTTTACGTCACCACATCATTAAAAGTTATCCTTGAAATTATACTATTTTTAGTATAAATATATTGAAAAAAAAAATGTCTATTTAAGTTTAATATTAGCAATATTAATTAAGTTACCTTTATTATAACTTAAGAAATTTTATGTACACTTATCTGTACTTGGGCGTTATTCAATAAAATAAAAATAAAATTGGTTTTTAAAAATTATTATTTTTAATTTTGTTATATTTTTGGTTTTTTTTTTTTTTTTTTTACATTTTCAGACTAAAATAATAAGTATTGAGCATCATATAAACTAATGGTTTATAAAAGAAAGAAGAAGTAACTAAAATTTTTAGTTCAAATTAAGTGTTTTTTTTTTTTTTTAAATTAGATAATTTATTGTAATAAATAATTTTATATTTATACAAAATTGTGGTAATAATAAAATTATTATTAGCTTTTGGTTTCGTAATCAAGAAAAAATATTTCCTCCGTTAAAATTTATTATTTTTTCAATACCATATTATACTATCTTTTGAAGAATTACTATATGAGAGAAAAAAAGAAAAAAATTGTTATAATGTCAGAGAGCGAAACACAAATAAAAATTCTGGAGTTCTACATTTGCCGAATAATATTTCATATCTTTTAACAACTAAAATGATATTGAAACTTCCAGGGATTGAGTTCGATAGAATATTTATTTACATTAAAAAAAAGGTCTACATATCAGTTGAATACCAATGATTTTGTTTGTTTTATACCTTAGAGTACATTTTATAATAAATTAAAATATCTAAGAAGTCTTAACAAATATGATATTTTAGAGTAATATCATAATTGTTAATTACAAATGTTTAATATTTATTGCGAAACGTACGGATTTAAATATATTAAAACATTAAATGTATATTATTTATTTAAAAAGTATGACTTAACAATTGCTTTTTTTATCATAAAGAACGAATTTTAAAATGATCAATTCGTCCCAGTAAAATTTTACTAACATTTCGAGTGGAATTGTTTTTGAATAATCCAGCGTGAAATTGTGAACACTGAGTTCGTTTGTGAATACGGTTAAAACTTAGATATTAAAAGAATAACAACTAATTTGAGTAAGTGTTGTGTTTTACTACAGTAAATCCAACATTCAAATGTGCAAAATTAGTATAGATTATGCAAATTATGCAGGATTTTAACAATAGTATAATTTCTAAAAACGAAAACACGTCAAGTTTAAATCAGCTATGTATACGATTATTCGGAAAATTGATCGAAATTAGTTTAATTACCATGGTAATTCGGGAATCAATTATAACAATTATCTATCTCTATCTATCTTAGATATATAAAAATGAATCCTTATTTCCCTTGATTACGCCATCACGCATGAACGGCTGGACCGATTTCGCTAATTCTCTTTTAGTTTTGTTTGTTATTGTTAGGAGAAGGTTCTTATGAAAGAAAAAATTAAGAAAATTGAGTGAATAATTAGAAAATTTAAGAATACTTAACCACTATATAAAATTATTTCTAATCTAACCTTAGCGCTTTGGACAATATAAACTTTTTTAATGTCAGTAGTAATGAGGCGATGTGGCGTATTTTTTCGTTTCCAATACATGAAAGGATACCCTACTGTAGTTCATTTGGCCGTTATAAAAAAACGTGATGTCGATATACGCATTCTTAATTTTGTTAACTTTATTTATATAATAAAAATGTATACAATTTTAATAAGGTATAATAACTAATATTCATCTCACAACATAATAAGAAAGAGAGATATAAGAATCAAACAGATTTGCATAAGTATACATTTACAATAAACATTGCTCTTTACCGAATTCACAAAGATGCACAACATTCAGGTAATATTTTTGGCTACTCACAATATTGCTATGTCAGTGGATGTACTAGGAGATTTACACAATTACCAACGTGCTACTGACAGTATGCTACGCTAAAATATAGCGTAACCTATGGTAGCGTCGAACGATTCTCTAGTACGCACTGACACACAGTAGGTAGAGAAACAATAGTGCTGCGGACCACGGAAATGTTCCATGTAATGCCAACAAGGAAATGACGTCAGGAAACTCCGGATACAGATGTCGAGCGGACACTCCTCCTGGTGGTTTCTGAAGTGGACGTCGATCTCCGCTGCACTTGATGGCTACGATCCGTACGGCGACTGTTGAGCAGTAGGGGAAAAGGGTCTGATTGTCTGTGCACTAGACTATACGTATAACAACGGTATTCTTATATCCGGTGTACAGTACAATCAGATACCGGGGAGAAATTGAATTTGGTTCATTTCGTTGATCTTATATACAAGAATGTTCTATGTCCAGTTACCAGCGTTGTCCGTGAATACCATACAGTACAATAGGAATAAAGTGCAGGTCGCAAACGGCGACGACCGCTACGCTATCTTGACAATCTTATAAGTATAATAAACAATCTGACCGCACTGACGGATTGTTTACTGTGTGCGTGCTCTATTAATTATCAACAGATTAATCGATAATATCATTTTCGTAAATCGTTAGTATTCCGTAAGGGCGAGACACACATACGCGACATATGCATGAGACTATCTCGTTACACCGTACATCTGGAAAATGGTCAAAGGGTGTACTTTTCAACGGAAAACGTATTACAACGAATTGAGAGGCCGCCATCCATGACATTGGCCAGCTTATTTGAAATATGCCAGAATGATGACTGCTAGAGCACTGCTTTATTCCTAAATGCTACGATATTATACCTGGAATTAATCGTTAAAACAAATTCGAAAAAATAATAGTCGGTTCCAAGTTACCATCAAGTATTTTCCGTCGATGCACTAGGATATCTTAACACAGTCCATCCCAGCCAAGACGAGTGTTTTTACTTGCGTTTACTGTTAGTCATTGTTCGTGACCCAATATCATTCCAACATCGGCGAACATCTGCGACAGTGTATTGTGCGGCACATACGGAGAATCCTGTCAACGTTTGGGATTGCTAGAGAATGACATGCATTGGTACCACACTCTCGAAGATGCTGTCATGTCATCAAATGCTAAACAAATATGAACATTGTTTCCCATAATTTTTTCTACATGCTTTCTATTAACACCCATTGATTTATGGAACAGATATAAATATCACATGTCCGAAGATATTTTACATCAGAAGAGTCTTAGAACATCAAATGCAAATTTGCAAATTAACGAAGAAATGTACAATGAAGCATTCATTATAATTTAAGACATGTGCTTGATGTTTACCTACGAATGGTTAATACAATGAGGAATGACAACGTCCATTCGCTCGATCCGCGACGCATTTAATCAAGAGCTGACACGCGAAACTCAATATGATTCCGAGACATTAAAAAAACTGTTCTAAGAAACGTTCCCCTTTTAAATTAACAACAAAATTATGCCTACGATACGCTAATGAATGTAGTGAACGATGGAACTGGTGGATATTTTTTTCTTAGATGCTCAAAGTGGGACTGGGAAAACGTTAGGTTATTATTGATTTTGGCAACGATTCGATCGCATAATGGCATCAATCTTGAAAATATACGTTTTTCAAATGACTAGTTATATGTCACCTGTTCCCGTGTCGAAATATCAACAAAACTATTTATATACACACAAGAAAAAAAAAATTAATAATGTTATATATCATAAAGCATTAGAATAATAAACACTTTTTGAAATATTTTTTTTATTAATTATACCAGTTTGAATTCAATATTCATAATTAAGACAGGACAGCGTCTGTCATTTCAGGTAGTTTTAAAAATAAAAAACAATAATAATATTTTAATTATTTAAGATCAATTATTTAAAAAATTATTATTATTATTTCTGAATGGAATAAGAATGTTTTATGATTTAACGTGCTTATTATTATTTTTTTAAAAGTTATTTTTAAAATTATTTTAAAGTTATTTGTAAAATTGCGCTGTAAAAGTTTTTTGTATATAACATCGACCATTTACCATCAGAGCAATGTAGTAGTTCAGAGTATTTAATATTTTCACTCCTCAGCATTGTTTATACACGTGCAGGTATAAGATATTGAAATTTTTATTGATAATTCTAAAATTTAATTTAATAGTTGACAGCCGTAATTATTTCAATTATTATAATTTAAACAAATTTGGAATTTTATCCAAAGGAATCTTATAGTGTCATGTACAGTAGAACTTTGATGGTCCAGACGAATTCATACCGAGCGTCGTCTGGATTACTGGTTACTAAGGCTTTTTAAGATTACCTACTCAAATGACTAAAATTTTTATATTTATTCCCTCCACATTTACAGTTATTTATTATTATTTATACTTAAAATTTCAAAAAAAAAAAAAAAAAACTTTATATTATGAATATAAGTATAGTAGTCGGTAATTTTTTTCTGAAAAACACTTTTAATTTTTATTTTAAAAGCGCGATCTCTTAATCGGTGTATCAAAAAAATGTCTTCACTATCAATATTATGATCTACTGCCCATTGCAATAATGTATTCGGTGCATTCACAACTTTTGAAAAAACTTTACTTGTGCTGATAGAGACACTTTCGTCCTCGTTATTGATGTCATCTTTTTTTTTTGTGTTGCAATTTGTATAATTTTATCATCAGTTAATATTTCATTGTACACCAAATCTTCGTCTGCGCCACAGACCTTCGTAAATGTTTCTTATACACGGTTTATGAGTGTAGAAATTAGTTGGTCGATTTCATAATCCGCTAGAAAAAGAAGTAAAGCCTTACACAATTTCTTTACGAGCATTGACGAGACGTTTACAGGACTAAAAATTGTGTTTCTTAAATTAACTTTAAGGCATCAAAGAAGTTATCACCATGCAGAGGCGGATCCAGGATTTTTTTATGGGGGGGGGGGGGGGGTTTGAAAATTGTTTTCTTTGGCACTTGGGATATTATTTATAATATTGCTGTCAGTGACTGATCAAGGGTTTTTACTTTTTAATGCAGTAGTGCACATTCGTTTTTTGGCAATGTTTTCAAAATTTTACGTATAATGGCAATCTTGTCCGTTTCAATAGCTACGCCTGAACGAAGTTTCTCATATTTAAAAAGAATCAAAACCTATCTGCGAAATACAACAGGTCAAGAAAGGCTCAATGGTCTAGCTTCTATGAATATTCATAAAGATATCAATGTATCAGTTGATGAGGTTTTTGAAGAATTTTTCAAAAAAACAAGAAAAATTTAATTCAAAACTTTTAATTTTATTGTAAAATTTTATTTAAGTGTATGAAATAATTTAATTAAGATAATAGTCAGCAGTATAATACATTTATTTAAATCTAAGACAACTTACTTCTTGTATGAATAAAAAAAAAATTTATATACTTTGCCTTATACTTTAAAAAAAAAAAATCTTTTTCTTCATTCATAAAATTATTGATTTTTAATATATATTTTTCGTGATGTTGGGGGGGGGGTTTAACCCCCAAAACCCCTCCCGTGGATCCGCCACTGTCACCATGCATCGGACCAGCTAGAACATTGACTACGAGAGATAGTTAAACTTAATATTCTGAATTACATTTTGATCCATTGATTGAATAAACGCCATAGTGTTAAGAAGTAAGAACATAGCGAATATGTTGCCATCATTTAACGTAATTCTTCTGATGATGGATGTCCAGGGTAATTATCCAACAATAATAAGGCTTTTGTAGGTAAATTTTCATTTAAAATGTGCCTACTAATTTCAGGAATAAATGGTTTTTGATATCAGTCCAAAAATATATCACGGTAGCACAAGCATTTTTTTTTTTTTTTAACACACGCGTTTTTTTTGTGGAGTCCTTGCAACTAGGAAGTACAGCTCATGCGTCCCAAATGCATTAGCGCCAGGCATAAATGTTATTATATTCTTTATTGTCATTACAGAATATAATACAATTATTATTATTGACTGTGGGTTATAAAAATGACGATAATAATATTACCTATAAAAGAACTTCATATATTAATTTGGATCCGGGAATTTCGAATGGAATTATCTACGCACAAATGCAATTATGTACTCCCGGACGTTCATTATTTCAGTTTTTTCCGGAGCAGAGCGGTCGGCATACTCTTATTATTTTGTCGACTCAAAGTTAGTTTTACGTCAACTACGAGTAGACGAGTAGTGGGTAGAAGAGGTTTGTGCAAAATAAAAAAAAATTGCAAGTCTATATATTATTAAATTGCCGACTCGACGACTAATTTTACCAAAGTGCCAATTAACATGGGGAGGTGGATACTAAACCAGTCCAAAAGTATTATGATTTTTACTTTGTACCATTTGTTCGCGACCATACACCAATTATAAATTTTTTGTCAACGACCGATAAGCGTACACACACAAGCATTGCATGTTAATCATTGTTTAATTATTACTATCTGTTTATCGTTGTCCGTAACCATGTGTTATGTAACCGAAAGGTCCGTGTCGTGTGTGTATTATTGTAATTTTCGTATGTGATTTTTTTCTTCTTCTCGTTTAAACCACCGTCCGAGAAATTTCTGTATGCACGAATCGTCGCAAATTTCAATTTTTATAATTTTTATATTTTATAGTTTATATGCGTGAATCGCCGTAAATTGTGATTTTTTAGTTATATTTAAAATGTGTGCATGAATTGTCTCATATATTTATTATTTTATTGTAGGCAAAAATCGCCGATTATTCGCTATTATTTATTGTTATTATACGTGCGCTAATTGCCGTAAATTGTACTCGTATTTTAACTATTATTGTATGTGAGCTAATTATTTTTTTTATTATTACTATGTGTTAAATTACAGTTTTTAGGTAGTTGCAGCTGGCCAGTCTGCACTCTACCGAATTGTGAGTTTTATATATTTACTCACAAATTATTTATTGTTGTGCCAAAAGGATCTATAAATATATATATATATATATATATATATATATATATATATATATACGAGTATATTATTATTATTATTAATTATTAAAATTACTAATTATCTATTGTGTGCCATAAAAGCCATTATTTATTATTAATTATTAATATTATACTGTCGTGTCAAAAGGGCCGCATTTATTAATTATTATTTATTATTGGGCCTGAAGGGCCAGTTGATATTATTATTCAATTTTTAATTCATATATGTTGCTGTGATTAATTGTTTATTTAATATTTGATTATTTTAATACAGCAACATATAGTTACCATTTTATACTATTTTGCGTTATTTTTAGTTACCTTTTTATTTCTTCTTTATTTACAACTACACACAAACAAAAACACACCTTAGTTCAACAGTTTTGTTTGGTGTTCCCGAACACTTCTGATTGAGCTATTACCTATCATTAAACACCGCTAATCGGTCGTTGGGTAAGGGCAACACGCAGCAGTCGGTGATCAGGGTGAACATAGTACAATTTTATGTCCCAAACACCATTGATTTTATATGGTGTCTCAAAAAGAACACAGGATTTAAATCTGCTATAAATTAAATTTATTTATTTTGAAAAAACACAAAAAATATATCATTCTCTTCAGGAGAAGTTAAGGTTTAACATTGAAAAACAATATCAGGCATATGACCCACCCTACTAGCCCTACAGGCGATTATTCTTTCCATAAAATTTACCATCACTCGATCACACATTGCCCTATCAAGTTCGTTGAGGACACGACGAATTTCTTGCTAAATTTTCTAGATATTACGAACTTTATTCTTTTAAATTAGTGACTTAGTGTATCCCCATAAAAAAAATCACACGTCGTCAAATCGCAAGATCGAGGTGGGTAGCTTTGGCCACGGAACGAGATTAGTCTGTCCGGAAACTTCTCGCGAAGTAGAGAGATTGTTTCTCTTGAAATGTAACAAATCTGAAAGCATTTCGAAATGAACTGCCTTTGCAGAAATAAAATGAACAATGATAGATATGTCTTACTATTTTTAGCATTTCGACGTCAACTTTTTTTTAATAATAAATGGTCCTCCGCAGTCCATTCCTACTAACGAAAATGGTCGATTTGGATGTAAATGGTCAGCTGGCAAGTTTCCCATCATTGAATGTAGACAAGCTGCTTGACGTCGAATGCTGGGAATACATGAATAAATTATGTGCCGAATAGCTACCACACCCAGAAAAAATCCAAAATCTTTTGTAGATCAAAGTTATCAAGAGCTTAGGTTTAACTATTATCAGGCTCAAGTGAAAATGACGAATGACTAATAAAGTCAAATTAGCAGTCTTCGGTAAAAGTATAGGATGGTTGGTTCGTTCACATAGGAATGAAAATTGCAGTCGACCTCCTACTCGTATGATACCGCTTGAGTCTAAAAAGGGTGTAAGTTGAACATTACTGATTGACACGACTGATGATGTTAGGTTCGCCAATTGCTTGTGTAATTGCGTTCAATGAGTATTTTGAATCATTTTTATGGCAGCTTCTAAGCCACAGTTTAATTCTGTGTATGTAATTACTCTTTGGCATGGACTCATTTTCTGACAGTAATCAGCAAAACTGAAACCATATGCAATTACACGTTCTATTTTTGAAAACGATGATAACGATATTGCAATTCATCGAAGTTCTAATTATATTGAATATACAACGTACATTTTGTTGAACATTTATACTCCGTTAAATCTTCTGGTGAAATGACGGACATAAAAAATTCTGACCATTGGTTTTCCGGATTTGATAAAAATTCAGGATCATTTAAATGTAATTGGCAATCTAACCAAATTTGAGGAAGAAGTCAGAATATGAAATCTATATTACGTCTTATTTGATTCAAGACTACCAAACTGTCTAAAAATTACCTCCCCCCTAAAAATATAGGTATAAATATGCCTCTGTTAATGTAGATAATATAAAATTGTTTGCTATATACCTTTTGTTGTTAACCTTGAGTCCTATAATAAAAACTACTCGTATAATAAGTAATATTTTGAAATAAGTCTCTTTACAATTTTTAATAACTTTTAATATTAATACCTATTAGAATTATATTTTCATAATACGCTTATATTTGAATGCTTTGATAAAAAATATGAAATAAGAAAATTATTTTTTATGTATTAATAAATACAATAACGCACCCTTTGTGTATACGTATATCATCAAAGAAAATGAAGTCGATTTGAAATAGAAACACTACATAGAAATAAGAATTTTGATATTTTCAATGTTATTAATGATAAAAAAAATCTTGTAGTCATCAGTTATTGTTTACAAACATATTTACTTAAAATTACTAAGATTATTCATAAAATATTATTTTAAGATTTTAGGTGAGTTAATATTTTTTAGTATTTTATAAATTAACAATTTTTAAAATTTAATTTATTATTCTATTTTGTTTTATTTTATGTGATGATTGAAAAATATTGTGTTTCTGACTATTAAGCAAATAAGAATCACAGTATCACTTTTTAATTTTCATAATTTTTTATTTACTATGTAATTGTACACTAATCTCATAAATCAATAGGGTAAACATAATATTTTGATGATTAGTTTTTAATTAAATTATGTATGTTGTGTTAAAACTGTTTCTCTCTCTCTTGATCACCTATATCCTTTTGAAACAACGTTTATATTCAAACAAATAACACGTGTACAGAATACGATTATCAGTGTTGGCCGGTAAATGAAAGTAAGCAAATTATGCATGAGAGTGTCCCACTACATATAACAGTATCTATATAAAACGTAATTACTACATTCATTGAGAGTACACTTATTAGAATACATTTGTTCTTATATTACTGTGTTAACTTAGCTTCATAAAATATTTTTCAGCTAGTTCTATTACAGCCGGTTAGGGACCTACTCTATGTGTTTGTGGAAACGCAGAGGAAATTACAGAACTGCCTATTTTCGTATATTGAACAAATAAAAAAAAAATTTAAAATGAATATTGATAATAATATTATTTTATAGATCAATGCATACGTTTTAACTAGCAGTTCGTTTAGGATAAATATTACGCATCTTTCATGGTTTAAATTAAATATTTACTGTAAATATCTACATTGTATATTTTGTACATTTTCAGTCATGAGATTTAAAATACAATAAACTAATATTGTTCAACGACTAAAATATTGTTTAGCGTTCATCTCCATTGAATGCAATTTAGGTAGGTAAATGATAACACAAATCGTGTGAATTACAAGTTATTCAACTTACTAAAAACGTTTTATCGATATTTTATTATCAAAAAATGCGTGTTGTGTAAAGTTGCATACATAATGATGAAAAGTGAAAGTTCCTTTAATTTGTAAGTTTTATATGTTGATTGTATAATATATAGATTCCGCTGTTTATTAGAAAAAATAAATTATAGTAATGAAACATTTCGATTGAAAGCAGTTTCTTATCGGTAGTCGATAAATAGTAAATTGGATGATTTCTATTGTTTTCATCGGTGTTCATCAATTGCGCCAATTTTGGAACACTTCCTGTAATAATATACGTACATCTATTGCGCTGATATAAATAAGGTATACTAAAAAGATATACATCAATAGCGCTGGAGAATTTTTAACTACTTAAATGAAAAGACATATAGGTAAGTTCTTTACAAGAAAATTTATAATTCTGGTGAAAAAATTTAAATAAATAAATAAATTTAAGCACGATGCACGATGATTAAACGTTCAACGCGTAGTACTGAACAATACTATGCATTTATTTTACAAACAATTAATATTTGTCGAAATTTTGTTCTATCTTCAAATAATGATAAAAATAATGTTTTTTAAACGTACGGAGCAAAACAACGTAAACCCATTTACTATCAAATGTAAAATACTGTTAATCTGAAGTTCTAAAATAAATGGTAATAATATCATACACGTTAATATATATGTAGGAATCGATTGGCACAATTGACATATAATATTATTGATAAACGTATTACATGAACATGTTTCACTGAACAATTAAAGTGTGTTTAATATTTTCTAATAAATAAGATCCGATAATAAAGTTTTGTAGGTTGAAAAACTCTATCGACTTCCACAAATGTAATTGATACATGTTTGAAAAAATGATGTCATATTCATTCAAATCATCTGGCAATCCTTCTTTTGTCATTTCTTGTCCTAATATTTTTGAAATAATCTACATTATTTTATAACCACTCTTTTGTTCTAAAATAATATTAAATTAACGTTGGATTTCGCGCCCAACTATATTTCGTGCTATTATTATATTATTATATTATTATTATATTATATTATTCTAATCGTGTGATTGAATTTAGCAGCGATCCAAAATTTGATTTGATATTAACTAAATGTAATTCTAAATCTTGATCAGCGGTCGAATTAATTACCTTTTCAATGGAAATCACATCATTTTTGTCCAGTTTCATGATTATATTTTTAATTGTACCAAAATATTCACAATAATAAAGAGCTACCGTTAAGCATGTTCCCTACCTAGTTAACACAGGTTGTGGGGTTAAGGGAATATTAGGTGTATGCTCTTTAAAAATGTGTACTCTCAAAGGAACATTCAAAAATATTTTTTTACAGTTTAAAATTAGTTGATTGACTTTTGGGAAATTTTTCTGATTTCTTCCACCACCCTATGTAAGGCATGAGCCAAGCATGTTACGTGTTCCATCTTCGAATAAAATACCTTAATGGTTTTACCTGCTTTGACTATATAAGGTGCAACATCACTCAACAAAAGCAGTACTTGATCGTGTTTAATACCATTGAGCCAAATAATTTGAAGGGATCTATCGAACAGTATTAATATTGCATTATGATTTACCTTTTTTAGGACTTATGTACTTGTTAGGAAATGTTTCCCGGAGCCATTCAACTCTAAAGTTTCCATAACAACATTCGATATATAGTGCCTTGCAATGTTCGTAGTTTGATCTAAATTTATCCAAATTTTCTTATTTTCTAAGTAAGATCTAATTTTCTCAATAATGTCTAAGTAGCACTGAAAAACATCATTTTCTTAAAGGTTAGGTTAAGAATTTCATTAGGAATTATTTTATTCCTATATTTCTCTAGAAAACATTTAAATGCCTCGTTCTGTAATTTTGCATTGAAATATTTGCGGATAATGATGCATGACACAGATCATGATGAAAAGCCGATGTCTTAGATGGTTTGGTATTTAAAGGTTGGAATTTGTTTGTACTTTATTCTTATTGTATATTTTTCAGTTCAACTCCATTAACGTGTTTATTACGCAAAATATACTGCTCGACGTAGATTTTTTGTTAGCCGCTACTTTAACCTGAAAAATTTTGCAACATAATACAATACCATCGATTGAAAAAACTTCTTTGTCAAAATGATATACAAATTATACAAATTAATTCAATTGAGTATTATCCGACATTTTGCATTTTTAGACAATAAATTAAATATATAAATTGAAAAGGCAGTCACAGTAGTCGATATATTAAAATAAACACGTCCATCTTTCACATTCATAATGCCGTAAAACGTCAATCACACCGTTGTGTTATTGTACGTCTCGTGCGAATCAGTAAAGTTATCTGATATAATTACGATAATGTAGGGAAGTGGTTCTCAACCTTTTTTTGTTCACGGCACACCATTATACATCACAAGTTTTCGCGGCACACTCATGCACTTGAAAACCAAAAATACTTTGGCTACGCGCTAAGATATCCAGTTGGGTTAGAACCATACAGTTTACCAATATATTTATCGTCTTCTCTGCACAATTAATTGATATTTAGCTGTCATAGTTTCATCAATTGGTATTTTCAAATATCAGACATTTTTCAAGACATATCCAGTCGATCACGCGATACAGTAGTGTGCCGCTTCACACTGATTGAGAACCACTAATGTAGGGGATACAGCACTTAAAAATAACACATATGTGCACCGGGTAGTGCTCTGCATAGTCCGGTCTTAATCAGTCCGGTCCGGACTATCAAAACTATTGAATCGTCGGTTTGGTCCAGTTCAATAATTTTTAGGAGAAGTTCCGTCCAGTCCTCAGATCAAATTATTATTTTAATTATATTATCATTATTTTTAGTCCGGTCCGGTTTCAAAAAAATAAAATGAAAATCATTTCGGTCATGGTATTTAAAATCTAAATACAGATATTGTTATATAAACAAATAAAACGGAAAAAACCTACAAATTTAGGTAAATATTTATTTATAAAGTCGGCTAGTCCGGTCCAGAGTAATACTAAACGTATCATATGGAACGATCTGGGCTAATACAGACCTAACCTTCAGATCGGTCCATAAACGGTTCAAAATGTTTTAAGATCGAACCGAAAGTCCGGTTCATGGTCTACTTCATTGAATGTTATTTAATTACTGGTCCGATTCGGTTTAAAAATAATATGAAGCCGTCGGTTTGGTCCAATTTTGGTCTTTAATTAACGTTTAAGTGTGGTCCGGTCCGACGTTGGTCCCCTGGTAAAATTTGAAGGCCTAAAATAGTATCTGCCTACAGTTTATTAAATAATCGTAGATAGCAACAACAAACGATAAAGATAATGAACGTCGATAATAAAAACTGAATGTGTTACAATAAAGTATAACTTTCAACAAGAAAAATACACATATATTTGTATGTAAAAAAGTACAAAAATTATTAAAATACACCAAATATACTAAAAAATGATCATAGAGCAAAGAATTCCCTAAAAAATGCAAAAAATGCAAAATAAAAATTGTGGCATTGATTTCTACATTTCATGAATTAAATTTGTGTAAAGACGAGCCTCGAATGTAAAAATTATAAAAAAAATATGCAAATGCATGAAGTTCTGGGCCTTAGTAATAACTAATACTTAACTTAACTAAAAAGTATGTTAAAATAAAGATTAGATTAGTGGAACTATTTTATTGTATCATTTTTTCTCATGGTTAGATTTAAGATAAAAATGAATAACATATGATTATATATATATATCAATTGATTAGGCTCAAAATCGACTTACCAAAACTTGTTTCTATCATGTAAATGCGATACAGGTACTCCTTTTGAATGCAAACGATTACAACGGCGTCTAGTGGCAGCGTCCTCACTACCAATTCTAACTATAGCGTATATATACATATAACTATATCAATTGTAATACCAATCCAACATATCTGTTAAACTCGATTTCCATGCGATGGTTACTAATGTAATTGCTTTTTTTTTTTTACACAAATATTACGGCTTTAGTGATTTTTTTGCAATCGATTTTCTAGAGTTCATTTTCCTAAACATTACCTTTGATACATTTTTTTATTTTCAATTAAATTAATTAAATTATTCAGGTAAGGACCTCTCGGTTCGTTATTATTTTTAAATAACTAATATCCAGTGTATATTTTTATATAGCTGTTAGTTACTTTTTATCATATTATGTTATAGTATGCTTCGTTTTATTATTGAGTTATTCCATTTATAATTTTTTGAATTAGGTATTTATTTAGACATATCATATAATAACTGTAAAGGTTAAATTTAGTATCAATCTAATGAACAAACCATAGAAACTATGAAATTGCACATAGTCTATACTATATGGTGGCTACTAGTTGCGTCCCGCGGTAAAAATTTCTTCTGAATTGCGGCTCGAGTTTTTTTGGGATGCATACAAATTGCGGTCCGAAATTTAAAATGAAATTAATTTATGTAAATTTAAATTTAAAAAGCTTCATTTTCCTTCGCATTTATTAGATACTGCAGGTAGGTTAAAATGATGATTTTTATTTAAACATTTTGGCACTGGTAAAAACATATATGATATTTTTTAAGGTTAAAAAGTTTTTTTGACATTAAAATCAGACATTAAAATTTATTGTTTTTGTTCAAAAATTTCAGCACTGGTAAAAACGTATATGATATTTATAAAAGCTAAAAATGTTAGTATAATTTAGTAAAATTCTTAGGTATTATGGCAATAGTAAAGACTTGTATGATGTATAAATTCAAATTTGTCAATTTGGTTTTCTTCTAACCGTTTCATAGCATTTTTAATAAATGTTTCTTTTTAAATTATATTTGTTCTGCGAGTATTTAAGTGAGTGCTTTTTAATTTTATATAGATACCCTTCTGTACATTTCTCAGAACATCGATGAATATAAAAATATTAGGATGAGCATTGTAGAACAAAGCGTTGAATTTCGAATGAAAAGGCTCACAAAATATTTTATCAGTCAAGATTAAATTATCTAGAGTTAGAAAACCCGAGCCACAACTCGTCTGTACCCAAAATAAATTCGGGTCGCAATTCAGATTAGACCTTTTTTCGTTGATATCTTTGAGACGCAACTAGTATGCAGCCATATTATATGTGTTAATTATGAAATGACAATTTTAATACAATAAATTATTCCATGCTATAGTAATAATATTATTATGAATATACTAAAACTAAAAAAGGTTACGGTTAGTTATTTTCATACCAATAGTTGACCTCGGTTTTTAATTGTTATATTTCAATCAAAATCAATTTGATTAGGTTTGTACAATTTTTTGTGTCAATGATGATAGACAGTCAAACGTGTTACATACGTATTGAGTAAACAATATTTCGTATTAAACAACAACAATTTATTTCTGTTTTACAAATTGAATACAGCATAGAGTGTGAAAAAATGGGTGAGTAATTTACTGTATATTTTTTTATTATATTAATTATTTTATTGTGATAAATGGTTTGATTAATATTAATATGCATAATTGTTAATATAACGTACAATTTAATGCAAAATGTACTTATAGCTTTAAAAAGA
This sequence comes from Sipha flava, assembly GCF_003268045.1. NCBI lineage: Eukaryota > Metazoa > Arthropoda > Insecta > Hemiptera > Aphididae > Sipha > Sipha flava. The sequence continues at coordinate 2,004,006 of NW_020273108.1, forward strand.
AAATTGAATAATTTTATATTTTACGAAATAACTTATTTATCCACTCTTTTAATGTCCCTCTCGACACCCAATCTATCCTCTCTTCACCAATTATACCAATTATTACCTCACTTATATTCTTCATCAACCAGGCTGGCTTAAAAATTTAATTTATTTGTAATATATCTTCTGTCGTTAATTTTATATACCTTTATGTAATATTTTTGCAAACATAATTGTCGAAACTAATTGTTAACAAAGTTTCCTTTTAAATTAAATAAAAAAAAAAAAACTTATTTGAATGCACTTATACCAAGTATGAATATAGTATATTGCTATATATATATATATATATATATATATATATATATATATATATATATATATAATAAATAGTAAGTCTTTTTTGAAATATTATCTTTAAAAAAACATAATTTCCATAATATTATTGATGCGGAACAGTTAATTAATTCAAAATATTATTTTGATTTTATGCGAGTGAAAGATCCTTAAAAAAAAATGTTTTAGCTTTATATAAGTAAACATTATACGTATACTTGTATTGGATTACAAATTAATTATAAACAACAATTGTGTATTTTTAATTTGGAAAGTTGTTATTATTTTTTTTTTCACAAAAACAACAATGACTTTGGTAAGAATAGTTTTTAATTATATGACAATATACTTAACATAAGTTTATTATAATGCATTTGACACCTGCTTAAATAACCTATGAAATGTGTAAAGCACCCGCGTGTGTCGAGTGTGCATACATGTTTTACTTATTTTGATTAATGTTACATATAACGAATATTTGTTCGTTAAAATAAAACGTACAAATTAATTAATCATTCAAAATGTTGATAAAAATATAAAAAATATTTAAGATGTGGAAGTAATGATATAAGTATATAAGTATAATATGTGATCTAAAAAAACTTTAATATAAAAAGAAACCCAAATTTAATTTTAAAATTTTATATTAAAAAATAATGAATTAATTATTATAAATTAAAATATCTAAACAAATATCACCAAGAGGTTGTATAGTAAACATAGTGGCTCTCTCTCTTGTCAATTAGTTTTTATTTTCAGTATATTTTATGCATTCGAAAATTCTTAGTGTGCAACATAAAAGTATTTACTGTTAAAAATGGTCTGTGTACTACATATGTAAGTATTCAAAGGAAATTGATAAAGTAAACTTATAATAATAATAATAGGAGTTGCTTTGATACAGGGGACGAGTGTTTGTTCTTTGTTATGTTGGTTGTATTATTATTTGTATACGTCTGTAAGCAATGCTATATTATCGTATACAAAAAACGATTTCGAGTGAAGGTTGCTGTAAAATATACATTGAATATCTCTACAAGAGAATCTTGTTGTAGATTTTTTGCACAAAATTTGTTCATTGAACTTATTTGTTTTTTCATAAAATAATTTTTTTGAACTAAAAAATTTTTTATACACTTTTACCGAGTAACAGATCTTAAGTTTTTAACATGAATTAGGTTATAACATATTTTATTAATTAAATTTCCATAACATAAGTTTAGTTTTTTTATGTTCAAAAAATAAGTATGAATCTTGTTAAAAAAAGTCAGCATATTTCAGTATATATTATACAATTATAGCATAAATTATAGTGTAAGTTAGAATTTATATCATAGTTAGTAAATCGATGCTTTAATAATTTAAAAGAAGTATAAAATTATATATTGTTATTACTCAAAAGTCATATTAAGTTATATATACATAAGGTTACAGTGGCGCACAGAAGTATTTTGAGAGCACATGCAACTAAAAAAAGTTACCCACCCACCCATCAATATTTTTTTTTTTTTTTTTTAAAAACGTTTGTTTAAATTATTGTCTGTAACTGTAATTAACTCTTAAAACAACTATAAATTTAAGAAATTAAGATTTATTATAATTAATTAAAATTAAGATGTCTACACCCAGTGCCGTATAGGTATAATGTTTGTGTTATAATAATGTTATTTGCTTACCATACTCCATAATGTTTGGTATCCAAGTTGTCCAATTATATGCCCACCCCCGACGAGAGCACATGCAAACGCACCCCTTGGTAACCTGTCTGAGCGCCATGGTAAGGTTATTTATACGTTAGGTACTATTATACATATTGAACTATATTTTAATAACTGATTCGGAGTAAAATTTGAATATAACAGCTGTTATATTAATATGATATAAATAATTTACACAGAGTTATAAATACATTGTACATTTATAAATGATGGAAAACTAACTCCATTGGAGTGTGGTTTTTATTTTCATTTCACTGGATAAAATTAGTAATATTGTGTTTTATGATTTTCACATATTTTGTAAATAGTAGTACAAGAATTTAATAACATATATATAAATAATATCTAAAATGTTTTGTACGCCTTGAAAAATGTTTTTTACGAACATTTACTATTTTCGCGCACTATTAAAATATATGATTATATCGTTTTTGTTATGAAGTTTGATATCCATGTCATTTAAACACATATATATATTTGTATCGAACTCGAATATTCAGTTTTTTTTATCAATGTACGTTTAGAATATTTGGCCGTAAGTACCAATAATATTAACTTAACCATAATTGGATTTATTTTCGATTGTTATTGAAAATCATTCTTCTTATTTTTAATTTCAATTTCTATGTCAACTTAACTGGTGCATTGAATAATTGTTTATAGATTAATCTTATAATTATGCAAGATGCAATTATTTAAAGATCAATGTCTGTATCAGACAAGTGAAAGTACTACTCAACAACTTTTCTCGTAATTTTTTTATTTTTATTTATAGAATTAATTAAAAAAAAAATATTCTTTTTCGGATTTATGTAGTTTGCACGATCCAGGTAATACTGATAAGTTGATAAATATATATAACATATGAACTATCTGTAAAAATAGATCTGGACAAATAAATATTATTTTTAAATTGTATATACATTTTGAAGTATATGTAAATACACGTAAAATAAATTGTATTCACGGTACTACGTCTTTTCTTATTTATTCGTCCTTTCTTTATGTATTTACATGTTTAAGCTGAGTACAATAGGATTTAATATTGACATTTTAATATTTTCTTATGAGCATGCCACATGTGCTGTGTTTAAAAAGTTATTTTTATCACGAGCAACGAACAAGAATCACAGTATTGAACATAATAACTGACATAAAAATAAAAATAACACCAACATAATAAATATTTAAATATAACAATTATAAACGTAGATTATGATAAATAGTAATTTAAGTTATTGAAATCCACTACATAGGTAAAGGGATAGTAATATAATTAAAAATGGTTGATAAAAATACATATACTTATGATTATTTGAATTCATTAAAATTGTGGAAACAGCAACATATTTGTATTTTATTATTTTCATGCGCTACTTACATCTTAAATTATTGTATTACGTAAATAACTTTAAAATTCTAAATAAATATTCATAACTATATTATATTGCCTTATTAATATAAGTACGACTAAAATGAACATAGTTGAAAATATTTTAGACGCATTTAGATGTATAGTACCGTGTGATCAAATTATTTTCAAAGCAATGAACAATAATTGACTTTCGTGTGTGTAGTCACGATCGAAACGAGACAATTTTAATCGAATACCAAAAGTGATTTAATTAGAACAATTGATTATAATTTTATAAGGAACAGATTCAAAGTGGAAAATATTGTGAAAAATCCTTCGAAGTATATGAAAATGGTATTATCAAATATTCTGGTGTTCGACGTTTTAGAAAATGTTGTCGGATCGTGAACGAACGTGTGTAGACTACTGTTTAATCCGTAACAATGATTACTGCACGTCTACAACATAAATGTGCAACGTGTTTATTTAATAGTAGTTAACACACTGAGATTGAATTTTATGATGTATGTGTATTTATCGTGATTCAATGTTCAGCATTTTTCCAAACGAGTATCGTATTAAAACGGAGATGCATAAAAATATTATAGTGTTTGATTTTCAACTCGTATGCGATGAAAAATGATCAAGTAGTTGGTACACAGTATATACAGGAGCTTTTGTGGATTCCACGATTTCTCTGGTCAAATATTAGTGAATAATACTTTTGAACTCGGCGATTAGTAATGATATAATCCATAGTATCACATAGATTGGCACGTTTTGAATTTTTTTGCATTTTTTATTGAACGATTTAATTGGAAGTTCGATCGAAAAATACAGTATTTCATAAGTACATTTTTCGACTTAAAAAAAGTCTTTTTCCCACGTCCGATTTCGTAACATCTTAAATTTTTCGAAGAGTGTTTTTGGTTTTTTTTTTAGCGCGGACACATCTCAGCACTAAATCGATATGCAATTCGTGGCCTGTCCATATGTATTACGAACCGCACGAAATGTACGAATTAGAAAACAATAACAGCGTCGACAATTATTATAAACGACGACGGGCAGCGGCGATTGGGACACCGGGTCGCGAAATCCAGTCCGTCGTACGATGGGGAGGAGGGAGGGAAGGGATTAATCCGCTGGACGGACCGGATTAGAATGGGATCGCGTTCACCCGGCACCGATCCCGTTAAGAGGAGTCGTCGGTAAAAAAAAAAAAAAATCTCGAAAACGTCGTTAAACATTCTACGTGCTATTGTTATCGTTGCGGTGTCTGTGACGTTGACGGCGGCAAAGGTGGCGGCGAATCTCTCTCGTGAAAATCGAAAATCCGATTACCCGTCCGTCGGCGAGGGGACAAACGGGGCAGGACGAAATTGCAAGCGGTGGCTTTCGGGAAGAGGTGAATCTCCGAGCGACAGTGGCCACTTGTTGGGGCGGCGGCGGCGGCGGCGGCGGCGGCGGCGGCGGTGGCTGTTCGGTGCGGGTGAGTCGGCATCGTAGTCCCCGTCGATGGCAGCGGTGGCGGTGGCGGCTAGATCATCGTTTGGATCGCGCGGCGCGCATGTCCATACCGCGGGCGTCGAATGTGCGTGACGCCGCTACGTATCGCTCTTCCGCCGCCGTCCGCGCCCGCTTCGAACGCATCGCTCGCTTCAAACGCATCGCTCGCGCGTAAAGCTTGTAAGCGAGTTAACGGTGGCGTGGCCGTCGCGATCTAGCGCGCTGTCGACGAGGAACACACACGGCCACTGCCGTCATCTGCTCCGCCGCCCTCTCGCCCGCCACCAACGCCGCACCGCGAGCTTCACAGTCACCGCCGTTGGCGGGCCGCCACCTGCACAACGCCGCCAGTCGTTTCCCGCGCAGGGCGCAGCGTGTACGCAAATCGCGTTCTCCATATCACGAGCGACGCAGCCGGACGCGATTTCCGCTCGCGACGTTTTCCCGCGATTTTTTATCCTCCACGACTTCTCCGGCCCACTCGCAGCCCCGACAGCGATATCCCGCGAGCGCCTCTCCATCCGCACGCACACATCGGTCCGCCGCCACCGCGATCCCGAACTCGCGTCACCCACCCGCCGCCGCGGTACAGGGTGAAAACCCCTGTGGACGGTGTTCGCGCCACCCGTCGCGAACACGCGAGACCGTAACCAACACCGGCGCGCGCGCACACCGCGTACCATTCGTCGTGTTCGCGCCGCCGCCGTCATGAACCTGTACCGTCGTCACGCGGCCCTACCGAACAGACGGAACGCGTCGTAGACACGCTGCCGCCACCGCCGCGGACGCACACACAGGCATCAGTAGTACTTTAGCACCAACATACCGGTATTCAGTAGATAAAGTAGCGCAGGGACACGGCCCGGGCTCGCAAGTAACATTTCGACCGGTGGAAAGGCAACGCAAACGGCCCCAAAACGGAGCAGATACGGAAAATCATGGGCTGCGTTCAGTCGCTGTTCAACCGTACGTATATCGCAGTTATTGTTTATTATTAATATATCATTGTTTTTTTTTTTATCGTTTTTTTCAAACCCTTCAACGTCAACGGTGGTCGCGGACCACGTTTTCTGTTTCTCCTTCTCCCCACCGGTCCGTCTCGCAAACGTGCGCGGACCAGACGTTATTTATATTTTCTTGTTGTTTAACGAATGGCACAATAAGCGAATGCGCCTGCACGGGCCATTCTCGATTGTAAATAATATCACGAGTGTGCACGCGTGTGCTCTGCGTGCACGGAATACGCGTGTATTAATTTTTTTATTTTATTCGTTTTTTTTTATAGTTTAATGTTTATCAAATTTTTCTTTTTGTTTTTTTTTTATTAACGAAAATTGCGAGACCTAATAGAATGACGAAGTGCAGTCACGTCGATTTTATCCCTGGATTTCCCGTTTTTACAATTTTTTATTCATCTCGAGCTTTTGAAAATACCCCGTTAACCGCACAAAGTCTGTTTCTGCCCATCGACCATCATCACTTTCGCTCATTTGCTCTGATAAACATATTGTACGCGTGTAAAACTATGATCACGCGAAATCACTTTTGATCAACTGTTCTCATCAAACACTACGGTTAGGCGACGTTGTTTTTGAATTTTTTTCGATTCAAAGAGAAAATCAGATAAATTAATAATATTATACACACTATTTCTTATCAATAGTCGGATTTGGTAAATTCGTTAAATTCACTCCTAAATTTTGATTTTATACATAAACATTTCAATCGTTAGTATTTTTTTATCGTATACATTGTATTTTTCATGAACTTTTTAAGCCAACGTACACCCAATCTGAGAAAGTAGTACCTGCTAATATTAACGTTGAGGCTCGGATATCACGAGTAATAATGATAATTGTTTTTCTCTAGCTTTTCTTGCGCGTGCGGATGATTACCGATATAGTAATGCTTTCACTGGATTTTCAAACATTTGACCATATGATTTAGAAAATGTATTTTTATATTTTGTTTTATAATTATTTAAGGAAGAACCATATTTGTTTCCAGCAAAACCGTATATGAAAACATCATGTTTTTATCCGAAATAAACTCGAACCCATCCGATTGAAATATTATAAATAATTATATATCAATTACATTATTATTTTAAATATATTATTTTCAATTATTATGAGTTTACTCTTAAGATGGGTATCGACTAGTTAATAGTATATTATTTTAGTTACATTTTAACTATCGGCAATGTCGCAGTGGTTTCCGCATGGAATTGTATTATTATATTAATTTATGAGTTAAAAAAAAATTGTCTTTTGTACGCCGAAAACTTCTAAAAAATAGCATAGAAAAAGGTCGTTTTCGCGGAATCATACGCTACCGATACGTACTCGTACGTCGTGGCTTTATTAATTGGCTGTTGTTCGCTGCCAACAGATCCAGTGCACATTTGTGTTTGCATTATTTTCAACTACTTGCTTGAAACGTTTTACATATCCTCACGTATGTTATTATTTATTATTAATCAAATTCATAATTGAAGGATGTTGCTTATAATATTTTTTTAATTGCAAAAAAAAAACAAACTGACAGCAATATATTATGATTTTTTTTTTCTAACTTTAACTTTAAATTTAACTTTTTGGTTTTATTATTTTATACAATTACTTAGATATCAATTTCCTATAGAACTCAAGTGTCCATCCAATTGATCCTAAATGCTTTTTTCAATAGAATATTTTATATTTACAAATTTTACACTACGTATATTTTGATATCATTGTGAAAGTACCAAAAAAAAAAAAAAAACGCTTTTTTTATGCTAATGTAATAAACAAAAAAATTGAAGTTATAATAACTAACTTTGAAAGGATTTTCCAGAGACATTTTTTTTTTTGCCTGGAAAATCCGTTAGTGATATCATATCGTAAAAATAAACATGTTTACAGAACATCAACACACACACATGAATAATATTCTTTATGTGATATATGAATCCATGGTTTTTATTATAATATGATGTTATAATTTAATATATTAGATGTTACAATGTAATAGAATACAGTATCGAGCTATCAAGGTAATAAATGTTGGAAAGCGTGAAGAAAACTATACCTGAAAATAAAAAAAATGTTTACCTCAACAATTTCGTTTTGTTTTTGGCTTATTATTATTATAACTATTTTTTATAACAACGTACGTTCGTTATTTACATTTATGTAGTTACATGCATTCGCATTCAGTGCATGCGTTGCTTATACAGTTAACAATACAATTATAATCTATTATGATATGTCCACATAACCGCTTGTGTAAATTATGCTGCCACGTTATACTTATAATAAAATGTGAGTATTTAAATACTGCGTTTCAACTAGATTTTAATATTATATTTGTAAATGGATAGAGAATTATACAAGTAAGTTGTTAACCATTATATAAATGCCGTTCAAAGTTGCCATATTACAATGGTGATATTAATATAATACGTGTTTACCGTTTAAAGCTATATAATCACACTTGATACTGACTTTGCTATTACTATTCAAATAATATACTAAGAAATATAAATGTATTAAGTATATCAACACAGATGTTACATTGAGCAGTTGATTTTGAGAAGTGACTATACTCAGTAACACATGGGATGTAATTATTACTCTTGTAAATGTGAACAAATTTAATTGCAAGTATCCGTAAGTGAAACACCTTTAAATAAAATATATGTTGACCACTTTTCTGTTCAAGAATTATATTTGGATCATTTACATTAAAACCAAAAATATTAATAATGTGATCTATTTTATCTAAAACATCCATTTTATTCTATACATTAATAAAACATAATGCTTATTTATAAAATATGATTATAACAATACGTCTTATCAAGAAAATATTTTAGTATTTCCTCAAGTTATAGAGTATTCCTTTAATCTGAACAGAAATGTGTATTACGCGATAAATATTTTCATAATAATTTTTTTTTTTTTTTAGCTTTTATTAATAAATCTAGTGATTTCATAATAATATAATATCATACCATATCATACCCTATATTTTTTATTATTATAGTTTATTTATAAGTTTATAATATAGATAGCATGTACAATGTACATTATATATACCGTCAGATGTCAACTACATACTTCCATGTGTAAAATAGTCGATAATATATGCTTTTATTTTTCTAATTATTTTTAACAATTTACATTTTTTTTTATAAATATGGATTTAGGAGGGGGTGGCGCCTAGCCCTCTCCCTTGGAACCCCTGTCACCTAGAATATTTGGTTTTTGTATTGAAAAGCGTTTAATCCAGTCTGTAAAACATAAAATGCTTACGGCGGCGTAATGTCAAGAGAAATTTAAATACTTTTTACTCCTTTGACAGCCAAAGATTTTAGAGCTTATAACATATTGTACTTCGTGAATGGGTCTTCAGAGTTAAATGCAAATCCATTCAAACATAATGACCACTTATTCGCTTGATTAAATAAACTACTATCCTTGATTGTCAACCAAACAATTATTGTACATGCCTTACACAGAATTATATCAATATTTAAATGTATAGTTTATACACAGATAATGTCATTGTAAATATATCAACATGAGTATAAGAATCATTAAAACGCAATATTATTATATTAATTCATATGTTCTTGAAATAAACCACCCTGGAATAAAATGTCAGCGCTTTCACTGAAACTCTTATTTTTATGACACAATTTCTTAAGTCTACGATTAATTAAATAATAGTCTTCTTTAACTTTGTAATACATCATAATCAATTTTTTCTAACTGTTAAATATTTCGTTAACTGTTAATTTGTAATCATTGAAAATTCAATCTTAACTATGGTGTTTTCGATATTTTGTAAAATTGATGAATGTAAATTATAACATATTGTTTTCAGTAGTATAAAAATGTATTAGATCAAAGAGATCAAACTATTATTTTTGATTTTAAAAATAAAATAAATAAAAGAGAAAAGAAGAAAAATATTGTATTTTATTACACTTTATTTTATAGTACTTAAATTATCTAATATATTATGTAATATAATATAATACTTGTGTTTTTTTTAAACGAATCTAATTACTTCACAAGTTTAAACACGAATAAAATTATATATTTAAAACAAAACTATATATAAGGTAAAAATTTTCAAACCACATTCAGATTTTTCCATAGAAATTTATATGAATTTAAAATATCATTACCATGTGTATCGTATATAGCTATAGCTTCAATATGAAAAAATAATATCCAGATTTTTATGGATTATGCTTTTTACAAGATTTGAAGACTTACAATCAATCAGTATAATGAGAAAAAATTTGAATATTTGTACATCGGTAAAAAAAAAATAAATTGATTGTTATGGCCAATAACTGATTATTTATTGGAATGTTGAATGTAAAAACAATAATGCTCAGCGAATTCAGTACTTGCCCCTCTAAACATGATAATACGTATAAAGTATATTTATTTATATTGAGGAAATTTAAGTTTTGAATGGAAAATATTATAATAAATAATGATGACAATGAATAATTTATATTTATGATAATATTTTTGTCGATCAATACCTTTAAGGTTAAAATTGTATTTTATTTTACTGGTATTGATAAAAATTAATGTGATATGTTATCCAATCAACATTTATTTCAGATTTTAAGTAATGCTTGGAAGCTAGGTATGAAAGCTGTACAATGATTATCATTTTTTTTAGTCGTTTAGATTTCGATTATATTAGAAATTCAAAAGTTTATAACAATCTTTTACTAGATATTTATTTAAAATTGTATAGTTTATAAAAGTAGTGAGTTAAAAAGTATTTTCAATATATCAATATATATCATCTTTTCCATTTAACTCTTCGACATAGATGAAGTATTTGAATTAAAAACTAAATGTGGTACAAAAAAAAAAATTTAATTAAACTGAATAAATATGTGATATTTCATTACAAATAATTACCACAATTAATAAATTATAATTCATAATATGAACAATCATTAAATAATTGGTTCATTGTTTTCTATATAGTTCATCAAAATTATTGAAGGTAGGTTTATAACAAAATATGAATAATGGTATCATGGGAAAGGTACTCCTGTCACTCTACTTACATCTCATGTAAGCTTTTAATACTTACAAATAATTAACTGTCGTTCGATATTGAATTCTCATAAAAAAATTAGATAGTTTAATTAAGCTGAAAAACTTTTTTTTTTATATTTTGAAGAATGTACAAATTATTTATACAAACATTTGAATTCATGGTGTTTTTTTTTAAAAAAAATAATTTAAATACACAATAGATAACTTAAATTATTTATTTATCGATCGAATTTCTTTTCTTTGTAATTCGTTTTCTTGATAATCAAAAAAATATTGACTAGATTAAAATAATATAAAATTATATCAAAGACATTTTTTAAATAAAATTTTACTTCTATAATTAATGCAAATTTATGAAGTATTGTTTAAACAACAAAAAAGTGCTTTTTACGATATTTATAATAGTTAATATCCACTAAAGGAATTCATCTTTACTATTTAAATAAATACATCTATTATATAATGTTTAATAAATATATGTTTTTGAATGTTTTAAGTGTTATAAAATATCAATATACTTACACGGATTGATGAATATTCTATGAAAATAAGCGAAATCATACAATAGCAATTTCTAACTTTAATTTTAATCAAGTCTTATTTTTTTATCATATTGGAAGTATAAACTTAATACGTATTGCCATTTTTTTTTTTTGTACAATAATAGTCAGAGAATAATTCTTCAAAATAAATTTACGACTGAAGGTAATACTACAATGAGTATTGACCTATTGGCAATGGATATTTCTTTTATGCAAAATCTTTGCACAAAAATCTATTCCTTGCAATTCCTACATTTTATGTTGAATTTCACACTTAAAGAAGTACCATAAATACTGACTTTCTTTTTTTTAAAAAATTAATGAAATACGTTTTCAATGAAGAGTTGCGAGCTGGAAACTAAATTTGTCTATTTCATTGGTACCGGACGTGACAAAATAGCGTGAATCAACATTTAATGTTTTTGTGGACGTAGAAAATACATTGTTAAATCTATTAACTGTTTTCTCCATATTATCATTACAAGTGTTAGCAACGGTTTTTGAACTAAATATTTAGTCTCAACATACAGTCTTCTAAGTAATTATCATAAATAATTGTATTATTTTAAATGTGTGTCTGGATCTTGGTTTATTACATGAGATGCTGCAAACAATTTAAAAAATATAACTATAATTACTTTCATAAATTATGTTAAGAAAAAGAGTAAATTTGTATGCTTGAGAATAATTTAGAAAATAACGTGTAAAAAATACGTAACTGTGTCATAGTATTCAAATCTAATTTGGTATCTAGTCACTTATTTTTACATCAATATACTTATCATGTAATATTTACATGAGCACTTAGTAGTTATATAATATATGTATTTATGTTTTACTATGTAAATAATATTTTATATTTGTTTCTACGAATTGTATTTAATCTATATTGAGTTTAGCTATAACATTGTATTTGAGATTTACCATTTTCTTTTATATTATATATGAAAATGTTGTATTTAGTATACAATGTATACTATGTTTATGTCATAAACATTTGAATTTTATGAAAATTATAATAAATATTTAATAACATTTAAAATTGAACTGCAATACCATTTTATTAATTCTGAATTTATTTATTTAAAAAAATTATTATTTTCTTTTAATTTTCAGATGCAATTCAAATAAATAAAAAATTAATATTGATAAAATATTTAATATTTCATTAAGTTTTTGCAAGCAAAATACTAACTATCTACCTATAACTAATTTTTATCTATTAAAAAAATAAATATTAGTAATAGGTATGTACTCGTATGTGAAATTTAAATTACGATCTTTAATTAGACTCAAACGCGATTTTTCTATTAGCTATATTATAAACTAACATTTGTTATTAAAAAATGTTTATAGATGCTTGTATATCTAATGTTAATTTTTATTTACTTATACTTCTAATATTTATCCATATACTTAATATACTAGTTAACTTTTTATATAATTCTGAATTGAAAGTTATTATAGTCTAGATAATCCACGGTGAATGTTCTGTGTTTTGTTTTAATATGAAGTTCATGTTAAGTTTGATGCCTACATAAGTACATACAAGGTTTTAAATTAATAGCTAAATGATACTTTTTTCACATTACTTATAGTTTTTAACTGCGGTTAAAATACAATTGCCCATAAAATATATGTGTAGTTATACATGCGATTAGAAGTATATTACAACTACTATTGTGTAAATTTGAAAATTATATAATGATCGAAGAGATAAACAAAAGGCTTTCGTTTTTCATGTCATATTGATAATTTGTTATGTGCATTTTTCGTAATAAATAAACATAGGTATTTAACCGATTTCTAAAATATTGATACTATAATACATTATATATATTATAATTTATAGTATACTTTAACACATAATTAAAAATATCACTAAGATTTTTTTTTTTTTTTTTTTTAATTGAAAACATTCCCATTGATTGAAATAAGATTTACAGTTGAGAGTAAAATGGTATTATAAAATAAAGAAGAAAATATTATTTCTATTATAAATACCAATTATCTGTGTAATGGATGCTTCACCATGGAGTTTAAGCTAATTTTAAACTTAATGAAATCAATTCAATCTAAATATTTCTTGAGAATAATCAAGTATACTTAGAGTGAATTACGAGTGACCTTACATTTAAATTAGGTTAAAACTTACTATTTTCCGAAAATTGTAAAGTTCATCGAAATATGTATCCACAACGGGTTGGAATATTTTATGTAATTAAATTTGATTTATAAAACAATAAAATAATTCCAAGTAAAAATATAAAGCATTTTCGTACACAGTTATTTTTTTGTTTCTCACTTAAAATGTATTCGAAATAAATTATGTTGTAGTTTTCGTTGCATTTTGCTTTTATGATTTACACAATTAATATTATTAATCAACATTTAATTTTAAATCCTTTAATTTGAAAGAATAGCCTTAAACATTTTTAAATTGTACTTCAAGTCATTTCAACGTCGGTAAATAATTAAAAATACATATAAATTCAAGACCAATATATTTCTCGCTCAAACTCTTCCGTTTTATACAACAATTTTATAATTTTCATAATTTTTTAATTTTTATTTTATGACAGCTAAATTTGCGTTTGTAAAGTAATTTGGTTATTTTTGATTAAATACTTAACCACATTTATTTAATCATTTTATTTTAAATGACGTGAAGTGTTCGCGAATGTTCTTTATACTTCTAGTAATATGTGTATAATTTAATGTAGGTACGCCATAATAAATGGTTTCAAACCAACATAAGTTATTTTAAGATGTCTGAACTTGGATTGATTATTTTTTAGGGATATTATAATATTTTAATACTATTTTAAATTTTATGATACCAGAGATATTATAGTACATACATACAATACGTATATATCGGTCTGTAATTAACAAATGCCATATTTTCCATTATTTTCGATAAAATAGTCAGTGTACATTACTTACAAATGGATATTAGTGTTTTGTTTTAATCCTCCTATACAAATTAATGTACTTACACAAAGTAAATAAAAAATGAAATTTATGGCCTGGAGTCGTTACTTTTTATTGTTATACGTTTACGGTAAATGCGCGTAATTGAATAACATATAGCGGAAACGCCTAAATATTACAAAATATATGAAAAAAAAAAATTCTGAGATGCACAATATATATAAATATCTCTTAAATAAATTGAAACAAGCATTTTCACACAAATATATGTCTATATGTCTATTTTTTTTTTTTTAAATTTAATTTTTATCTTTAAAATCTATAGATCTTTGTATATTTGAATGACCTATAAGATATTGCTGTTATTCGTTAAAATCCTGTTGTATCCAAATAGATATACGGCTTAGTTTATTTGGTCTGATTTAACCGTTAATACTGTATTTACGGTAAGTCTTGTACTTCATTATTTTTAAAGCATTTAAGTCAATCGGATAACTACTATGCTCGACAAAGACAATATTGATCACCAAACACTGTCCTCTTGGCTTCAATGGTATACCGTTAAGTACCTGGCTATTTTAATTAAATAAATTTACTCTCTCATACTCTTCTATCTCGTCCCCCACCCTTGCCTTGAAAATAACCTCACTCGTGATGATGTTTCTGTGAATTCCCAGACATTGTTGAATATACGCCCATTAATAATATAATCATGGGAAACGTAATTTTATTAAAAGCCCTTTGATATATACTTCCTATCGTTTTTACTTGCTATTCCCTTTTTTATGATAGTTTGGTTTAAAGAGAAAATATACCATTCAGTCTGTTGTTACCCAATAATTGAATTAATTTTCAGTAAACCTTTAATTTCATTAAGTCAGTAATGTTTTTCTTATATTTTTTTTTTCGACATCAAAAACTAATTTTCATTCGAAAGCTGAAAAATAACTTTAAATAAAATAAATATTTGATAATAAAATGATAATCTTAAGCTTTTGATATTAGCTCATCCATAGTTTCTTTTGAATAACATTCCTTTTGTCCTACATTTTTATTCATTTAATTATTTTTTAGACTTTAAATGAAAATCCATAGTTTCTTATGAATAACATTCCTTTCGTCCTACATTTTTATTCATATAATTATTTTTTAGACTCTAAATGAAACAAAAAATGTATACACGGTTTTGACCGAGAATCGTCCACTGATCATCACAAAATGAAAAGTAAGAAAAAAGAAACGCGTTCTAGTTGGTAAGCTGTATGAGAATTATTTTACAAATTTTCCATCAGTATTCCTAATGAATACAAAAAACTGATGTAAATGATAAGAATACAGCAACATTTATAGCATAGCGATTTTCATCATTATGGACAAACTCAAATTTTTGTTTTCATCGCAAATCAAAAAATAATAATTATAGACACATGACATTTTCATTGAATGTTTATTTTACCGTTTGTTATCAATGATTTAATTTCCAAAGGATTTTTTGTTGCTATAAGAAAATTAAAATAATTTCATTTTTTATTTTTTTCACTTTCTTTTTGAAAATTTCAATGAAAAATTTGGTTTTATAAAAAGTAAAGTTAGTATGCGAAGTTTCTCATACATATTTATTGATAATTAGGAGAAAAATTGAGTTAAATTACCGAAAAAAAAAAAAAAAACAAGCGTCATAATAAATCCTGACAAAACAATAAAATTAAGAAAATCTGAAAAAATGGTTTATTAAAATATTCATAAAATGTTAAATACTTATATTTTACAAAATGGAAATTTTAAAATATGTTTATTTCAAAGAATTTCGATTAAACTATATTATCTATTTAGTTAATGATATCAGGGCTTATTTTTTTGTGTTATAGTACACACATTGTGTAGTAAAAAATATAAATGTGCAGTAGAAAATTTGTGTGTGTGTTTTTACTATGGAAGTCAAATATATAAGATATATATTTAATATATAAATATATATATATATATATGGAAGTCAAATTATCATTTGATATAGATAACATCCACATCTACTTTTTAACTTTTTTTATGATCCATTCCACTCCTTTTCCCTTACATCCCTTATAGCCGGAAATCCAAGGGAATTTGAGAAGGACTGACATTTTGAAGATATACTGAGTCATGGAAGGCTTTGCCATATATTACCAAACAAAATGTCAAAACATGTAGAGAGGTATCAGTTTCTTTTTGGGGAGGGGGATTAAACCTCCTTTATTAATATTATGATGTGTAGTAGCAAAAATAATAAAAAATAACCCCTGAAAGACATTTTATAGTTTTTAATTATTTTGATGAATTTTGTGTTTCTTATGCGTATGTTTTATATACTTATATCTAAATTTTAGATTATCACATGTTTTAGATGCTTTATTTTTGCAAAAGCGAGAACATAAAAAATTCCTTTTATGTTTTTAATATAGTAAATTAATATTTAAAAATTTGGTTTTTTAACTATACCATCTTTAGAATTATAAACTGATTTACCAGATCTCTTCCATTCAGGATAATTTTTTCGAGAGCAATAGTACATAGGTTTCAAGTTTAGAAGTCCAATATAGCAATATGATTCATCAATCTATGTATCTCATCCAATGTAGGAGTCTCGCTTTTTTTTATGTTAAGTATGTCTTTCTGTATGAGTAAATAATTAATAAAATCATCCAAAAATAATAGGTACTTAAGAAGTAATTTTTAAATTTAAATTATCTACTGGTATTTTATCTTAATATGAATTCGAATTATTTAGAAGAATTATAAGTTATAAAATATGGTAAGTATATGGTTTCTTTAAATAAATCGATTTTCTATTTTGGTTAAATTTTTAAGTACAAATCCCATTTTCCCCCATTTTTCTTCTATACTAATTATAGTTAAAATAATTATTTTAATCTGGAAATATTAGCAATAGGTGAATGCAATAGAAATGGATGAATATTTATAAAACGAGTAAATCAATAAGACTTATGGTATATTTTTGGGTAATTTTAAAAAATTCGATTGTCAAATTATAAATTATGCATATTTTTTTTAACTGATAATCGTGATGGTAGTATAACCTAAATATATATTTAGAAACACTAGATGCAACAATTGTAACGAGGTGGACGTTTAACATTCACAACATGCTACCTTGTGAGATATATCTAAAAACATCACTAACTGGTAGAGGTGCATATACCTGTCTTTTCTACACTACAATTTATTATGAAATAAAACCCGAACCCTTTGTATACCAATGATACAGAACGCTTATCCTTTTCAAAAAGTTTGAATATTTCCTAGAAAATAATAGCAAACATATTGTGTACTTAAATAACAAATATATAAATTTACTTTTTTTACTTTTTTGAAAGTTATCTAGCATTTCCATTTTAGAGACGTCAAAATAAAAAGTGTTGTTTCTCAATACAAAACTTGGTTTTCGCATTGTCTGTACTTATATGTATCACAAATCTAAAAATAATATTCTGTACATGCTTATACAAGACATATTTTTCTAAACAGTATATTAACATTCATGTAGAGTGTCGTATTTTATTTATATTGTATTTATATATATATATGTATATGTATTTAGAATTTAAAAAAACTAATTCAAAATATGCATTTGTTATTTTAAATTTGTGTATGAATTAAATATTTTTATATTTTACTATACAATTTTGTGTGTCAAAAATTAATCATGTTACTATAAAAATTGTTTTTAACGAAATTATTTTTAAAATAAAAATACTTATTAGTATTACTTGCCTCGTAGTTATTATATACATGCATCAAGATTAAGTTTTCATTGAATAATCAATCAAATAAATTAGAACATATGAACAATTATCTTGTATTTTGTAATTTAATTATAATGCCAAATTAATATTACAAACATCAAAAATATATAATTTATTCTCAAATTAATATAATCACTAATTAAAACTTATAAAATAAATGTTGTTTATAAGACTATATTGGTCTGATTTAACTGCTTTAAATTTTAACCTAGGGTTGGGCAAATATATACCATAAAACTTAAAATTATGTAAAATTACATTAAATACTAATCTAGCGTTGAACTGAAATTTAAAAACATTAAAAATAATAATAAAAATTAAATTAAAAACTAGTAAATCGTTAATACTCGTAAATTAATAAAAAAATAGTTTATTTATAAAAATAAACAAATAAATGTTTAGTCTGAAGTGTTGTATTTGTAAAGTAAGACCGGTTTCAAATTAAAATTTCATCATCAGGTATAGACAAATTCAATAAAAACAAAGTTTTTATACACAAAGTTGCGATTTTATTGACATCGTATACAACTTATGATGATATTTTTAATTTGAATCCGGTCATACATTATATCAAAATATATCGATACATACATACGAAAAAAATTATATTATAAAAAAAAAATGTTTACATTGGACTGCAAATATTTTTCTATAAACTTCCCAGCCTAAAAGCCGTGTATTTTAGATATTTTGAAATTTTTTACATTTTTGGGAAAATTAAAGTAATTTATCAATATTAAGCATCTATTATTACATTTGTGAAAATAACAGTTATATAAAATTATATTTTCTTAAACCTTATTATGTAGATACTAACTTCAAGTAATCAGAGTTAACATCTAATCAATAGTTCACACATCGTAAAATTGCATATTACGCTTTAATCAATTATATAAATATGATTCAAAATCATAGTAGTATAATGATTTATTTATTATTAGATACATTTTATGTTTAAATTGTGTTATTTATTTTGATAATATTGCAATATAATATAATATACAATAAAATATAATATATAATAGCAATATATTTTATTAAATTATTAATTATTAATCTTATTTATTTTTAAAATAGTTTGTAAATATAGATATACAGTAAGCAATCCTTAAAAAAATGAGTTTTGTGATGATTAATTAATTTTATAACAACGTTTTATTACAATTTACAAATTATGCCACGTAAATACAATATTAAAATAATTGATAATCGTCGAAAATGTCAAATCTCTTGAGTTATTAAAAAGTTATAGTTTAAGTATAGCATTTTTCTCAAACTCAATATCGACTCCTGATTTCTTCCACGTTTTTACTAAAATAGTAGGTTTTGATAGTTGTTGGTAATTTTTTCAATATGTTGCTTAGTTAATATCCTCTATGTCAGATTTTCAATCAACGGATCGGTAATGAAACCCTTAATATTAATTTGGAAATCGACCTTTTTTTTACACACGATAAAACAATAAATAAATTCAAGATCGATTGTAGATAACTTGCATCAGAAATAAATTGTAGTTTAGATTTGGTTTTAAATATAATTTAGATTTTTTATGATAAGCCCCAGCAAATATATTTAGTATTAAAAATGTAAATCTAAATATAATACGTTAATTTTGAATGCCATGGTATTCTGTAAATATCATATCCATCTGAAATGGATTGAAACCGGAAATGCTTGTGTAAAATTAATAGTTATAATGATTTAATTAAAAATAAAACTTAGGTATATGTGGTTTTTCAATATATACCTTTAACTATTTCTCAATTTTTGATTTTTGTTATTTTACTCTCAAAAGAATATTTAAAAATATTTTCTGTTCAAAATATATTTTAACGGGAAAAAAATGTTTATAATCTTAAATCTTATGCTATACAAGCAATTATAATACAGCGTTTACTATTCTATTGAATGCATTCTTTATATTTCAATAATTACTTTATAGTATATCAGTGTTTCCCAGTATGGGAAGATACATGGTAAGTATGTAAAAACATAATTTTTATTTAATTTACAAATTTCAAATCAAAGAAAATTAATTAACGTTCACTCGGACTTCATTGCTATTTGACATTTGACTGAAAACATCCCAATATAGTACCTATATTTTATGGAAAAATAATACTATATTGGTTACGTTTTTTTTTATAATACCTGTGAACACTAAATCATATAAAGTAACGCCAAAAATACGTTTTCTCAGCTCATTGATGCGACTTAAGAACTAACGTCTCTACGTATTTGCAGTACTTCTGCTTATATGATCGGAATATTGTAAATAGTGATGCATTAACCCATCCGTCTAAATTTATAACAGTTATAATTAATTAGATTTTGGTTTTATATGGGATATTTTTAAGTGCAAATGTTTAGATAAATAGTTTAGATAAATCTAGCTTTAATGCGTTAAAACATTATGTATAATACAATTTAAAACAGAAATACACTTAATAAATTTCATTGGAAAATATAGTTTAAAGCATAAACAGGAACTGAATCGAAAAGATTCGGTTGTGGAATCGGAATCTTTTAATAGTAAGAACCAGAAACCTTTATATTGATATATTAAGTATAGAAACCGAACAGGAATTTTTAAAGGTGTGCAAGTTAGTCGCGGTAATTTGCGTGTTAAAACGGTCTCGGAAATTTGGGCGCTGTAAATTGATCACTTAGGTAATATCAATGCGCGTCATTTGATCGCGTAACGATGGACAATAAATTAATTATAGTAGTATTATTTAATTATTCTTAATTATTATTATTATTATAAATTAAATTATAAATAAATCAATTTAAAATTCTCATAATATATTATTATATTTGAATAAACTCGAAGAAAAGTATAATTTATTAAAAGATCTATTCATATTATATTTAAAAAATTAAAAATTGTTATAATAATAAAATTAAAATCTATATTTTTAATTGAAAATTTACAGCTATTCCTCTTAAATAACCTTGAAGATTGGTTGAATTTGGATCAAAAGCTGAAACATTTTTTTTAATTCGAATCGCAGAATATTTGTATTTTTTCTTTTTGGGTAACAATGTACCAGAAAGAAATTGTTTAACTTTAAATTGGTTTATATTATTTTCTTTTTTCAACGCATCAATAAAAATCCAGATGGATGGGTGATCTGAATTTAGTAGTGCATTAAAACACAGCCTTCCACTGTATTATTAGTACGTGGAATATCTCTTTCGACTAAAAAATAACAATTCCATAGTGCAATATGAAATTATGGGGGTGTTTTTCGTCCTCTTATATTAACACGGCCTATATAGATATCCTCAATATAATTAATAAAATCTGTCAGTAATTCTTCATTATTTTTATAAAATTCTGTTTCTAGAAGGCGTTCAAAACTATCTTCAATAAGATTTTCGGGTAAATACCGGTATTTTTCGAATATTCAGAGAAAATTCTGGATTAGTAGAGTATTTATTACTTAAATCTATACTTAGAATTTGAAGCCATATTAACTGTCCAAGATGAAGAAAACAAGCTTAAATTTTAGAATTTGGGTATACAAATGATGCTGCGTTCATATTACTTTTTTCAAAATCAATCATAATCATAACTGGGTTTAAATTTGGTTTAAAATATTTAGAGCCAAAAACATACGGCGATAAGTAATTTCCTTTTTATCTGGTAAAAGAATATAAACCAATGGAACAATATTACATGCTATTATACTGTGAATTTTATATAATTGGACGAAAAGACTAAGACAACATGAAAAAGTGCCATCAACAAACCAGTGTTTACTTACTAATAATAAATTTAAATTTTTTTACGTTGAAAATATTAATATTTTCTTTTCCTCAATATTTCAGAAAAACTGTCATATAATAAAAATGGTTCACCATTCTTAGTCATTTTATACTCATCTGGAATTGTTAGCTTTTCTAACGTCATAGGATTTGGTAGAGCAGAACTTTCAACTTGTCTTGTTCGTTGTACAGTTCTTTTAAGTTGATTTATTGGTGGTAATTTACCTGCAACTGCAGTATCGACCTAATTAAAAATATATATTAATATAGTAGAGGTATGTTAGTTTTGGTTAAATTTTATAATTATTATCTATTTACTTTTGATATTTTCGTTCAATGACACCATGAGTACTCAGTTGAGATTTTTTCGTCATTTCTTTTAAATCTATATCTATACTATATATAAAATTGTAAGGGTTTTTCTTCGACCGCGCTAACCGAGAAAACTACTGAACCGATTTGGCTGAAATTTTTTTTGGCTGAAACCCAACACTCTGCTGAAGGTTTTAGTACCACTTTTGTCAGTAAAAAAGTTCATAAAAGTTCATACAAAATTAAAAACAATTGTACCTATATTGTGCGTGTACCCTGATATTATCAATCCGAGATTGATTATTTAAATATTAAAGCGCTTCAAATTGGACGAATGACTATATTATGTCCTAAGTTCCATGCAAAAAAATGGAAAGATGAAACCCATGGACTTTGCTGCGCTGACGGTAAAGTTGTTTTACACCAATTTGATGATCTTCCAGACCTAATTAAAAATTTAATTGATAATTCTCACCCTCTATCAAAACATTTCTTTGATAATTCTAGACGGTATAATACTCTGTTTCAAATGACATCGTTTGGAGCAAACGAAATAGCTGAAGAGAACTTCATGCTCTCTTTTCAAATTCAGGGTCAAGTGCATCATTTAATAGGTAGTTTATTACCCGAAATTGGAAATAATGCTAAATTTTTACAAATATATTTTATGTCACAGTCGGATCAAATATCTATTCGAACAAATATAATTCCAAATTTAAAAAGAGGTCTCATTGAATCATTGCAAACAGTTTTGCGTGAAAATAATCACCTCATACAGAGCTTCAGATCTAATCTGAAATCGAGGTCTTTTGATGAGTTGCAAAACTTTAAGTTCATTATTTATGCTGACAGAGTTCCTCAAGATGAACACAGAGGTCAATATAATGCACCTACCATCGATGAAGTAGCTGTATTATTAGTTAATGAAGATAGTGGTCCCAGAGATATAGTTCTGCACGGTCGGAGTGGACACTTGAGTTGAGTTTCCTAATTGAATAGATCTTATGATGCACTGCAATATCCATTGATGTATACTAGAGGCGAAGACGGTTACCACATTAATATTTTACAGAAAAATAACCAAAATCGAACAAAAACTGTCTTCTGCATGCAATTTTATTCTTATAGGTTTATGGTTAGTGAAACAAGTCTAAATCATCTACATTATTACAAAACATTATTCAGCCGATTCGCCGTAGATATGATGGCAAAAATGATTTCTGAAAGGTGTAATAATAAGTTTATGGGTGACATAACATTTGTTTTCGCTGGTGATTTCCATCAAACCTTACCAGTAATCCTTAAAGGTACTCGAGCTGATGTCGTTAATGCTTGCTTAAAATCTTCCCCTATATGGAACTATGTTGAAAAACTTTATTTGCGAACAAACATGAGAGTTTATTTATGCGGAGGGGATGATATTTTTCCAGCACAGTTGTTGAAAATTGGAAATGGAACTTTAGAAAATGAAAATGGTTACATTTCTGTCAATCACACGATTGGACGGGTGGTCAATAACGTGGAAGAGTTGATTTCTACAGTTTATCCTGACATTTTTAATCTGTCCAATAAATCTTATCAGTTTAAACATAATTGTCGAAACTAATTGTTAACAAAGTTTCCTTTTAATAAAAAAAAAAAAAAAAAGAATTCATTAATCTCTTAACTTTAATACTTAAAGCTATAAAATTAGATATTTATTTGTCATACGATTTATTTTGTAGAAAATTATAAAAATTGTTAACAAACAATATCAAAAAAGTTCAATAAACGTTAGAAAACGATAAAAAAAAAAAAATCTTATCAGTGGTTATGTGAAAGAGCTATTATCTCTCCGAGAAATGTAACAGCAGGAGAAATTAATGATATCCTTCTAAAATTCGATGGACACTCACGTGAATATCTATCTATTGATACAGTTACATCAACAGATGATGCTATTCATTATCCACAAGAATTTCTCAATTCTCTTTCTCCTTCGGGATTACCTCCTCATAAGCTAAAATTAAAAATTGGTGCTCCAATTACATTATTACGTAATCTTCAACCACCGAACTTATGTAACGGTACAAGATTACAAATAAAATCGTTGCGAAATAATATTATAGAAGCTGTAAATCTTACAGGGCCAGCGAAAGGAGAAATTGCATTTATTCCAAGAATTCCCATGATTCCCTCTGACTTGCCGTTTTCTTTCAAACGGCTTCAATTCCCGGTTAAAGTTTCTTTTGCCATTACCATAAACAAAGCTCAAGGTCGAACATTCAAGTACGTTAGCGTAGATCTTCGTACAGAGTGCTTTTCACATGGGCAATTATACGTGGCATTTTCTCAAATTGGGGACCCGAATCATCTAATGATTTTAATTTCAACAGGAAATATAACAAAAAACATCATATACTCAGAAGTCTTATAAAATTCTTTTTTTAATTCTTTTTTTCTTTTTTTTTCTTCATCAACTTCAATCAAATTCTTAAATTATTCAAACATAAATTATCTCTTTTTTATTTGTATTTATTTTTATCATTTATAACGCTAGAAAAATTTCAATTCGTTTTCATTGACCCTTTTTTTATATTTACTTGCCGATCACATTAAACAATAATATTTGAATAAAAAATTCTACATATCATGGTCCGAAGGTAAAATAAACAACCAATCACGGGTGAAGCTGTGACGGGTCGGCTAGTTATTCATATATTCTCTACATTTTAATTTAGATATATCAGGCACATGATTATACTCAACATATTTAATAATCATATTACTTCTTATGTGAACGCGACTGCTACAAGTAAATTGTCTATAATTATTACATTTCCAAATAATTTTTTTGTCGTCATCTTTTTCTTTTCAGTGCTCATAATTATTGTGAATTAATAATTTTTATTTTTTTGGCTTAAAGTATAATTTAGCGATATTATTAAAATTTTAACAAAACACTCCACGCGTGGCCGTAGAATAATGGTTAACACGTATCAAACGTTTACACCATTGCACAACTTAACAAGATAACATTTTAATTATTTTTATTATCTTAACTAAACAAGTTATTTACCAGTCCAATATAATATTGTACTTATTTTATATCTGTACTGCTGTACCTAGTCACTATACATGTTCTTTACCCGTATAATTGTATTATATTGATACCTGTATGGCTGTATGTAAATGGCGGCAAAATAACCAATTCTTAGTAATTTGTTTTATATACCTACTAGCATACACTATACATACTTAACGATATGATATTAATCGGAATACATTTTTACATAGCAACTTTTAGAAAATATACCAGTTTTGCCGCAATTTACCGGAGACGATCAAATGACACACGACAATTTGACACTTCGTCTATTTTGCCACGTCGAAATTACTGCGCTTAAATTACATGGAAAATTTTTTAAATTATAAAGGTGCTCTTTAGGTTCCAAAAATAAAATGGTTTTATTTAGCATCAGTTATTTGTTATTACTACTTTATTTATAAGTAATCAAAATCCATTCATATAATATTTACACCTAGAGTTATACAAAATTTACACTCTGAATAGGTACGTATTTAAAATTATACTTTTGAAGTGTTTATTACATGTATATTAATAATTATATAGTATTATTTAGAAATGTCTTTTCCAGCATATACCGTAATTGGACTTAATATTATAAAGAACAATATATATATTTAAAAACACAACGTAAAATATATTATTTGATATATAAAAAAAAAAACAGGACCCTAATTTATTTTACAATGATAGTATTTACGTATGAAAAGAAAAATTACTTTTATTAAATGGTGTGAAAAGTTTAGAGAAATATGTTTAAAAATGTGACGGCTGAAAATAGGTGGAACGTAAAAACCATGTAAAAATTGATGAGAGTATATTTTTTAAAAAAAGTATTTAAAGAAATAACTTTTTGAGTAGAATTTTTTTCCATGTATTTTGATTATTTTATCCCGAAACATGACTTTTCATGTACGTAGCTAATATTTTTGAAAACTAATTTTTGTACTTGATTATGTGATTTAATCAGTGAAGTACAATGATTTAAATTTTTATTTTGAACATAAAGCAATATAAAAAATGATAAAAATCTTTTAAACGGATAGTCATTAATATATATTTATGAATTAGTGATTTGTGATAATCGTAAAAACTATTTGAAATGTTTTCGATTCTTCATAAGATTTTAATATATTTTAATGTGTCTTGTTTGTATCTTAAAAACCAAACAATAACCAACATTTTCAAATACAGTAAAACTCGCTTAAGACTCTCTTTAAAGGACCAGCTCTCTAGAACGTTTTAAGTGGGAAAGTGTCTTATGTGGGATTGGAAAAAAATGAAGTGATTGAAATGTGGAGTTAATTTTTTTATTATTGAACATAATTTAACAAAATAAACACTAATAAATTATATATGTATATGTAATTAAATACATGTGTACATATATTTTTTGCTACTGAATTTAATTTAAAAAAAATTATTATTAAATATTTTATTATTGTTTATTTAAAAAATTTATATATTTCTGTTTGTTTGCGATGCTGACAATGCGTCTCAGCAAGAAAGTTTTCTATTTTGTTGAGACAATCCAACATTTCTTCAACATTTTCTATAGAGGATAATACTTTTCAAATTTCTGTTAGGTGTTGCAACCCAGTAGTAATTGCAGGAGTAGATACTGGATAATAATAATAGTTGATGATAAAATATGTATAGTGATAAAATAAAACGATACAACAATAAGAACACGTAAACAAGTAAAATTTCTATTTTTATTTCGACAAACCTAATAAAATTTATCATAATCTGCTAAACAAAAGAGCGTTTTATCCAATAAGATAGAGAAAAACCGAGCGTCTTAACAGATTGTTTTTAAATTGACTAGTATAGGAAATGTCTAGGGACTGACGGAAAATAGCGTCTTATGCGGGAAAACGTCTTAAGCGGGAGCGTTTTAAGCAAGTTTTACTGAAATTAATGTATACTGCCTTGGTGCTGTTATTCTATATACAACACATGATATATATGTAGATGTACATATCATATATATATCAAAATATGATATATTTTGATCGATTCGAGAAAATCAATTTTATTCGTTTATAAATAGCTTTTAAATATTGTGTTTTTTGCGTAATATCACTTTAAAATATTTCACAGAATTTTAAATTAATTTTCTTGAAGTGTTCTTCTACCCTGTCTCTTTGTCTTTGAGCTATCAAGACTTTTTAAATTTAATTTTTACATCATTCACGTATGTCCGGGCATCTTTCAACGGTTAACGATAGTCACTTGATACCAATTTAAACTCTCTGCGCTCTGTGATTAACTCTGTGTGCTCTTCTCCATACAAATTGTTTCAATTATTTACAACTACTCTCAGTACAGTACCATACAACAGTTCTACGCATCTGTTGCTTTTGACGGGGTGCACATTAATTTATATGGAGAGCAAAACGTCTAAATCCCTGTTATTTATTATTCTCTCTTAAATTAGTACAATGGAAAAATAAATAAATATAAACCACCATGAACGGCGATAAAAAATAGACGATGTGATAAGCTTTTGAAATGCAATGTTGATTTCGTAGCACGTGCCAAATCCATTCGACAAAGTTGTACCGAAGAGTAGTGTAATGGCATGCATACGACATAGCATTCGGCTATTTTAAATCTAAGAACGCGCGCTTATCACGTGGCAGACGTCACTACGCGGACTTTTATTGGATTCGTATTGCTATATTTACATGTTTACGTTTCGGAGACAAAAATATTTTCTAGAACACATCGAAAACCTGCGTTGCGACCGTGGTTACGTTTTATGTGTACACCGTACACCGGGTCGACTCAGAGCATGCCCGTCTGTTTCGTGGTATACGACTAATCGCAGATACGCATCTGGTCTATAGACTTTGTAATGTCTCATTTATCAGTGAAGTTCGAGTTTTTAGTAATATTGTTTTTCAAAATATCAAGTATGATGTTAACTTTTTTTCTTATATACCTTTTGCGTAATTCATTAATAAATAGTATGTACGATCTGCGAATAAGAACTTCTTTGATACCTAAACTTTATATTTTAATAATACATTGTTCATAATAACCTATTTTATCATTTTTATTCAATGCCATTTATAAATAAGAAGTAAGATACTTAACTGATTTTGTATAATTTAAAAGCGGACATGAAAATTCCCGCCCGAGCACAGATTATTGACAACATTGTAAACCGTAATGACTTAAAACTTAAAACTGTAAATATTAACCAATGTGTACATGTGTGGACCGAATAGTTAATATGAATGGATTTTTCGATCAATGTCGTAAAAAGACTCGCTAAGCACCCTTGGCGAAATTAGAAAAATCCACCTTTTTAGCGATTAAAAATTAGATGATATGATATTTTTTTTTCACTTTAAGTTTTATTAATTTTTTTTTATAATTTTATAACTTATTTTTATTATTAATTATTACAGCCTAAATTTTAAACTTTAAAAATTAGTTTTCTCGCTTTAACTCTGGTAAATTCATAGATAATTCCCTCGTATGAAATTTTATTTATAAATTCCCTCGAGCTATTTTCTTAATTGCATCATTAAATATAGATATTGTGTACAATTAAACAAAATCTACACATTTCAAAAAGTATAATAGAAAAATTTCGTTTCAGAGAAGTGGCCCGCAAAGATATTCAATGTGGTCCGTTACATTTTTTTTTAATTAAACAAAACATTAAAAAATAAGTAAAATTATTACAAAATACGATTTTTTTTTCTTAATTTATTAATTTTGTTTCCGAGCATTTAAAATAGAAATTTAATGATATAATCCGTGCACTTAAAAGAACTGATTAAATCAATGTGTACCTTTATGCATAGAGAAGCAGTTTAACATTACTATATTATAATGTTGCATGTGTACATAAAAAAAATAGTTGTTATTTTTCTACGACCACTGGAATATTCCATATTTGTGGTTGGTGTTTCTTTGTGTGACGAAGGATGCAGAATTCTGCAGGAGGTTCTGAGGTCTAGATAATATTGAAAACTAAAAGGTTGAATATGAAGAATGGTTCATCAAAATACGTAATCGATGTCCGCACTAGAGAGTACATGTGAAGCAAAGGTCGTAATTTATCGTTTCAAGACTTATGAATTCGTTGTTGTAATCATAAGCATGCGCTAAATTGGGCTAAGATGGGCTAAATTCATTAAACTTAATTATTATATTTTTCCAATATTCTTATACGTGTATTTATTGTTTACGGACGTTTCGAAGTGGTTGAACGTAATATTGTTATTTATTATTGTGATAATATTGAATATTTCGGTGAGGGAGGGAAGGTTCACAGAATAACCAAGTGCCTACCTTGGCTACTCAGTGTGCACGCTTATGGTTGTAATTACCAGGTTTGTTTCGAATTGTCTAACCAAACTATACATAATACAAAACACCGAGGATTTAACATCACACATTGATAATATGATAATGCGTTTGCATATTATACGGTGTGTACTCGGTGGCGTGATCGAGACGCGATCAAAGGCGGGAGATAATAAATGTGCGCAATGCGTGATCCGGAGTCATTATTGAATATTATCAGTGCCTTACACAGGGATAGGGCTCTGTGGTTTTGGCCCCCCAGCACCCAAACCGCAACGCCCTTCAAGAAATGTATTTTCCGGCCTAAAGTTTCAATGTTGATGATTTTGTCGGCTAATTTTGATTTCAATCAACAGTGAAAACCCTTTACCGAACTAAAATCCTGAACATTATTGCCGCACGATGACGTACAACAGTGTTGCTTTCGCTGATAGATTCATTTCTTCTTTCGGATTTTGTTTTCGTCTTCACCAATATTATTATTATCTATTACTCTTGATATTGTTTTCCCTCGACCACCCCGTCCCCAACCCCTGCCATCATCACTAACGGTCGGCACTATAGCGTGCGTATCACGTTGTATTATTATCGTGCAGTGGCCCGAGTGCATAAACCACGTCGGAGCCACGACGGTGGTAACGGTTTCCGCGATATGCTCAATTATAATTTCACCCTTTTTTCCCCTTTTTCACCATCCCTCGACCATTTACGTCCTTTGCTGCTACTATGCACGTACAATTTTACCTCGCCAAAACCCCGCCGCGCATTCCTTCGCCCGCATCCGCGATCGTACAAATGATGCAACGCCACCCATTGCCATGCCAACCGAATATATTTGGGCAACGTTGTCGTCGTCATCGTCGTAAAACTGATAATAGGCAACGCGGAAGAGAATAATTTTACTCCCGCACTCTCGCACCCTCCACGTGACAATCGTACAAGTTTCCTACTGTTATAGTAAAACATATAATATAATCATATACGATATCATGCTCCGCAATGTCGACTGCAGCGGTAGGCATTTTTTTCTTCGAGTTACGTACAACGCATAACGTATCGTTGCCAATTTTCGTGCCAAATCTGTTCTTTTTTACGCCTTGACTACCACCGCCGGATAGTGGAGTGCGAGGGGATGGGTAGGCGGAGCAAGAGACAATCGACAATTTTCGGCGTACTACAGAATCGTATGGAAACGTGAGTTTCGTACGCCCGGTGGTTGCCCGGAGCAGCAGCATGTAACGACGTATAGAGTTATTTCGGGACCGAGTTTTCGTTTTACTTTTGCGCAGGGAAAATACACTTACTCCTCGTCACTCGGGTTGACGGTGCGCGGGCCCGGATGCTAAGTAAAAAGTTTCTAAAGTCATCCGAAGCGTATCGAGACCGAAAGTGTGTAATACGTATGGTAAAAATATGTATTGCCATGTTCCCTTAACACAGCCACCGTCGCCGTCGTCCATCTCTCGATTGTTATTAATATTGAGTGCATCAAACGCTCGTGGTCACACTCGTTTCACGCGAAACAATGACCTACGTATTCATATTGTAGGCGGGCAGTGCACATTTTGCGTTTTCACATCGTGGTGTGCGAGGACGAGACATCTATTCTGCTCGGGGCGTACACTATTTGTTTAGTTATCAGGTACACAAATATAATAATAGATTTATTTATTTGTCCGTGTTTTTCTTCATTCCAACGATTCATTGTTATTCGCTTTACTCATACAAGTTTTATGTACTTTCTTCCGACGGATTTTACGAATATTAAAATAAGGTCGGAATTAAGATTATCAAAAACGGTTATAATATATATATATAAGTTAATATTATTCTTCAAAAGCATCTATAAAAATATGTATTGATTTAATTGTATTCTAAATACTATTTGTTGTATGAATGTGTAATTTAAAAGATGAAAACGTGTCGTCAAACGTGTCCACTGTTATCTTAAATATGCAAAAAACAGTCAATTTTTTAATCACAATAATATTAATCTTAGTTAACTCATTATTTTATACCTTTATTATAATTGTTTAACTTGACTTTTAAAATATTTAAAACCATCATAAATAATACGTAATTGCTTACAAATCTGGATTTTACTTATTATTATAAGAATATAAATGTAACAGAACCAGACCTACAAAATCTGATGGTTCTTAACCACCAGATTTCATCTAAAATACTTTACCCAATCCGACAAAATTGAACTGTCCTACTCACCAATCTGTTTTAATTTTTTATAATTATTTTGACCGTCTGCTAGACATTCGCCATAGCCATTTTTCCAATCAATTTTTATAAAAATAATACAAACTTGGAAGTGTCAGACTCTCAGATTCTAATAAATACATCCATCACTGCATTCAATACAAAAAATTGCACCCTCAGTGGTAATCCTTGAAAATCAACGAAATCAGATTTGTTTTTTTGTGTAGAAACATGTAGATACTGGTGTAAGTCAAACAGTTATTGAATTCACCGATTAAAATTTAAACTTTATACATATATTTATAGTTATATACTTCTATAATAAGACATATTTGACCCTTCAAATATTCTTATTACTATATTAATAAGACACTTAATTTCTGTATAAAATGTATTATATAGACCTTCGCTCAAAATTGTTTTTGGAATTAATAGATTTGTTTTCAAATTGATATATAAATCATGTATGTATAATGGTTAATTGATTAAGCAACTAATACCTGAAACAAGTTTCTTGCTAAATTATTTATAATTTATTATTAAAGTTGTTTATGTAGAATATAGTAAAACAATTTATAGATACATCAGTATATTATACTATACTCGTATGATACATTATATCAGTCTCTGTTCGGTGTTGTTCTAGCAGGTACTGTTTTTCATTAATTCCGCTCGCTTATCCGTACCGCCGTGGGTGTACCTTTTTCTGTCGTAATTCACGTTTATAGGTACCGATTCAGACATAAGTATGAATTGTCTTAAATGCTCAAAAAATATTATTACTAACGACGAAATAGTTTATTCTGAATGTAAAATTCGAACCCACTATTACTGTCAAGGAATAAATGAAAATGTATTTACCAGAATGTCAAATAATACAAAAAACAAATGGACTCTATAAATAAAGAATCTTATCAAGCTAATAAAGATAAAGTTACCTTAGAAAATTTAGCAGACTCTGTCCAACTTATAAGTAATAAATTTGACAATTTTAACACCACGGTGAATAAAATCTAAGACGAGATGAAAAAGTTTAGCAAACAGAATAAAATACTTACTGAAAACAATGAAAAACTAACAACAATAGTCAACCTTCTTAAAGTGAAAATTGATGAATTAGAACAAAAATATTTTGATAAGGTTGTTGAAATAGTTTGTATACCCATAAGACCTAATGAAGTATGTAAATACATAGTCAAAGAAATATCGCAAAAATTAAATATAAATGTAAAGCGAAAAACGCATACAGAGTATCAATACATCAGAAAGGTGATATGAAAATAATAGCTTGGCTGTCTACTAAAGAGGAAAAAAATTAACTCGTATCAGCGAGTAGAAAAACAAATTTACTGCAAAACAAACACGGGAGATATGTCCATCAACTAGATTCTACGTAAATGATAATTTAACCAAATTTAGAAGAATATTATTGGGAAAATCTAAGACAATAGCAAGAGTAAAGGGGTTCAAATTTGTCGATGCAACACGAGTTCACTTTCTACCTTTTTATATATACATAATAATTTTTATATATTATATAACAAACAACAACACGATTGCGCATACAATGATGTGTTTATATAACTATGTATATTGTTTAATAATTTATGTACAACCTAAAATAATGTATTATTTTATATGAATTATATAATAATTATTAATTATTTAAACGATTTTCCTTCCCAATTATTACAGGCTTAGGACTGTCCATAATTGTTTTTTTTCTAAATTACATGATTTTTCATAATAATTAATTTTAAGATAATATATATAATGTAATTTAGAAAAAAAACAATTGTTGACAGTCCTAAGCCTGTAATAATATTTAACCAATTATAACCAATATTTAACCAATTATACATGCATACATTATTTTATGTTGTACATAAATTATTATACAATATAAATAGTTATAGATACATATATCATTTTGTGCGTAATCGTGTTGTTGTTTGCTATATAATATATAAAATTAATTTTATACATATAAAAAGGTAAAAAGTGCGCGATGGTGTTGTGTTTTTTTCAGGTAAAAAGGTAGAAAGTGTGCAATCGTGTTACGCCCCAAATTTGTATGGACTAAAGACGCCGATATCTTAAGCCGCGTCCAGACTAAAAAGCATTTGTCGCCGACTTTATCTCCAATGTCGGTGACAAAATGTTTCATTAAATGTCACCGACAAAATTTAAAAACAAGTGCGACCACAAAAAAGCAACATATTTGATAAACATTTTAATCTTGGACAAAATGTGGAACAAGAATAACGTGGCGATTGCCGCATGTGTAATTTTTAATTTAGAAGCAAAAAAGGCTTCCATAAGAGATATTGGGTTCGCCCTAGTTAGACATAGCAGAAATATAGTGGTAATGGTTTAATTGCTGATCTTAAATGGGATGACATTGGTCTATCTGAAGAATTTAATATAATATAATATATAAAAGTAAAAATAATAATAAAATAAAATAAAAATATGCACTACGTATAGGCAGACGAGGCAAAACTGAACGAAAACCAAATAAATAAATAAAATATGATACATTAACTAAATGTTTATCGATAGAATTTGACCGGTCTGGACGTGTCAATTCATTGTCAGTGACAATGTTTATAAATTTTATCGAATTTTTCCCACCTCGGATGGAAAACAAAAATTTGTCGATAACAATGTCGCCGACACAATTATCGGTGACGAATTTTAGAAACAGTTCTAATTTTTGTCGACAATATTGTCGAAGCACATGTTAGCGACAAATGTTTCTTGGTTTGAACGCGGCTTAAGTGCGTAAAAATGAACATGCTAAAATATATATAGAATCAAAGGTGAGAAGGACTAGGAAAATTTAAAATAAGTATTTTTCTTATCTATTTTTATTTGTATCCATTTCTATATCGTTAGTAAATTTCTGTAATCGTCATTATTATAATGAATAAGATAAAAAATAATAATATTAATGAAATAATCGAAAATTTTGGTAATACAGTAGTCGCCGCATAATATTATCACTTTGAGATCATAAAATTATCATTATGTATTTATATACATTTATATTATATATGTTTATATTTTAAAATACAATCAATTTTTTCATCGAATGGTTCATAATAAAGATAAAAATGTCTACACACATCTAGGAACGGCACCAGGGGGTTGGCAATAGGGGCAATTGCCCAGGGTCCCACGCCTTAAATTATAATTAAAGTCCTGCAGTTCTGATTTAACTGAACTTAAAATATTATTATAAATTATAAGACCCAACATTTATTTTGCCCAGAGCCTTGCAATCTCTAGCACCGTCACTGCACACATCGAACTTTTCGTTCGTACACCATTAAGACAGTACCGTCGCTGTCCGTCGAGCAGTATCTTGTTTGTATGCATCCGTGTCACGTGTGCGTAAAAATGAGTGAAAAACAAAAAAGAAAAGCCCTAAAAATGTATGGTAAAATGTCAATACTACAACGTTACGACAATTTACCAAAAATGAGACAGCGAGAAGCAGCTATAAAACTACAAATTTCCTAACCGTTACTGTGTAAATTATTAAAAAAAACGAATTGGAATAGAAAATTCAGCAACACTTAATAAAAATCCAAACTTAAAGAGGATACGTAGTGGGAAAGAAGAACAGGTTGAATCAGCATTATCATTATGGTTTATTAATATTAGAAAAAATGGATAATAAAATGGAATACATATTAATGGTTCAATATTGCGTCAAAAAGCAGGAGAACTTACGAAAAAAATGGGTATAGAAAATTTTATTGCCCCAGAAGGATGGTTTCATCGCTGGAAAAAACGTGAAAATATTGTATACAAACGAACGTACGGAAAACAAAAAGACGCGGATTTCTCGGCAGCAGAAAATTGGATAAAAACTGAATTGCCAAAAATTATTTCAAAATATACGCTCGACAATGATTTATTTTATCGTGCCTTACCTGAGCATACTTATTTATTCAAAAATGAAAATGCAAAATGCTGTAAGATATCAAACAAGCGCATTACTGTCCTATGTTGTGTGAGCATGTCAGGTAAAAAACAAAAACTTTTGGTTATAGGGAAAAGTAAATCATCTTAAATCTGTAAAATTTTTACCAGTTGATTATTACGCCAACACAAATACTAGGACGACATCAGTTATTTTTAACGAATGGTTAATAAAGTGGGATAAATAATTAAATAATAAAATCGTTTTATTTATTGAAAACTGTCCTGCAATCGTGGTTAATGTATCTTTAAAACACATTAGAATCATATTTTTACCAGCAAATACAACATCATTAATACAACCATGTGACCAAAGAATAATAAAAACCTTAAAATCATATTATCGCAAACAAATGCGGACAAGAATAATAGGAAATATAAAAAATACAAATGATCAACAAAAATTGTCTGTTAATGAATTAACAAAACAAACCAACCTCTTAGATGCATCACATCTTATAAAAATGGGACCAAGTGTCAGATAAAACAATACGAAATTGTTTTAATCATTGAGGTTTTGCATAAAGTATCGAGGAGGAGGAAGGGGATGAATATGAAGAAGTACACTTAGATTTTGAAAACCGATGAAAATATACCTACAACATTAAATTTTACTGAAGAAGATATTGTACATGCTTTATAACAAACAAATAAACCTGGAGAAATTAAAAATGAAGAAATTGAGCTTGAGTTACAAACAGATGCTGAAAATCCTCAAAGTTCTTTTGAAATGAGGGAGGCCCTACGAGTATTACGAAAGGGAGTGCAACAAAATTCATCAAATTTTGAATGACAAAACCAATACAAACATTTTATCAATGATCTTTTAACGGTAAAAAAAAAAACAGACATCAATAAAAAAAAAATATTGTTCAAATTAGTGGTAGTATCTACATATATTTATTTACATTTTATATTTTTTTCTTCAAAATTTTAAATTACCAATTTATAAAATTTCTAATTAAAATACATAAATTACATAATATGTAATTTAATATTATAATAATATATATTATATATTATATTAATATTATATGTAATATAATATATTATAAATATTATTAATAAATTACATATATATATTTAATAAATAATAATAAATAAAATAATTATATTTTTAATAAATATGTGTTATGATTATAAAATTTGATGAACCCTTACATTATTATTTTATTTTTATTTAATATAGATTTTAGTATTTTTTCAACTTTTGTTTAGTGTTAATCGGATTATATTATAAGTTATGTCCTGTACCAAAGTTATCACATTAAGCGGCGTCCACTGTATAAAGAATAATATCATTTGTCCAGACATAAATAATCTGAATTAATTTCTAATTAATTTAAATGACTTTACTATATTCCACTTTAATATTAGACCAATTAATAAAAATATTCAACAATTATTAATTATGATAGATAATATTATACAATTTATCGACTCTTTTATACTAACAGAATGATGGCTTGAAAGCTGTGTAACAAATTTAAAAATTGATGGCTTTAATATGTATAAAACTTATAGTAATAACTTTAATCAAAATAGGGGAATAGTTATATTTGTAAATACTAATCATAAAATTAATTATATTAACTCGTATAACAATAATATAAAACCAATTTGGAAGACAATTGAAAAAATAATTATTATGAAGTATAAAGAAAAAGTAACACTTTCCCAAATTATTATCAATAGTTAAATAATTGATGTAAATTCTGATTCATTAATGTTTTCAAATACAGTGTACTCTTGATTATCCATGGAATAGGGTGGCAGGACATCCACGGATAAACGAATTCCGAGGATAATCCACAAAATTAAATTTTATAATAAAAAATAAATTGGAATTTGAAATTGAAAATTATTATTACATATTATTAAAAAAGATACACATGTACGTGTAATAAAAATTAATAAAAATTATAAATTATTTATAAGCAAAAAAATCAGTCACACGTTGTTGCTTCTTCGTTTGAAAACTCTTCTTTTTAATTTGTGATTGAAGTTTTTTTAATAACATTTTGTTACACAGAGTTGTATCGTCTTGTGTTTCTAAATATAAAAGATACAAAATATATTTTTTTGTATACATATAGGTATGTAGATGATTCCACGGAAGACAGCAGATAATCCGCTCGCGGATAATCGAGAGTACACTGTACATTCAATAACTATTTCCTGAACGTCAGGATACAAATAGCAGATTAAATTGAAAGAAATAATAATGTAACATATGCTAATGAAAAACTACATTATAACACAGATAAAAATAGCCTAACCTATAAGTAATAAATAGTGATAGAAAATAAACAATACGAGTAATAACAATAATAGTTGCTAACTTAATTTATAATTTAATGGACAATGGTAAAAAATGTATAGGTATTTTTTTAGATATTGCTAAGACTGTTACTAAGATTCAGTTTCATATAAAATATTGTTATGAAAGCTAAAAAAATCAAAGGACAACATTTATTGCTTAACTGGTTCGAATCATATATATCTAATTGATCTGAAGTTGTATAAATTAATGAAGTGTTAAGTGATTTAAAAATATTACAATTTAGTATTCCTCAAAATCCTAGGTCCCATACTATTTTCTGTATATGTAAATGATTTAATAGACCTCGATATAAATAGAAGAATATTAGCATATGCTGACGATACAGCTGTATTTTTTGATGATAATTGAAATAAAGTGGAAACCAAAGAAAAATTAGGATTATCTAAGATCAAAGAATGGTACTCGAAAAATAGTTTATTATCAAACTATAGTAAATCGGTATATAGGTATCACATTTTCCATATCAAAAGCTAATTCGCCAAAAAATTTCCAATTAAAATTACATTCACATACATGAAATACGATTAACGATGCAAACTATTGTCAGGAAAATTTTAGAGAAGTATTAAGAGTAAGTTCTAATAAATATTTAGGTGTAATATTTGATGAGCACTTAAAATGGGTACCTCATATTACTACTATAATACCACGTATTAGAAAATGTTATTAAATGTTTAAAAAATTACGTAATATCCTCAATATTAAAAATATAAAAATGATTTATTTCGCCATTGTACAAACAATATTTACGTAGAGTATAATAGTATGGGAATCTGCATACAAGAATGCGTTAGAACCATTAAATGTAGCCCGTAGAATATTAGTTTAAATAATGTTAAAACATTTTTAAAATGAAAATAACCGCACTGATGATTTATTTAAAATTTTTAATATATTAAAAATTAGTTAAATATATAAAAAATTAGCTATAATAATAATTAATAAACAAAAAAAATAATTTAAACCGGGATATGCAATAACTACTAGAAATATAAATTCTGGTGATTTAGAGTTAGTTAAACCAAACACTATTTTAATAAAACTCTTTTGCGTTTATAGAGGCATATATTTCAATTATATATTAAACTACCTAGTTTCATTATTATTTTTAAATTTATATATAAATCATATATGTAAAATAGTTAATTGATTAAACAACTAATACCTGAAACATGCTTCTTGCTAAATTATTTATAATTTGTTATTAAAGTTGTTTATGTAAAATATAGTAAGAACAACTATTGTTATATCATATCAATGTATTCACAGATAACATATTTAATTTTACTCATTAAATTACATAAAATAATTATTAACCGTGTTTAAAATATAGACCAAAATATTGTGGTGTTTTTATTTGAATATATACTAAAGCATAGTTTTGTTCATTCTTTCCTTAAAATAACTATTTATCATATATTCGTTTATTATGAAGAAATAAAAAAGATTTTTGAAGACATATGATGACAATCAGTGACGGATTATGGACGTTTTGTTAGCCCATTGAGTTTTAGGACAAAAAATATTCTAGAAATATATAGTCCTATCGTCTTTACTTATAAAATATATGATAGTTATAATCAGGGCTTGGGAGTTAAAGCATTTACTTATTTTTATGGAATAACTTAAAATGTAGCAGAGTGCTATAAAAGTGTATGTCAAGTTATAACATGCACAATTATGAAATTTGAAAATCCTTTTTTTTTTGCTTTTTTCAGCAATTTTTAAAAAAAATACTTATTTCCAGTTTTTCTGATTACTTTTGCTTATTTGACCAAATTTTTTTACGATTTCATAGTTTTCTTCTGTAAAGTAATTTTTGATAGAATTATAATTAAAAATAATTCTTATCTTATCTATGTTATGTTTTCACGTAATTTGTCGTCGTCTGAGGTATCGTTGTAGGGTTAACAAAGATATTCCATTGCTGAAAATAGAACTGAGTGTCAAACATTAGAATGATCAAGAACAAAGAAAACAGCTTACATTTTATTTTTCAGAAAAATCCCTTAAAAAATCCATAAAATCCTTAAGGTCTTGAAAGTGAAGATTTATTTTTATTCTGTTTGATTTTTTAGTTAAAATGTAACAGTTTTTTTTTTTTTTTTTTGAATAAATATTTTTGTTTAATTTTAAATTTTTTAAATGATTATTTTAGAGCTCATAATGATGTTTTTAAACGCTTTTTAAAGCGCTTATTTTAATAATTTTAAGTGCTATAAGTCCCGAGCCCTGGTTATAATAAATATTACGTTGCCAATCTTGTGCTTGATTACGACGAATGTACATACAAATGTTGGATTAGTACGAATGATAAATTATAATATAATTTAAATATTGAAATCCACAACTGAAGTACTGTGGTAACTACATTAAATTAGCATATAAATCATATTTTTATTTACAAGTATTGTTAATTAAACAACTGATATTATTTATTAGAATAGTTTTTATCATGTATTTATTTAAATTTTTCTATTTATTTGGTAAAAACAATTTCATGGTTTTAAGAAATTATTGGTTATGAATTAATTATTATTTTGAAATGGATATATAGATAACATTAGAAAAATGTATATTTTGTATTATATATGTATATTTTATGAATCGTATAAGTTTAACGCGGAAAACTTAAAATAAAATAAACAAATCATTATAGTACATCAATATTAGTATATATACCATTATAATGCGCTTACATTAAAAATATAAGCAAAAACACTTAGACTATAATTCTTAGCTAATTGTTTTTGTTGTTATATCTCATAATCCTTACTCATTAGCGTTAATAAGACAACGTATACAAATAAAACACTTTTGCACGTGAAGTATGTGTATTAAGTAACGGAAAATTGAAGATTTTTGGTTCAATAAATAGTTAAATAAACAAGACTCATTTCCATCATTTTAACACAGTGTTCATGTTCAGAAAAATAACATATCGAATAAATTGTATTCAAACATTATATATTTGTTGTCTGTGCAGTTCATAGACAACTGTGGAAATAATATGAGACTAATTGATTAGTGCAAAGGTATAACTTGCGTTTAAAGACCGTTTTTGAACACCTTTCGATGTACTCTTTGTTAAATATTCTGCTCTATGTTAAATTAACAAATTAATTCTATGTAAAATACATATATTTATAAACCACTACTACTAGACACAAATAATTGTAATTATATTCACCTTTAATTTTTAATATTATAAATATTGAGGATGGGAAAATTATCAAAAATTGTAAAAATATTCTAATTTATATATTATATCTTGAATGTTCACATGTAATACTAAAATGTTAAGTAACGAATTTTGTTTGAAATGGTCGGATGTTTGATATAACTGATAACGAATGGTTATTGACTCAGAGTATTTGGAAGTTTAAATTCTTAATATTTATATATTATTACATTATTTTTATTTAAATTGAAATTCTTAAATAATTTAATATTTCTTACGAAATATTGAAAAAAAAAACTGGTAAATAATTCATTTTTACATAAATTTTAGTATATTTTGTATTATCAATGTTAAATCGTATAATGCATAAAATATTTAAAACGCTAAAATCCAAATCATTTTTACAATATTTCAATCATATAGTATGTTAAATATATTTTTGCAAGATAATTTCTGTAGTCATAAAGATTCAATTTTTACAGCAAAGTAAAATTCAGTATAAATATGCGGTATACCAAAATGTCTAAGTATATTTTATTTTGTTTCGGTTTGGATCAAGCCACAGAAATCCTTCTCAATCAAATGTTACACGACAAGGGTCAAGTTTTCCGATGTAATTGAGGTTTACTGGACATTAGGGTGCATTCTCTATTATAGATATATAATTCGCGTGGTCCTTCTCTGGCATTTACCATCAGAAATATAAATGCTCTCTCATTCGTAACAGTCACATCCTCTTATTAAATTACAAATGCATTAGTATTCAATCAACTGTATAATCATTAAAGTTCTAATCAACAACATTAATTATAAGTGCTATTATACCATAACATTTAAATGCTTCTCAAATAATGATGATTCGAAAACGTGTACCGTATATTTACTTGTGATTTAAATATTAATTGTGATAAAATATTTGAATGTATTTGAATTTGGGCATTAATTACATTATGAATTATTTATTTTCATAATAAGTGATAAATGTCTTGATTGTTGCTTTATTTATCGAAGCTTACTATAATGTATAATATCTGGTGTCAAGAATAAAATTGATCGTCATATTACAAAAAAATGAATAATTTTTTTATTTTATATAGATTTATGAATTATAGAAAATATCTATTTATTATTATCATTATTGTGTAGATTGAAAGA
The DNA here is from genome assembly GCF_003268045.1 of Sipha flava. Taxonomy (NCBI): domain Eukaryota; kingdom Metazoa; phylum Arthropoda; class Insecta; order Hemiptera; family Aphididae; genus Sipha; species Sipha flava. The sequence goes on from NW_020273108.1 coordinate 2,046,618, forward strand.
CTATGTAAATATCCATTGTACGTTTCTAAATAACTTCAAATAACTTTGAATACATTATTAAATTGTATTCATCAAACTAAACTTACTATACGTGTTTCACGTGTACATCAAAATCATATTATATGTTAATTTCATTCCAAGCATGATAATGCTAAGTACATTAAAAAATATACATTTATATATGTTAAGAAATCTGATAAGGAGAAAAAAAATTATTAATACATTTTAAATAAAATATAAAGAAATCCACGGTTTTTATTCTTGTGATTCCCACAAATAAAAAAAATTATAAGCTAATTTTATATCTATTTAATTTGTAAAATATTTAAATATGAATTTAAAATTAAACTTCTCGCTTCGCTTAGAAACTAAAAAATTTAATTTCTCACAAATAAATAATAAATTATTGATATCCATTTAACTACATTGATTTAATTCAAAATATTATTTAATAAATTAATATATCGATTAGGTAAAATATTTATATCTGTTATGTGAATAAAAATTTTGGTGGTAATAGATACGAAAATCATTTACATTCCGAGTATCATTTCGGAAAAATATTTTGATTGACTAATACCAATACCATATCACAAAAATATAAGAAAGCCAAAGAGTTAGATATAGTACGAATTTAAAATATCATTTTAAACATATTTTTACCATTCAAATTTACATGTTTTCAATAAATATTTTGTGGTGTACATATTTTATAATATTCCATCGAAATATGTTACTGCGGTGTTTGTATTCGTATTAACATCAGTAAGCCACAAGCGTGAATTACATATATTCAATAACTTCAACAAATCTTTGGCTGTATATATATATATTTTTTTGATATTTGCAATTTAAAACATGTTACATAAAATTCTACTCAGAATTCGATGATTCATTTTACTTTCAATTTTATAGTTAAATATATTATAGGCTTACGTTGAAAAAAAAGATATAATTATTGTAACAAAGCAACTGTTTAAAAAAAAAAAACCATACACCAAAAAATCAACCGGTATTAAACTAAGAAATTTATGGTTTAAGATATTTTTTTATGTATTGTTGATCAGAGGAAATAACATTAATGAAACTACGTGAAAACAAATTAGAAACGTTTAAGTTTATTATTCGCAATTGATTGGATATTTTGATGAACACAAAAAGACAATATTCTGTTCTAAATTCTACAGGTGAATTTTAAGTTGTTGAAATAATCTTACTTAATTTAACCAATATTTTAAATAATTTTTTTTTTTTTAATTATGCTATGCTTCTAATAAAATTGTATTCCTAATCATAATTATTGTATTATAAATAGTTTTAGTCAAACATTTTTTATATTAATGATTTAAATATTGCATGAAAAAAGAAAAAAAAATTTACTTCCAAATTATTTTAGTTAATTGTTATAAATTACCTTAGAAAGCGTAACAAAAAAACAATATCTATGAGTGATCAAGTGTAAATTAATCATACGATAATGGAGATTATAACGGTGACCATTGAATTGACTCCCAAAATTAGGTTAGATGCCTAATCGAAAACTGAATTGGCTCCCAAGACAGACAATATTGAATTGGATCCCAAATGACTTTCAACAAATAGTTCTCAAAATATAAAAGTTCAAAGAAGTACGCGATTTTAATTCAAATAACATCAACTATACATTAAAATAATTTATAATACAAATAGTCAATCAAAATGGTTAGTAAAAATAAAAATAAAAATACATACATAAAAAATATTCACTGATCTCCACTATTTTAATATTATTTAGCAGGCTTAAATCTGTATGCAAGAATATTTATATATTCAAATCTGGATACTATACCATTGTCATATTTATGAATTTGACTGTCTATAAATTGTATTTTTCTTGTATATTTTTTTTATGTATTTTCCCTATATTGGTTGGAGCTTCTTATAATAATTTCAGTATCCACTTGAATACCATACAATAGATCCATGAAATTGAAAATATTTGAGTGCGTAGAGTAAAATTGGAAATTCAATTTTGAATAAAAAGATTTACATGAATTAGTGTTTCGACTAATACTTCTGTTTTTTTGCACAAATAGAAGTGGAAATATAGAATTATTATCAATATTATTTGGTTTTCAACTAAGTTGTTCATACATTTTTTAATTTTTTCATTATTTGGTTGTATCTCAGCTATTTCGAATGAAAAGCAATCGCCGACTGATTTCGGATCTAGAAATCATAGACCAAATATATACGTAAAATATTTACCGATTTCTGTTTTTTTTTTTCATACTCTGTTGAAGGCCCAATTTTTTAATAGTTCTATACCATGATTGCCCTAGGTCAAACCGATAACTACGAGTTTCACTCAATGGCCAAACTTCATGTACTGTGTTGTGTATAGCAACTTCAAAATCAATGTAAATTTTTTTTAATTCGAATAGATAATTAAAAGTTAAACAAAAATTATTGATAATTTGAAAAATATTTGTGTACCGTTCTTTTTTTTTTCAAACAATTTTAAGAACCAATAGATTTATAAAATAAATTTGTAGGGAAACAACTCAATACATAAATCTTGAGACTCAATGAAATATGTAAAAATGACAACGTTTTTGTTTAATTATAATCAAATAAAATATTTTAGCTTAATTAATATTGTTATTATTACCATTATTATTATTATTATTTAGTTACATTTAATATTAATGTTAGCATAAAATGGTGTAATAAAATTATTTCATATTATAAAATATTTATTTATTTTAAAATATTAACTATGAATTGATATTCGTTTCAATAAAAGGAAATAATTTATTGATTATATTGATTATGAAATCAATATGAATACCTACTTGATACACAAAATATCATACTCATTCAATAATCAATTATTTTAATTATTCTAAGTATCGTATGAACAGTATAAAAATATTTTGTACATTACAATAAAATAATAATTTATAAAAAATAAATGTACACAATTTTATTGATTTTACCAGACAATCAAACGATATAAATAATATTTTTTTACAAATATGATTTATTTATATCTATGAATAACATAGATTTAATTTAAGACTATTTACAGTATTTATCTTCGATATAGCTTCAATAGTCATAATAATTTTTATGGTAAAATGTCCATCAGTTCGGTTCTAACAATGAATTCCAATGCTTTTAATATAATTTAGTAAATACTTTATTTATTTAACAATTATGGTATAGTAGATTTACCAATTCCATTACTTTGTGAATGTACATTTTATTATATTTAAATAGGAATTCAAAATCCAGATTCACAGCAAATCAAATGTTTTTTAATCCAATGGAAAGCTAACCTATTACTTTTATATAGAATATTACGATTAAAAAAAAAAAATCAATTATACGGCAAAATGACGCACGTTTAAAGGAAATTAACGTTAACTTTAAAGGAAACGTTGAAAATATAATCCTTTGAGATTATAAATGATGTTAGAGCACGTCATTAAATAAAAATAGTACACTTGTTGATATTTCTTTAAGAAAATTAGTTCAAATTGGTAGTATTCGACTTCCAGCCATTATAATTGATATCAGATGATTGAGAGTTTTTAACATCAACTGAAATTAAAAAATCATAAACATTAGATTGAAGAAAATTAAGTAGTAGAATTTTTGATTATATACTTTTTTTTTTAATATAGAAAAAGCATTGGAATTCCATGGTTTTAAATAAAATATTTTAATAATTTTTCTATTTACATAACATGTTAACAGATATGGTACTAAATAGTAAAATATACTAAGTAAATACACATTATATTGACATCTTATGTTATTTTATTTTAATCAAACTATAAAATATTTTATACGTTTTGAAATTTTAAATAAATTTTCTTCTAAAGTGAAAAATTGAAACAATTAATTGAACATTGAAACATGTTTTTACAGTATAGTATAAATCAATTTAAAATGTATTTCTTGATTCATTATAAATGTGATTATATATTTATTTAAATGTAATATAATATTTATTTTAAAATATCTTATCCAGTTTAATGATATATTTGATTAATTTTGTATCTAATTTTATAAAATCAAATCTTTCGTGATTTTACAGATGTAAATTTATTTTTATTTTTTAAAAATATTATGTAAAATGACGTTAGAACTTTTGGAGTGATGGACTAATTACTTTAAGTTGTCATATTGTGTTTATAATTTTAATTTTGCTATCAACATTTTCAACAATTTTAAGGTTAATAAACACAAAGGAAATATATTTCAAAATCAATTTAAATATAAATTGAACGTAGAGAAAATGTTTATAGTACATTATATTTTATAAATATTCAATACATTGAAACCATATGATTATTAAAGAAAAAAAACACGCTTTAACTTACTTAGATTTTATGCTACGTTGTACTAAAAATCCTTATTAATGTTTTTTTTTTATTTCTTGTTCATTGCATTTGTGATTACATACATTTCGAAATTACATGCTTATACAGATATTGCAAGGGATAAATAAAATACAAAACTATTTAATAACTATCGAACATAATTTTTGTTGTTCTGTAATCTAATGTTTACTATGAAGCTAAAAATTAATCTTAATCTGTTATTAGCTAACAAAATTGAACTTTCAATAATTATACTCTTTCATCAAGACCTAAATACGAGTAGTTTTACATTTTTTCAAACGATTTTTCACTATGTTTTGTGCTAGTTAAAGCTCACGAGTATTAATAACAAATATAAGTGTTTTTACAATAGCATGGTTCTATCTTTTTGTCTAGTAAACTACAATATATCCGCTTTGTATTTTGTCTCGATATGCCAGAGACGATGATTGATTCACATCTTAAAAGAGTTGTATGCTTTTTTTTTTATATAAAGCTTACTTTTACATAAACCGACAACCTGTAGTATTATATAATACTTAGAACATTTATTTAATATGGGGCCTGGAGATTATATAAGAAGCTAAGAATGTGTAAGCCTCTCTCAATTTCTGTCAATGTGTTGTTCTTTCTTTTCATATTATATTTGTTCAAAACAAGAACAAATTCTTTAAACAAATAAAACAAAATACCATTTTTACTATAGTACAAAAGAAAAAAAAATATGTTTCTAATTATATTTAAAATCTTGGTAATTTAAGTGTATTTAATGTTTTTTAGAAATATTTTCAAAAAGTATTATATTTATCCATAAACTTTCATGAAATAATAAAAGATAAGAACTAATTTTATAATTTATTTGCTATTAATTATACATAATAAAACAATATTTGAACAATTGAAAAATCACACACAGTTATAATACGATAGGAGTTTTATTTTTATATGAAAATATACTAAAAGAAATATGATTAGGAATTGTGTTTAAAACTAATTTAATAACTAACGGAAGATCAGATTCATTAGACAACCACTTTGAGCACATATTAATTATCTCATAATAATTATGGTTTAAGAAAATAATTATTGTATAAAATAATATATTTGCATGTGACTATCTTAATGTTTAAAATAGTAAATACGATGCATATACATTTATAGGTACCAGCCAGTTTATCGTTTTAATAATTTAGAAAAACAAGACCTTATCAACCAGTTATCAATCTTATTGTTGGGCAAGTAATGAAATAAATTATAGTTTGCTATCTGCCTTAATTTTACTAGTATTTCAATCCAAAAGTTTTGTCAACTTTGTGGAACATCATCTCTTTTCAAAAATATATATTAATGAAAAAACTTAAAAATAATCATGATAAAAAACAGTTAGATAAAATATTTTAGCAAAAACTGAAAGCAAAGACTTTTTCTGATAACTTAAAAATATTATTTATTAAAACTAGTACATTGTTCGATTAAATTAGTATTTAATGTTAAAAGTTACATAAAAGTAAATAAAACTATTAAAATAACAAATTATAATTTAAATAATAATAAAAAATAACCTAATTATTTCAATATTTATTGATTTTTTTTTTAAACAATGTTTTAACTAAAAACATGTTTTTAAATTAAAAATGTACCTATTATTAAAAATGAATTAAAAGTATTTTGAAAAATGTCAATTTAAATTCAATATATTTCTGGCTTAAAGTAAATATTATATTACATTGAGTTATAAGGTATTGTGACTATGATCAACGATCATACATTTTGAGTATAATTTAGTTTTTATAGCATTCGTCGTTTTCAAGTTTTCAATGTTAACATAAGAAAATCAATTTTCCAGTTATAATATTTATCTCAAACTTATTTCAAGTTATAATAATATATAAAAGAAATAGACCAAGTGTCTGGAATATATCATAAGATAAACAATTCGTTGTGAAGTCACTTAAAAATATTATTCCTATAACTCATTATTGCATATCTAACTCATTTATTATACTTTATACTTTCTGTTAGTCATTCTTGGCAAAATAAATAAGAGTTATTAAAATCTTTTCGGGAAAATAAATATTGTAAATATATAACAATATCTGCAATGAATATAATACTCTGAAAATAATTTTTAAATAATATATCATTATACTAAACAATCTTCTTAAATATTTATATTTGTATGAATCATTATCATAATATTCTGTAATCTGAAAACTTTAAATTTAGTATCATAGTATGATACAGTATTTTCATAAAAATGATTTGTCTTAAAAGTATTAATTAGTTGTATAATTTACATCATCGACTAATAGATAAAGTTAACTAAATTACAAATCCATTCATTATCATATACACAGCAAACTACCTAAACTGTGTCCATCAATGTTTGCACATATATAATTGAAATTAAAAACAAATTATGTCATATTTTCACAGATAACACTTTATCGCACCAGGTAGTTCAAAGATGGACTAAGTAATATTCCATTAGAATAAAGTGTTTTCTGCTTTGTTGTTTTTGATGTTGTCCTGCTGAATTTGATAGACCACAGTACGTAAAGGAAATTTCAATGATTAATATTTTGGGATCTCTATCACGATGCATGTTTGAAAATGTTCTAATTTAAACAAATCTTTTATAATTTAGTGAATCAAAAAAATTAAGATGTTTCCACAATCCTATTTAACAGAGATTACCTTTACAAATACAATTAAATTTAAACATCATATAGACTATAGGCATACTAATTAATTTTATAGACAATTAATAGAAGCAATTATAATATATAATAAAAATAATTCTCCAACTAAACGCATTTTTTTCTTTTTTAATTATTAAATAAATATATCTATATGGAACATTTGTATTTAATATAAATATTTTCATAACGCAGTTAAATGCATTTTCAAATGCATATTATAGTACTGATCATACATTTTCTTTATCATAAATCTAAAATACTCTCTAAATGAATGGCTAAAAACGTTTCACACATCATTCAGGAAAGAAATATAAAAACAAAAGGGTAAACCTTAAGTAAATCAAATACATTTCTCTCAAAAGCAACTAGAGTATTAAATAACTAATCGAAATAATAAAAATAAATTATAAATTTACATATTAGAAAAAATTTAATTAAACTAAAAATAAGTTACTATCAATAATTTATTAAAAAATGTACATTACATTCTGAAAATTTTATTTTAATGATTTCTACAGTTATTTTTTTGTAAAAATATAATTGAATTACGTTCGTTGATGGAAAAAATACTCAAAAATATTTTAAATTTATTAATCCTTGAGTTCGTTAAAAATTCAAAAATTCTAAATTTCTTTGAAATGTTTTACATATTCGTATAAACGCATAATACAATAAATTAATCTGATAATTTATGATATCAAATGGTAAAGAAATATTATAACAACTTATATATTTTCTTTAAATGTGATTAGAAAATCATAGTGTAAACGCGTAACTAAAGACTCGTAAGTCGTACTTTATTATTTTAAATAAATAAAATAAAATATTTTCGAATAAATTATTTAATTTTTGTTTTTATAGTAGTCATTTTTCAACTTTTGAGTACAAATTTTACGACAAAAAAATCTTATTTTATAAATAAATTATCGATATAAAATTTAAATAACATAATATGGGTAATACAGCTATGTTTTGCGAAGTATTTTTTTTTTATCACAAATTATTATTGTATTTAGTTTTTTACGAAACTATTTTTTATACATATTTGATTCAACCCAATTTGTTTGATAATATTTTTTGCAGAAAATTTAAAAAACTATTTACTATTTACTACTTACAGCAATATATATTTATAATTTTTAAAAAAAACATCCATGGTAAATACCTGTGTTGATGGATCCGCTGTGCTATAAAGATATTTAAACTTGATATTATATGTAGTAAATTATTATCCAACGCTCGTGAAAAAAGTTAAACATATTAACAGATTTAGCTATAAGCTATACCTCATATTTTCTCTCCTACATTAAAAAATTACGGATAAAATACAAATTAAATTGTTTTCGAATCACATTCTGAAAACGTATCGACTTAGTATTAAAAACATTAAACTCAATACATTCCTTTGCTCAAGGAATAATTTTATAGAATACATTTGGCAAATAAATATAAGTACACCGTGCTTCGATGAGTACAATTGAATTCTTACGAGTATGTAGTTGGTACCTAAGATTTTTTTATAGTTTTGATTGTCTATGGTTGATTATTATTGTGGACCACTGTACACTTTTCAACTAAAATATTGAAAATAATGATTATTTTCAAAAATTGCTGTTATACTTAAATACATTTTTTACTCTACCACTTTTTTTTCGTCAATTAAATACAAAACAATGCTAAACTATTCATTAATATGATTTTAATGAATTTATTATTTTATTAATATGCATTTTATTTATAATATAGTAATACTCAATTTAATACAGTATCGGAGTATACATTTAAATTGTTTTATCCTTATGGTAAGTATAAAGGTTGAGTTAAATAGATTAATATTTTTTGACATGAAGTTGGGGAGGAGGTAATTACAAAAAAATAGATTTTATCGCAAATGGAACTTAATTACATTTTAAAGTTTTTAAATATTTTGCACTTACTCGTATATGGGATAATATAAAATTATTGCACTTGAAACAATTGAAACTGTAAACTAGATATTATCTTATACATATCATATCCATGATCGTTCTCAATATGAATGTGAACGATTCAGAAATTTTCAAAAACAATAAGGATGTATCGCTTCGTAAAATTCAGATAAAGGAATTTCTGGTATTTGTTAGCAATATTTTTTTAAAGACTTAGAGATTTTTTTTATTTATAATAATTGACTAACTAATGGGGACATTTTTTTTTTTTTTTTAACACGATCAATTTTATTTTAAAACACGAACACATATAAAAATATTATTACATTATTTAAGATATTAGTTATTAATAATTTCAAGGTAATATAATATAATACTTATTTTATTTCTACTTTAGAAGGTTCAGTTAATTTGTGTATATAATCATCATTAGTATCATACTCGTGTATTCAAAAGAAACATTATACACAGTCTATATACACATATATCATATACATATTTCTTATAACAAATCGTCTTGACGTATTGTAATTTCTTTTATTGCAATAAAGTTTTTTTTATATAATATATAGCCAATTAAAAATTATGTGTAAAAAACGTATTTGCATAAATTGAAACATGTTATACAATAGTGTAGAGTTTAATTAAATTAAATCGAAGAGCAATGTAGTTTGTCATTCGTTAATTTACCATACACTAATATAAGTCTCATTACCCTGTTTCTTTCAGAGTCGTAACAAATGGTAAAGCAGAAAATAATTAACATCATTAAAAATACTTGTGTTTATTATTTTGACCTAAATTTAGACAGGATTCGAGTGTTGGTAAAAGTTTCAATAGGATTTCAGTAATGTAAACTATTAATGACATGAATCGTCTTTATCAACGTTATAACAATAGTTCAATATAATTAAAGCATATGCTTATAAGTTATATGTATAAGATGAAAATCTTATTTTTTTACATACATTTGTTTCATTTCATTCTGATTCTTAATAAACCAATTTTTTTTTGTTGCTTATTTATGGAAATGATTTTTAATATTTAAAATTTTTTTTAAGCATATTTAAACTATGATATTTTAATATGCTTATTGTACTAGAATAATAAAAAAAATGTAATTTAATTAATATAAAATCTAATAAGAAATTTAAAAATATGGTTCATAGTTATGTATGACAATAGGTACAGTTCTCAACATAAGTCCAACACAGAATAGGGACTACGGTCATCTGATTATTTCCTGTTTTCATTTATCGATTTAATTATTAAATGTATTAAACATTCGGCTGTTCCTGATGTTATCATTAAAAGTCATCGACCTACGACCAGTACGTCTAGAACATCGACCGTTTTAACAATTAAATATGTTGAGTAAATTAAATCGTATTCTTTGAAAAAAAAGGGCTGGAAATAATTACAAGACTTTAACATCATATCGTGTAGTGTTTCAAAAAATATTGATAATCATGGGTTTTTTTTAAACGAAGTAACTAGTAAGAAGTATGCACTAATCACTTCAGTGAATGTAGAGTGTTTGTTTTCGATATATAAAAACATTTTGTGTAATAATAGAGTCAACTAAAAATCCAACCTAACGTTTTTTTTTTCATATATACATAATTTATATATACATTTTTTGACGAACAATTCAATTTTGTTCTTGGTTTTGATAAAATATCGGGTGTGATGATTGTGTAATGCAAGCGGAGAGCATCCGTCAGCCGTGCGATGATCGGAAGAAACAAAAACCGTCTTAATCAATGCGCGAGGACGTTCGCTAACGAGCAGTTGTACGGACTTGTCGGGGTGGTAGAACGAAGTTAGGTCACCACCACTATCGCAACACATCGTATGCATCGCACAACCTTTGCACTCTAAAATGCTGCTCCGTCACGTACGGCCAACTGCAACGGTTGCCGGTTACGACGTGGCAATTCTCGCAGCACTGCGACGGCCCACGGGATTCTAAAGAGACTTTCGCGCGGTACACGTAATCTTGTATGTATTGTTCCGTTTTTTTTTTTTTTTTACATGGGAAATAGTTTGAATTCAGTGGTCCCCAAAGCGTGGGGAGCGTAAAATATCGTGAGCCAAATCAGAGACCGATATAAAGACCTTTTTGAACGTGAATTGAGCGAGAAGAAGAGAGATAAAAAAAAATAATAATAAAAAGAAACACAGAAATATTGCGTACTAAAACGGAAAATTTCTGGTATAAAGCCACGACTGAGATCGGATTACTTGTAGCACTTATAATAATAAAAGTAATTAGATATTTCCTTTTTGTGCAATATTACAACTGGCTCGAAAGGCTAACCGGGCCCAAGGAAGACCAGGGGTGGTTTGCGAACGGGCGAGCGCTCGATCGCAAGACTACGGCAAACAGTGCCGCTTGCTCGTGTGCAGTTTGAACCGGAGCAATTTTCACAGACCACATATGGTCTAAATCTCTAAATAATAATATACTCTACGTGTACACACAACGTTATGATGAGATCGTATGTCGGTTCGATGAACAAAATGTTTTATCACGAACAAAAGATGACGGAAATAATCTGTGATCGAATGTGAACGCTCTTCCTATTTATAGAACATTTTATTTTTTATCAACCGTGGTAAACAAATGATAAAAATATATTAGAACTGGTGATGGACATATCCGAGTTTCATGGATGATCTGAATTATCCGGATTGTTCAATTCAATTTCTCTGTTCAATGATTAATTTTTTTATTTACATCAAATTCATTAAGAAAATGCTGTAAATATAAGTTAATTGAGTGTTCAGTCATAATATCACTTTAAGTCATAGAGGTGTAAAATAAACTCAACAATCTAATGTTTTGATAACTAATAATAAATTATAAAAAGTCATGATAATTATACTGTAAGTCATAAAACATAATATTAATTTATTCTTAAATTTTAATTAGAATTAAATAAAATAACTCATTTCACTAGAAATTCAAAATAATTATTAGTCACATAACAAGCAAATCCTTTAATCCCTATAATCCGGATATTTTGGCGAATCCTGATAAGATTTTAATTCAAATCTGGATTTGTATATTCGAATACTGAGCAAATTTAGATCTTCGAATATTATGCCCATCCTTAATTAGGACGTAAGATCGAGCTTCGGTTGACCAATTAAGGGGCCCGATACAATTAAAAATCATTAAACTCCAATAAATTGAAATTAATGTTTATTAAAACTTTTTTCATCCAATTTTTGTCAATCATAATAATTTTGTTTCTTGATAACTACGATAAATACAACACATTTTTTTTGCCATTTTTCGGTGGATTCAGTACAAATGTCCTGTTTTTCCTGTCATTAAATATGCGATAAATATAGCCTTACGAAAGATGAATTAAACACGGTCAGTGTTCACAATGTTCGATTACCAAAAGGAAAATGTTTTGTTGCGCACCATGTTGTTTTCACATACTGCGAAACATCCGGTCAGCAAAAATTTATAATTTACGTCCTTATATTATAATTAATATTAAAAAAACGAATCCGGAACATTTGAACACATTTTTGATGAGAGCAAAAATGTACAAACGGTATCCCCAGCTCCATTGGAAACACTATATCCACTACAGCATGAAATGTAATATTTAAAAATATGACTATGCTTGTATAGATACTTGTAATTTGCACATACTGAATTTATTAATCTAAATACTTTGATAATGTAATTTTAAAAGTTATAATATTTAGTATATTATTATTGAGCCCAGTGTGGCAGTATCCAATAACTCACCATACAATTCTGAAACGATTGCTCTAAAATAATACCTTTACTACGTCACTGAATTAACTAGATAGAAAATTTGCATATTTTATTATTTAGTCCAGACATCAGTAGGGCGAAATAATAATGAACTTTTAATATTATATAAAATGTTACTAGGCATCGTCCAAAGGATATTTTAGAATTTTAAATTAGAACTATTTCGATGACATAAAAATTTTAAGTTGAGCTACTATTTATAATAATTTACATTTTCTAAAATCAGTTATTGTTAAGATCAACATGTCGAATAAAATAAAATATTTCCTAGGTAATTAAATGTTAATAAAAATGAATAAATCTAGCCCAAAATGGTTTCAACCCAAAAAAAAACGCGATTTTCGAAAAATCCTTTTTTTTTGTTGAACATCCAGAGTGTTAGAGGAACCGCAATGTCAAATATCAAGTTCATACGTTTTTGTCGTTGTTGATACGAGCGATCGCAATGATAGCGAGAACTAAGGGTATAGCATTTGTAGGGTCGTCTCTCGGCCAGGGAGAGCGGGACCTTCGACTCGGGACACACACTTAACTATGAATTTACCAGCCCCGGGTTTAAGACATTTTTTTCTAAAAGCCCCCAAAAAAGGTTTTTTCCCATGCCTCGCAAAGTATCAGGACGGCCCTAAGCATATGTACATATTACGCGTATAATAAACATCGATAAATAATGATAATGTTACCGAACAACGATGGTCACATTGCGTTGATATTTTGCTACCGTTTTCGGCCGAACCGTTAATGTTTGCTATATATATTATATATAGATATAAATACATTGTCCATGGCCTGGAAAGAGATTTTCAACCAAGACCGAGTGGTCGCGCGACGGTTCGAGGACGCGTTTTACGCGTATGGATTAAATCGTACGAACGGACAGCGGACAGCGTCGTTGATCGTCGGCCGAGACGATGCTAACAATAAACCGCGATGACGTACCACGGACCGCGCCGGAGGAGTCGGTGGTCAAATAATTTGGCACCGACGGCGGTTGAACGTACAACGGGCATCGGGCAAGCGGCCAGGACCGATGGGGTTCTGACGTCCTCGTCGACCGGTCGGTTTACCGCGGGTCCGGCGGACTATGCCGATCGTGCGATGAATGCGATCATCGACCTCGTCGTCGATCCGCCGGAATCGCCCCCAACACGCGAACACCGGGCGACGAGAGCTCACCCTGGGTCCGTACGCCACAGTATAAGGCATACGGATTCGATTCGAAACCTGGTAACGGCGATGCGAAAACTTGGGTGTTCCGTCGTAACGCGGGACACAGCATGATTCCACGGCATTGCTACATTATTGCGCGGACAAGCGATAAACATTGATCGCTTAATATATTCTCGATTTTTTAACATTTGATATTTTAATGGATAATCGTATTGCGGTATAGGAATTCTTATGAATTATTCAGTAGGAGAATGAAGAATACTGATTAATGGTTATCGTTACAAAAAAAAAAAAACAGATATATAAATAATATATTTACAGGTCATATCTATATATTATGGTTTTGTAAATTGTTATTGTTAAATTACAAAAACTTATATACTGAGCTAAAGCCTAAGAACTGAGAGCTTTTAAAAATATAAAATATCCTTAACAACAAACCAAGCGAATCTTAATAAAAATCTTAAAACTTTAAAAATTATTTTTTAAAACTTTTATGTTTTAAACCATGACACTCAAAATTAATTTTATAACTCATTACATTTTATAACCGAAGCTTTACAATACATTTATCCAGGATTTTCAAAACCAAGTACCAAACGAAAAACCACGTGAAACCGGTGAGTTTTTGAACATGATATGATATAAATTGTGTCAAAAACAATTGTATTTATAAAATATATGCTTAAAATGCCTGTTAAAAACTTAATTTTATTAATATAAAGTTGATTCAGTAAATTAGGAACATCATGTATATACTATAAGAACATAATAAATATAATTAACTTTAGTTAATTTATCATAATTTGTTTAATTATATTTTTGGTGAATCTGGGCGTATTTTAAATTATTTATTAATTTGTTTTCTCTGAGATCCTCATCATAATTCTAATTATTTACATGGGATTAAGTATAAATAATACTTTCACTATAATTTTGAATTTACTTTTAGTGAAGCTGAATAGCTAATTAAACTTAATGTGTTAGCTTCCATCATTTGTCTAGAACTGCTTAATATTTCCATTTTTGGAGTATGCGTCAGGGTTCATTGTAAAAGCAAGTATGAAATACACCATCTTAAATTCTGAAACTTAACTGTAAAGTAAAAAATATATATAAGACTTCTATTCCAAATTATATTATTTTTTATCAAACTTAACAATATGAGGTTTAAATAACTACAATTAAGTATAATTTATACAACTATCTTAAAGTCTAACAATTTTTTTTTTTTTTTTTGTAATGGGAATTATTAGTAATCATTATTGTTAGTATTACATTATCTATAATAAAGAAAAATGTTTGGTTATTTGAAATAATAGCATAACCTTTTATTTTTTATGATGTTGTTTTTTCATATTTTTCAATAACGTATACGATAAAATGGTATATATAAATATAACTCATATAATTATTTATTAGACATAATTTTTATATACCCTGTGGTATTATAATACATCAAGCTAATCATAAATAAACATTTGCTGTGTAATAAGTAAAAACTAAAACTTATTACAAAAACAGAAAAAATGAATGTTACTCAATAAGTAAATTACATTTTTTATATTTAATGTTTATATCCGTTTAAATTCGACTGATAGATGGACAATTTAATACTTTATTCATAAACGAACTAATGTTGTTGTTTTTTATAGTTAAGTTATTATAATAATCAGGGCTGTGTTTTTATACAGATACTATATAGGAGTGATTATGTTTTAAAATATTGTATTAATATTATCCTATACTAATATATATATTTATGATATAATAATAATAGGTAATTGTTTAGGTGTAACATTTTTTTTTTTTTGATAATAGCGGCAAATTAAATTATTGTACTTTGTATTTATTATTTATGACTATAATGGTATACAGCGAGAGTTGTTTGATATCAATATTTAAAATCAATAAAGACATAAAAAGTAGCATTATATAATTAATAAGAATTTAAAATATCAAATATAATTTTCAACTGAAGTACATTTTCATCGCAAGTTGATAAATTATCATTTTTGATAAAGTACTTATGTCTTTGAGATGGATTTCTTTAGTTCCTTCAGTGGAATGCTTCTCATATTATATTTCAAGTCCAGAAAAATAATTGACAAACATTGTTTTGAAATCGAAGCAATTTAACCAGTTGAATGGAAATTGCTTAAAATAATTGAATCTCGGTGGTCTGATTGAATAACATTTAATTTTGTAAAATTACATTTATGCTTACATAATTTATTCAAACAGTATTTTTAAATATCTTCCGAAACATATTTATTTTGTAACATCAAATATCTTAACTTTGACGATATAGTGTCAAAAATGTATTGTTTTAAATGAAAATAAAAATGTCAATGTTTTGTGAAACACTCATTAACATTGTCCTACATCATCCTACTGTTTAGTACTACGATCTTATCGAAACGTTTTAGTAAGTTAAATAGACGGATTTTTAAGACGTCTGTAAGCGGGAAAAACGGCGAAAACGATTTAGTTTATCACCATAAACGTACTGCTGCGGCACATGTTTTAAGTATCTATCTACATAAAACAATGTCAGACGTCCAATACGTTCACGAACATGGAGCGAGTCCTCTTAAAGTTTTACTGTATAAAAGTTTGAGATAAACTTTTGCATTATTAAAATTAGCACATCCCCTTGACATGCATTTACCGTGGTTGTCACGTAAGAATTACAGAATAGAATACGTCCCGCGGAGTAATTATCGTGTACAGTCTCATCCGGCTGCGGTGTTCAATGAAATAAAAACAAAAAAAACATGCTCCGAACAACTGGCCGAGATTTAGCGCACATACTGTTTCGGTTGTCGCGTATCATCAAGAGCAATACTACTATTATTACTGATAATATCAAACATTTTGCGACCGCGGTTCGTTTTGCTACGAGTAATTGGTTTCAACAGTGGTGTTGCGCAGCAAACGTAATAAACGGTGTGTACATGCATATATTATATTATATTACAGTTGAAACGTTTGAACAATACCTCGTTCCGATATCGGGGGCACGCGATCGTCAGACGAATACATTTCGTGTTTAACCGTATCGTAGCATTTAAATGCGTAACGCTATACACACAATGGTTATGATTAGGTTTCGGAAGTTGTTGCAACTTTTTTCCTATTGATTGGTTTTTATGCTAAGTAGGTTATAAATTAGTTTCGTGCAAGTACGAATTAATATTTAAAAAATTCTCAGAACAGCTTTATGCAATTTCTAGCATTTTTTCGATTTGATTGCAATTTTATTGATTTTCCACATTTATAATAACATTTCATATACTTTTAAATATTGTGAACATGATTTGATTTTTTTTTAACATAACAAATAAAATAACGATGGAGTCGATGCCAGTTATCAATGTACTCGTATATCAGAATAATATAATAATAATAAATAATAATTTATTGTTATTTCAGGCTTTGTCGATTGTGACGACAGTTTTGGAAATATTATTTTATAAGATGGTGCACGAGTTGCAAAACTTGCTGTCCTCAAACCGAAGAATTTTCAAATTTGATAACTTAAAGAAATCATTTATCGTATATCAAAGTCATTTTTGAATTCGGCACACAAATGCGTATTAAAAATAAAATAAAAATTTTTCAAATAAAACGTTTTTAAATATTAATAATATAGTTTGTAGGCTCTTGGAAGACTTGACTAAAACCACTACTCCATTATTAATATAATTTTTTAATTTGTAAAAGAAAAACAACAAAAGAACACATATTTGTATTATAATAGTCTTAATAAAAAAATACTTGTAAACATTAATTTCTTTAATAGTTATTTTGTTAAATAAAAAAGTTTATTGCAATTTTTAAGTGTAACTTTGGGTATGTTTATAGCAATGATGCAATTTTTTAATGCAATCTTGGATACTTTATTATTTATATTTATTTATATTTATATCTATATTAAATTATTATTAATTATTTATTTGTATTTATATTTATTATTTATTATTTATATTATATTTTATTTTACTGCAATAATCCAATCAATTTTAATGCTTTTTTGTACAATAACTTCCGAGTCCAAGTTATGATTCTATATGTGGCTGTCTGCCGACCCGTTACGCACCAGCTGACAACTACAATAGAACATTTTTGGGATCAATGCTGCGACGGTCGTATTTACTTTTTTGTTTACTTTTTTTTCGTACTCAGCGCATGGATTTCACTGTTTGATTTTTACCCTCTTACGCTTCCTTATGTAGTTTACCATATACTATAGTAGTAAACAAAATATTTTACGCTATGTTTTGCGAATCGATAACTTTTCACGGGAAGTACGTTATAGAAAAACTATTTTCAATTTTATCGGTAGCCGTATTTCAGCAAAAGCTGGAGGGGAAATTAAAAAAAAATAGCACTACGGTAATACATCTTTTAGCACCGCAGTTGTTACTGGTTCTAAACACTAGTCTTACACTATTGAATTCAGTATATATTTATGAGTTGGTAATTAATAATAATTCATTTAAAAACAAAAATAAATCAACATTAGTGATTGTCAGGAAATATGATTTTCTAAATTTTTCGATAGAGTACTACGTATCCACGTACTTAGTAATACTAAGTTACTCATTGTATAAAAATATAATACATAAATTAGTGGTTCTCAATATTTTTAAAACTTTAAAAACCGAACGGCTATCCTCGTATACTAAAATATTCGGTGATCTATTTATTCATCTCTTATCTTTATTAATAATATATTAAATATTTATACATTTCGTGATCACTGCTTGCATCTACCCACCAGAAATGTTTTTACACCTCTTCAGGGGTCGCATCCTTTCAGTATGGTGAACACTGATTTAGCTCGGAAAAAAGTGTAACTAATTTCCATTTTTCTAAATTATAATCGATTTTTCGTTAACAAAAAAAAATTATAATTTCTCGAACCGAGCGGCGATTGGCATCTGATATGATGGTTTAACACGATACTATTTTCTCGTGATAGAACGCGAAACCATACCGGTCAACGATTATCTCTTCCCCCCCCCCCCATTTCAACGAATATCTTTCATGTTTGTTTGCTCTGCCCGTTTGTTGCTTACATAGACCATAACAAGTTCTTTTTGATATTTCAGCGACAAAGTCACGATCGCCGTCTCCGGAGAAGGAATTCGTGCCACCCACATTCGAGACGGTCGTGGTGACGAAGCAACCGAAGAAATCGAAATCCGCAAACGATGACGATGATGCAGCCGAGGTGAACAGCAGATGCGATGATTTTGAGAGACACGCTTTAGAAGACGGTGGTGACAACCATTCGCTGCACTACGTGGAGGCCACGGCCGTGCGAACACTGGCGGCTAACACGGGCTCGGTAGCCATACTAGGCACGACGGCCAAGTGCAAATCGGTAGATGGGTCGCCGGCCGGCCACCAGCCGCTAGCCGAGAGACAGCGTACTTGGTCACCATCGGCCACATCCACACCAGTCGCCTGTTCCAAATCGCAGCCCCAGCTGGAGGTGCGCTACGTGGAGGCGACCGCGGTGAGGACGCTGGCCGCGGATACTGGGTCCATAGCGATCCTGGGCACCACGGCCGACCCGAAGCCACAACCGCAAAAACCGCCGCCGACAGCCGAAAAGGACGCAGACGAAGGTTCGGTGCACTACGTGCAGGCTACTGCGGTGCGGCATTTGGCCGCGGAGACGGGTTCCATAGCCATCTTGGCGTCCACTGTCGCGGTCGCAGCCGCCGGACAACAGGTGCCTAGCACCGGCGCAGATTCCAACTTCATACCGGTGGGTGTGCGCGAGATGTTGGATTCGGAACCGGGTTATTTGCAGCAGCAGCAGCAGCCGGAAGAACAGCAGCAGCAACACGGCGACCGACAGGAAGAAGATCGTGGTGAACGGTACGGAGAACAGCGAGAGGAACCGGGACAAGGCGAACTGGAACAGCAGCCGCTGATACCGCTTCCCGTTATACTGGCGATGGAAATGAAAACCAATGCAGGACCCAAACAAATGTTCGGAGCCGCGCAGTTGTCTTCGGTCGAGAAACCTCAGTACACGCCGAAGTGGATGACCGTGGACGGCGGTGGTGACGTGGGCACCGATTCGGTGTCGTCCAGAGGATCGCTGATCAGGCAAGCGAACAACACTAGTGATCAAATCGACAACGAGGACACCTCTCCATCCGACGGATGGATGCCAAAAATCCCGGTGTTCGCTAAATGTCCGCCCGCCAAATCCAAAAGTAAGTACCGATCCGCTCGTAGCAGATTAGAGTTTACGATTAAATTATTCCGTTATCCTCGTTCAAGGTGACGGAACGTAGCAAAAGTTGCGTTCCGACGGTAACATTGTTACCAATATGCGTTCGTCGTCGAAATTTCATTAAAAAAAATTTATGTGTATATAAATAAATAAATAAATAAAACGCTAAGTGTAAAAAGACGATGTTTTCTGCTGCAGCATAGCGAAAACGGATAAAACGTAATTTTCATACCCGTTCTCACGCGCGGCGCTTACCTCGCGTTGTATAAAACTTTCAGTCGAGTTCGTTTCGTTATTTTAATGACAATCATTATTATACATTACGTTGGACATTAACAATTGCGTTATATTCAATTTCGAAAAAATGCCAGCAGCGAGACCATAATAATTGAACGTTCGCAGTGGTGTATCGTTATCTCGCAAAGGTGAAAATCCAATCACGTCCTTGCAGACGACATTTTTATCTCGTTATCTATTTACGGCCCATTGACAATGACGCACGGTTTCATTGCGACAATAATAATATGATTTTAAATCATCGTCGTGTCTCCGTGTTCCGCGTAGCAACATGCATTGATGGATTTTAAATTAAAATCAGTTTTAATTTAAACGAAAAGTTATGCGTTGTACGTTGTCGCAACTACACATAAATAATTTTGACAATTCGCTATTCAATGGATATGTAGTTCTGTGATTATTGTACAACGCACAATCACGTCATAATTCATCATCATTTCAAACATGGTATGATATTAAAGACGTAAGAATAGACGATCAAACGTAGTTCTGGTTGATGAGTGATAAAATCGATGCTTTAGAGTAGCTGTTAATAATGCGTAAATTATGTTTAGTCGTAAAAATAATGTATATTAATAATACATTTCTGAAGGTCATGATTATCATTTCCATTTTATATATACTACAAGTTGCGTCGTTATTTTCATTCCGATAAATTATTGTTATTATTAATATCGTCGCTGGCCACTGGACACATTATACAGAATGTTTATAGGTCAGTTGCGTATAATGCATTTAGCTTGTATCATTGTGACTGCAGTCGGGTGTTTGAAGTGTAACACATAATATAACTTCAAATACTTTGTGGATTTACCAATATTGTTACGGTATCATTATTTAATAGACAAGGTGTTAGAACAAAATTTTATGAATATTTTAATTTTCTAACTACAATATTATGCGAATAAATAGGTATAAGATCTAAAACAATTGACGTGAAAAAATAATGTGTATCTGGGAGGTATGTGCCGTTCTATAATACTGACATACTTTAACTATGGAAAAGAAAAACTATTTTACAATCAACTACCTTTATATACCTAAGCTTTTGGGTAATGTATTTTAAATTACGAAATTCACAAACATTGCAAGCAAGTACGCGTTAATTAAACTTTCGATAACACTAGCTAAAAAGAGCGATGAATAATAACTCCAACTTGCGACATGTGCAAGGAAACTCTCTAAATCGATCACATTGTCACCAAGTGCCCAAAATACGCCGAAATACAAAGAATCTTTACCACCAACTCAACTTTTCTCAAGCAATCACTCAACGAAGAAAATACTGAAGTATTTTACCAATTATTCAATAATATAGACTTTAACAGAAAAAATTAAATAACTGTAAACAATGTATCTCTACCAACCTCATAACCCCTCAATTTGTATTATATGGAGGATAATAACCTTTGTTGTTGAAGCCTTAACCATAATATAAAAAATAATAATAATAATAATAATTAACTACAAGTATAATATCAATTATAAATGTAAATAAAATTCTTTCAGATTTTTTGCACTTTGTTATTTATCTGTTTACGTGAATAATACGGATTTGTAGAGTATTGCATAGCAGCAAGATATTCTTCTTGAATGTGAGATTACATATGTAATGCAATTTTAAGAACTTTAAATCGCTCTCGGATAAAGAGTTTTGTATATTATGTTTTTTAAACTGTGTTTTGAAATGTCTACAAAGACTAAGGAATAGCGATATCAATTTTGTAATAAATATATCTTAATATTTTTCAATAATAGTAAGATTAATGGTGAATACTGTCCCATTGAAATTCATCAAGCCGTTTACTCGGAATCTATTATAGTTTTTGGTACTAAGCGGTACGTAGCTAATATTAAATATTACATTTCTTCACATTTCCAGTTGAAAATATAACGTATCGTTTGTTCGTCATAATTTTGAATTTCTGTTTTATTTTAAACGTTTGGGTCAGAAAAAGAAAAAAATAATCAAATATAGTTAGTAAATTATGAACAGACCAAAAACGGTAATAATTATAAAACGTTTGAATATAGGCAAATATTAAAAAATATTCAAAACGGTAGTAATATTTTTTTTCAAATAAAAAAAAATTGAATTACGAAGATTCTCGCGTGTCTGTATCCGCAATTTTAAGAATCTCATGAAATCGAGAAAATACGTGATAGTAATAACAGAGCACTAGAACGACGTAGCCCGCGGATATTTAAAAGTACATTAAAAAGACGAGCTTTTTACGATTAGATCATCACCATATTGCAAAAAACCGTATCAATCAGAAATTCAAGTATAAAAATGCACGAACGTAACAGTCAAGAGGTTTTTTTCTTCCGAATTCGATTTCGTTGCCTTCGTATTACAGTCCTCTTAATGGATGGAACAATACAACGTGTAGTGGAGATCGTAATATTTTTTTATAATAATTCGGTGGTCGATCGATGACAATGAGTGTCATCATAAGTGACGACGACAAATAATACCGAGCAGTCCAGTGGGCATTAATAATGTCATCACGTATTGTACGTACTCGCTATAGGGATTTTTTTTATTAATATTAATAATTAGCGTTTATTTATTTATTTTTTGATTTTTAAGTTGTTCACGGCGCTCCGATACGGGACCAAGTACAACAGGACGAACAGTACTTGTATTCGAGCGATAGGTGAACTTAACAAAAAAAATTAAAAATAAAAAATCGCCTTTCGTTGGGTTTGGTCGAAGCTTACGAAAACACGTATCCGCTGCAATTACGACGATATTATGCGCTGCGGATTGTCTCGGATGACCAGTGCGGTAAGGCACATGGCGCGTATGCAGTAGCGTTCCTTGCGCGTTACGCGTCCGCGGACCAACGTTGCCGCGTGCATTGTACGTACGAAGGTCCGTCTGCGGTTGCACGTCCAGAGGTGCCGGTCAGTCGGAAAACGACGCGCTCACCGTTGGCAGTGGCAGCGGCGACGGGGTGGGGCACCGAGAAATGTAAAATAGGTACATCGTGAGGGGCGCGGCGCAGGAATCAATGTTATTGCGAACGCGTTTCGGCAACGGTGCGGATGACTGCAGCGCCGTGTGCGAATAAATTCCCAGCCGCCGACTGGACGCGGTCGGGAGAAGAGAACTCGGAGAAAAATAGAAGGAGCGAGAGAGAAAGAGAGGGGGAGGTAAACAGAACGAGAGAGAGATAGAGAAGGGGTGAGAGAGAGAGGAAGAGGGAGGGAGGGAGAATGAGAAAGAGAGAAAGAAAGTGGGAGAGGGAGAAAGATAGATTGGGGGGGAAGGAAGAGGTTTGATTAAAACGAAAGGGATGAAAACGACACATCGTCGTCGTAGTGCTTGCAGACGCGGCAAAACGCATTATTTAACGCGGCGGACACACAAACGTTTGCAATACAGAATGGTGTTCGTCTGTCGGTTAATCCGTTTTGGCGCCCCTTCGGTTGTTCCTGCCTCGAAACACGCTCCGACACCCATGCCGCCTGCGGCCCTGTTACGGCTGCTGCGTGCTCCTTGAATACAGAGTGTAATATATTTTGTACGGGATAGGCGAGACAACACGTAGTCAACGGACAATCATCACGTGCACAATATCTGTGGACGTATTGTTAACGTATTAGCGCGGGCACCTTCCCTGCCATGCGATTATGGGTCAACTCAGCCTGTCGCTCGGACCGCCGTTGTTCAAGGCTTTGGTCCCGTTATCAGCGTGGAACTTATGAACGTGTCCCAAAATTATATCTGTGTATTGTCGTCCTAAGCGCGTCCGCCGAAAAACTATAGTCTACATGCATCCCGGATCAAAAAGTAACTGTTTCATTACACAGCACGTGTACACCAGTTATATCAGTTATATTACCGCGAGGAGGTGAACTGTATTTCATCCTGAAAATTGTTTTTTTTCCGTTTTCTTGAAAAATTATTATAATTTTCGACTGTTTATCAAGTTTTCATATTGTTGTTGTTGTTTTTTTTAATTTAAAAGTTATACATTTTAATTAAAACGGTTCGTTCACTTCTCCCGTTCGATTCTGCTCACGTGTTCGGAGGGTAGTCCAATTAATTCTATTGGACGTTCACTAGTTTCTTCTCACAGTTTTATTTTTCATGGAATTCTTAATTACTTGTCTTACCATATTGCCTCTGGAATCAATTTCACGGTCATGATTTAAATGACTGTGAAAAATTGTCTTTCCACTCGTATTTTTACGCGGTACAACCGTTGCACGGCATCTTTTAACGATTTATGAAATATCGTTTTAAAACCGTTAGGTTATAATTAACATTTCCTTCCTGTATCGGCCGTGTTGACTGATCTTCTTGTTTGGCAACATCGGTTTAAGATCAGTGCCATAACCAAACTACCCGAGGTCCGCGGGCTTATCAAAATCTTGAGGTCTCTTATCGTTGTACGTTTTTGAGCATTTGACCTTTTGAGGCCCCATAATATGGTACGGTGACCCGGAGCCTGCGTGCAATGCACGCTCTACACACCCGGTCGTTGCACCATTGATGTAAGGTAAAATTAGTCGCAATGCGACTCAAAAACGTCACGTACACATTCTTACGGGCGCACTTGTAACTCGTTGACAATCGGAATATTATCCCGCGAATATCTGTGCGATAACATTGCCGACCCACTCGAGCTGAAGATACAATTTGATAAACGGACGCACTCGGGCGACGTCCCGATCGGGTGTGCATACGTGCTCTCGCACGATCGGACCTTAAATCGATAACCATCGTTGCGGTGCTCGTGCGATAAAAATGTTTCACCTCGGACGATCAACCCTCGGACTACCGCACCGGAGTGCGGTGAACGTCACAATCGGAACACCAGTTGGAATACCGGCGAATACCGAAACACATAACATACGCGTGCACCGATAGAGCTTCAATCGTTCGATTAGAAACAATCGGGTCGGGGGGAATCATTCCGAAATTAATTTCTAAACGGTACGGCCAATAACCGTTCCACACGTGCCGTTCGTTCGAAACGTAACCCCGTGGCGCGGTCTCGCACGTGCCCCGGTCGAAAGACGCCGCCGCGACGCAAATGTTCCGCCGGACAAACGCGTTCGGCCGGCGTACCGAGTGCACCGGGCCGGTGCCTAGCAACGTCCGGCCCGCGTACCGTTGTTTACGTTTGTTTGCCGCACGGCTGTAGTATCCGCGGCGACGCTAGTGCATTGTAACCGTTAATTTTAACGCCGCGTCACTTGCTCCTCGCGACGCGCTGCTACGTTCTTATCTAGATAACCAATCGTTGTATTGCGCGCGCGTTGTTCGTGATCGCGTGACGGAGGAACGCGTACGAGTGAAAAATACGTAAACGCCAGATCGATCATATCATGGAGGGTGCAACAAGTAGCGGTAGTTTGCGGTCGTCGTCCAATCGTGGCAGGAAACCGTGGGCACGGCATAACGCGCGGAACCGGAGCCAGAGAAGTCAGAGCGCCGCGGACGCCGCATCGTCGTCGTCGTCCGCGCGGCCGCCGCATAGATCC
Organism: Sipha flava; assembly: GCF_003268045.1. Taxonomy (NCBI): domain Eukaryota; kingdom Metazoa; phylum Arthropoda; class Insecta; order Hemiptera; family Aphididae; genus Sipha; species Sipha flava. The sequence continues at coordinate 2,072,645 of NW_020273108.1, forward strand.
GCGGCCGCCATACCGTCCCGGGAAATCGCGGACGACATCCAGTCGGTGTCGGACTCGGTGCGGAACGCGCTCCAGTGCCCCGTGTGCCTGGAGATGTCCGCGTACATAACGACGTGCTGCCAGAACGGGCACACCACGTGCAACGAGTGCTCGTACACGATCGCGCGCATGCGCCCGATGTCGCCCATGCGGTGTCCGCTGTGCCGGTCGCGTAACACGCGGTCCGCGTCGCCGTCGAGGGCCACGCGCAACCGTCGGCTCCTGAACGCGCAGCCGCCGCCGGCCGTCCGCAAGCTGATCGAAGTGATGCACAACACCCGGGTGGCGTGCGCGTACCGGCCCCGCGGATGCCAGTACCTCACTTACGTGTCGTACGTCGCCGAGCACGAATCTATGTGCTCGTACGCGCCGCACGTCCGGTGCATGGTGGTCTGGTGCCGTTGGACGGGCGCGTACTCGGACACGTTCAGGCACGTGGCGTCCAAGCACGAGTACTCCGCGTACGACGTCACGGTAAATAAACGTACGCGTGTCCACGTCCGCTCGCCCCGAGCACGGGGGTCGGTATAAATGCGTTGGTGGTTCACTCGAGTCGAGCCAATGGTTTTAGCGACCAACCGTTCTACCGCGCTCGCTCGTCCACACATGTCCGACCACCAACTGACTACTAGACCGTTTTAGTGTCCACTCTATTCTCGACGCACCTGTAACTCAAGACCAACAAGTACTTTGTTCCCAACGTGCAATCGAATAACGTTAGATTTTATACTGTGTGCGTTCAAAATATCCGATTCAGTAACTATTGATTTTGGTCTACACCCGCCATCAAGAAAATGTTTCACAATTCATTCAAATCACATGCATGCTCTATAGCAGCGGTTCCCAACCTTTTTTCCGCGGTGCCATTTTTTGGATCCAATTTAACCACGGTGCCCCTGCTGTGAATAATATTAAAGACAGAACACAAAAAAAAAAATACTTATTGATAACCAATTTTATTAATTTTATTGAAATTCAACTTAATTATAAATGAATGCATTTTTAAACTTAAAAAATAAATAAATAAAAACTAATGTTATCATGATTATAATCATTGTATAAAAATATTATAAGGTAAAAATGAGAATATCCGAATATACAATAGAAAATATTAAATTATTTGCTATAAGTTTTTACGAAAACAATAAGAAAAACAATTTTATGCATTTTAACTATGTGTTATGAACCGTAGACCACGGTGTCCTTAGAAAGTGGTCGGGGTGCCCCTAGGGCACCGCAGTGCGCAGTTTGGGAACCGCTGCTCTATAGACAAATATGTCAGTCATCAATTATCACTGCACTGTGAATAGTAATTGTTTACTGTCAGACTTTTGGCCAGTGAAAAGTCTTGCGTCGAGAAAAAAAACATTATACAATAATATATTTTCATCGATAAAAAAAAAAAACAGAAAAATTTTTAAAAATTTAAGGGCTATACGGGTAAAATGTGTACCGAATTTGCCTGCGTATTACTTGAATTGTGTCTAAACGTTGAATATTAAACGGAAATCTCTTCTGGCAGCAGCCAACCTACTAATAACAACCTTTTTGCCTGCGACGGGGCGAAATGACGGGGACAGGGAGATGGGCACCGACCGTCATACTCGTGGCTTTTCTGATAACAGGAAAACCGGTTCAGGATGCCGGACCTGACGTTCGGGCTGAGGGGATCCATGCGTCGCATGTATCTGATCCGAAACACCCGGGACGACAACCAGCTGTATTGGATGGCCGTGGCCAAGACCATGGATGACAACACCCAGGTGTCGCTAATGAAAGTGGCGGACCCGTCCACGCCACCGCACCTGTCGCCTTTGACGCCAGACATGATATTCCGCGTGAAGTCGATCAACTATAACGGCTGGTACCAGCTGCGGGGTCGGCAGCGGTCGGTTACCTGGGACCGGACAGTGCTCGGCCGACAGGTGTATGCACTGGAACAGGGCGCGAACCGGGAAGAGACCTTGTCGATGATCAGTTCACCACCATGGTGCATCGTATCCGTGTTCAGAGACCACAGGTACGACGTGGTCATCTCGTGGAACCATATAAGAAAGGATCGTTGGTGGTAGATATGTTTGCACTTCGTTTATGCATCGAGCACGGCGGCTCGGTGTCCATCAGCTCACCCACCCGTCGCAACACCCTTTCTTTACCCCTACTACCACTTACAACCTCGTCGGTAGACGTGTGGATCGGAAAATTTTCGTCGCGGAACAAAACCGCACGTCCCAATCTTGTCTCCGCCGCCGCCCATGTCATCGCAGTCGCCGTCGCCGTCTCACCGTGCAAGACGATTTAATTTCAAATGTTACTGAAAGTTTTTAATTTACACCAATAAAATGTATTCTTATTTACTTATAACTAGCATTACTTAGCTAAGTGTACGACACCACACGTACATCCGCCGTGTCCAGTGCCGGTGCGATACGGATTTGTTTTTTTTTTTTTTTTTAATTTGCCACTTCTTCACAACCCGTGAACGGATGGATGACTAATAGTGGATGGTATCGTGTTACAAAATGTTTACTGCTAATTTCAAATTTTCTCGATTTGAATTATACATTGTTTGTATAATATTTTATACAACACTACAAAAGAGATCGATTTAATTTGGACTGAGCTGGGATCCGACCTCATGGATGCAACTAGGCATATAACCCCAATCAAATACTTCTGTAGTGCTCCTAAACGAAAACTAATAAGTCTTAAATTGTTATTCACATTTGTAGTGATTTTACTTAGTTTATGAAATAATTATTAAGTTATAAATATAGCTCATATTTCAATGTACAACAAATAACATTAAAAATACAATATTTTTTGAAAAAAGCATATTTATTTTTATAAAAAGCATGATCAAAAATAAACTTAAAACAGGTAAAAGGTTAATGGAAAACATTGAAATATTGTTTTAAATTAAAAATAAATGAACAACCATGCATATATAGTTTGATATTCAGTTGAATCTATTATCAGATAAAATGTTTTTATACATCGAAAACAAACACTCTACATTTACTGAAGTGATTGGTGCATACTTCATACAAGCTGTGTTTTATTTAAATAAAACCCATGATTATCAATATTTGATGAAACACCCCATAGTATGTTGTTACTGTCTTGTAATTGTTTTCAGCCCTTGTTTTTTCAAAGAATACTATTTAATTTACCCAACATTTTTAATTGTCGAAATTATCGATGTTTTAGATGTAGTGAATGTAGGACGATAACTATCGACAGTAACATTACAATCATCCAAACATTTTATTAATTTTATAATGAACCCGATAATTGAAAACAAAAAATAACCCGATCACTGTAGTCCGTATTTCGTGTTGTTCAAAAAACTGAAAACTGTACCTCTTGTCGTATATAATTGTGAAGCATATTTTTACATTTCTTTTTAATTAAATTAATTTTTTTATTATCATAGCCAGTGGCATATTCGCGAGGGAGGTGTTGGGATTTTCCACTCCCACCCAAGAGAATTTTCAGACCTCAAATTTTTAAATTTTGATCAATTTGAAGTTTATTAATTTTATAAATTCGAATAAAGAAAACATTTAAAGCTTATAAATTGTATTAATCTTTTAAAAACTAATAGGGTATGGTATACCCTGGTATGTTAATATAGGTGTTTTAAACTGTGCAAGTCAAAATACATTATACACTTCACATGCCTATTGCAGTAGTTTGTTAAAAATTGTTCTCCACTTATTGTGGAGATAGTTGAATGAAGATTTGTATTATTACTATATCTACTATTAAATAGTAAAAAATCTTATTCTATCGATTATTTTTCTTGAAAATCTAATAATGATTGGATATTCTTGATAGTCAAATTTCAACAAGAAAATAAGAAAACAGATAAAAATTTAATTTTGATAATTTTATGCTGATTTATTAAAAAAAAAATAATTAGGATGACACCCCTCCCTAAAAAATTGTTTTTAAATATGTCACTGATCATAACACAATTAACATTGTAAAATTCCATAACTGGAAAATTGACAAAAATCAATAAAAAAAATGTATCTTTTATATGACATACATTTTTTTATTAATCTTTTATATGACATAAATAAAAAAAAAACATTTGCTTTAAATTTGGAGCCCTATTTATCAATTTAGATAATTCAGTATGGAGTTATGAGTACAACACAAAAACCAAAGTGCGAGGCGCAAAGACAAAATCAGCAAAAGTAGTATCACGTAGCCGATGACGGTGTCAATATGATTCTAGACACACCCCACAATTTTTAGCCCCCTTCCCTGTATGGCCACCTAAAGTTTAAGTGTATTTAGTTCAAATTCATAACTGCGTATAATTGTTATAGGTTTACAATGAATCATAATCAGTCATTAAATTTATCATAAATTTTATAAAACTACGGCCACACTAAATTAGTCCAAAATATTGTAATATAATAATTATGAAGCATTAATTCAATTATTGAAGCATTCAAGCATTGATCTTAGAATCCATAGATAAGCCATTGTATTGTTTAAAATTCACTTACGGAAGTACAACCACTAAACATCGCTGTTTCCACCGAACTTGATAAAAATTTTCTTTCAACAATAGTAGAAAAATTTGGAAAACTGTTGTTTCTATTGTTTAAAACCTATTTTTATCTAATTGGAACGCAAACCATTATATCGACGTCGAGTGGCTGCGTCCACATAGGCACTACTTCCACTTTGACATTAAAATGTCATGTTAACAAACTTTAAAATCCATGGTGTAACTATAGACCTATTATTCAGTTGATCAAAACCTTTAGTAGGTAGAAGTGTTGGTTATATCCTTAAGGAAATTAGTAAAATGGTGGTGCAAACACAATCCCTGCCGGTCGGTGTTTTGATATTCTCAGTACCTGCAATATATATGCTCTAAATGTGCCTGTGGACTTGGGGTGGATGTTCGTAACTTATAACTACTTTGTCGAAAGACAGACTTCGCGTCGCCACTGTGACCGGATCCATACATAAATTTATTGTTATATTATATATACTGTTGATATCGTATACCTGCAACATCACATAGAGTGGGAAATCATCCCGAAACGCTTTTATAGAACTCCGCCCACCCCGGACCCATGACGCGTACTAATAACATTGTAAACATTGTGTATTATTATTACTATTATGTTTATTATTAAACAGCCGCCGCATTGTTCGACGCATACGGAAATGTAATTTGTTGAAGGCGTCGTGCAGGTACATAATAATACTATTATAATATCATCTGCTGTGCTCTACGCTCGCGCATTTGATCATAGAATATTTAAAAGTGTGCGCAAGACGTTTGCTGGGACTAATGTACAAGTATTGATTGATCGTAATTCAATATTCGATCGACGAGATCGTCGCAGAAACTTTATCGAAACAATGTCACCGCAAAACACGATTTCAACGCCATCGACGGTGTTATCTTAACGAATTTTTGTTCCGATTAAGGTACATGTGCGCCTACCCACGTTAAACCCTGTTTGAAGTTCACATGATTCGTCGTCTTAAACTTCTGATTATAATATTTTACACACACGTTGTCTTAACTCTTAAGAACGTTTTCATCTTTTAACTTTCCATTTGGCTCTGCGCATTCGTTAACAAATTCCACGTTTATGGTGCGGATTCAGATAAGAGATAGACAGTATTTATATTCTCAGGTGTTTTCCGAAAAAATATTCTATCTACTTTATCTTAGCATTGAGCTATATTCGTCGTGTTAGTTATTATTTACGAAGAAGTGTTTTTTGAACCCGATAAAGGTGACCTGGACTTTAATGTTTTACTGAAAACATGTTTTATATGCGTTATCATGCTACTGTAGGTGTAACTAATATAATCAATTATTTGAATCTATATAACAACTAGTGAATGCCGCAAAGTATACGATGACACCATGTAACTTTAAGTAAAAAAAGTAATAATAATAACAAATAAACGAATAAGTGATCATCAATTATCCAAAATAAATTTAATTTTTCGGTTTGCTAGAATTTTTGAAGGTAAAAACGTGTTTAATAATCTAAGGTATGCCAAAGAAATGTGGCATAAAAAAAAAGATTGACACAGATAACCGAAAATGAAGTTATATTTACCAAAATCAATACATAAACCTGTACGAATATAAGTAATTATCAGTGTTTTCGTTTATTCTAGTCAATTATTTTAATTGATATTACACCTACACATAATATATATATATATATATATCACCAGCACTTTGTAGATTTTCATAGAAATGAAATAATCTGATGATGATTTTTATTGAATATATCACTTAATACAAGTTATAACGAGTAATATTCAGTATGACTAATGAAAATACAAAAGTAGAAAATATTTTAATTTTCACCAATGCCATTGCTAAAATTATTTATTTAAACGACGACAAAATGCAGTTTCAGCTTTTTAAATATTAACTTAGAACTCAAATCAAAGGTGCTATTAAAAGTTATATTTGTACCTGACTTCTATATTTTTACCCCATATGATATACATTAAAATATTTTAAATATTTATTTTATCTATTCATATAACCACAAATTAATAGAATACACAAACATAACATAGAACTTAAAGAAAAAAATGCTTTACAGTTTTTTTTTTTAATATTTAACTTAAGTATAACTCTTGAAAAACAATGCTAATACTTTTTCAAATATATGGACCGAATACTTCATATACGAGCCAAAAAATCTAATAGAGATAATAAAAGCAAATGTATTTTTATTTTTTATGCATAATGGTACTTGATTTACATTTATTTGCGATTTTATTTTTTATTGCTCAAACAAATCGCTTTGTAGTAAAAAAAATATTTTATAAGAACTAAAACAATAATTATAAATAATCATTACGGTATAAACGGTAGCTTCTCAATTTTTGGCGGCTCCAGAAATATTTGGTGACGTTTAATAATAATTACCCAGTCATTTTGATGTATCTTATATGGTTAATATTGAGAACAACCCAAATAGTGCGATAAAATAAAAAGTAAATATTATACTGAGTGAATGATTCTAATGGAAAGTGTGTAAACGAATGAAAAAAATTTAGTTAATGGCGATATTTTGGAAAATGAAGAGTCCATACACGATCAGTTTCCGTTTAGTTAATGAATTCGGCAAAAACGAAGAATATTTTTCGATTGCTTCCATATCACTGTGATACGAACGAAATTGAAACAACGTGGGTCAGCCGTAGTATACTATTTTAAGATGAACGCAATGTTTTAAAATTAATAGGCTTTGAAGACGCAGTTCTAAAGTGTTTTGGATAAATTATTCAAGTCACGTCATCAAAGAAGAGGATGTACACAAACACTTCTATCATTTATGTTTACATAGAAAATTAGTTAAGTACTTGTTGATCGGTCCGAATAATCTCAGCTAATCACTGACTCAATGGGTTGCGTAAAATGTGTATAATTATAACAAGGTACTTACTACATAGCTACGATATAATTTAATTCAACAAACATTGGGAAAATAATTAATTTAGAAATATTTTTATAATCCTCACATCATTCGTGTTATTTTATTGTTATCATTAATCAAATATTGATAAAATAATTTATGTTTTTAAAAAATATATGGAAAGGGACTGGTTAGTTTACATAAAAATTAACTTTTAATAAAAAATAAAATATAAATCCCCTATAACATCTGAATTGAACAAACAAAACACCGGGAAAATAATAAATTTAGGAATATTTTTATAACCCTTGCTTAATTTGTGTTATATATGGTTATATATGTTATTTTTTTGTTATAATTAATCAAATATTGATAAAATAATTTGTATTGAAAAAATCTATGGAAGGGGACTGTTAGTATACATGAAAATTAACTTTTAATAAAAAATAAATTCCTTTTAACGCCTGATTTTTTCTTTTTATTTGTTGCTAAAAAGCTACTGTCAAAAATATTTTGTCATAACTGTTATTCAAAATAAACAAAAATTATGTTTATTTGATACACTAACGATGTCCCAATAACAACATTTTCCAAACACTTATCATACTTAATGTCATTGATCAATAAAACGAGTTTATAAATATTTTTTATAACTTTTATATGATTAAGATAAACATTATTATTATTTCGAATTGAGCATAACTCGTTACCATTTCGGCCTAAGGAATAAAAATAAGGAAAAATTTAATACGATTAATTATAAATGTGTTTATATTTATATCATATTTTTTTAATGAATTCAATAAAAACAACTAAACACATTTCACCACAGAGAAAATTGCTATCGTAAAAATTATGCATAAATAACGATTAAGGTATGAACCACGATTTAAATTTATTTAATATAACAACGGTCAAAAATTAACTTTTTTATTTGAATTATAAGAATTGTTGAAATAAAAAGGATAGTAGTAATGGTTTAAACACATGATATAATGTCCTTCAATTCATATCGATCATCTATGTGACAGAAGTTCCACTATTTCACAACACAATCACACTTTTCTACTTTAAAATATGTCTTTGGACATTATGGTTAGTAATAGAGATATATCTACGTGTTGGATTGGATAATTTTTAATGAACTCATATAAATATTTCTGTTAAATATTAATGAATTCTAAAATTTTAATTTTTAAGATTTTATATTTGTTTCTTTGATAATACAAGTAAAAATGTATTTAATTGATTAAAAATGTAACAAAATTACGAAATATTCAAATATTCTGTGTACCATATAATATATAAATTATATCCGTTATATTAAAAATAAACTGGATTAAACACTTATTTATATGAATATACTATTACGTACTATAGTATTAGTATGTATAGTTTCTCTAACGGAAATGTATTTTTATTTCCATTTATACGAATAATTAATAAGTAGTGAATTGCTGAAAAGCTATTTTTAAAGTTAGTTGGTTTGAACCCATATTTTACATTTCTAATATATATTAATTTAATAAACTGTTATTCCTATAAACCATAATTTACTATACTAAAGAAACATCGATAAAATATAATATAATAAATACTTAATTATCATTAAGCTAATACTGTTCTGTGGATAATATCTTTGAAATAAAACCTCCGTGTAAACTGATTTTTTCATGAAAGAATTTTTCATATAATACAAAATGACCGATTTGGGAATTCACTGTGTTTGAAATTAATCCGTTACTACTAAAAACTCTTTTACATAGAGGTTTGTTTACGTTTCGGGTATAGTTCGAAAATGAATAGTCAACACATGATCCGGGTAAAGTAATCCTTACTCATATTAACAGTATAATGTGTATATTATCCATCTTAAATATGTACAATTTGTACATTACCCAATGTTTTGAAGATAAAGTATGAAGTAGAAAAAAACCAAATTAAATTAATCCGAAAATAAATTGTTTATTAAATAAATTAAGTATGTTTAAGTTATTATTTTGTTTATAAAAACATTTAAAGTATAGTTATTTATTGAAACAGTTCAAATTCGGGTGGCTTTTGGAGTTGCAGAGTATCCCCCTAAATTTACATTTACTTGTACATTTATTTATTAAACATTTTTATTTTCACAAACGTTTTTTAAAACCTTGATTACCAGAAAGAGATTGAACATTAGCTTATTCCACACAAAGATTTTTATGTAGCCGATCTTTTTAAAACATTTATTAATAGTTCATTGTGATTTATTTGTTTTTTTTTTTCCGGTTAATATCCGGTTCCTTATTTTGGATAATATCTCATAATATTTTCTGTTAAATGCACAAAATTCTCATTCTTTTCATTGCCTAATTAATTTATCAAAACTCTTATATAATTTTTCTTTTTAAGAAAATATTATGATAAATTCAATACATACATTTTGTATTAATTATATGACGAATTTCATAATATGAATAATAATATGACAATGAAAATAATTTTTGGAGGATAGTGAGAATCGCCTCCTCGTTATGTCTTCTGGGTAATGCTAAATGGTTCTTAAAAATATTATAAGAAAATTATATGTACATTTTTATCTAAGCCGAGTTTACACCTAAATTATTTTTATCTGAAAAAATCACGGGCTGAGTTTAGACCTTTTGAATATTTTTTTTCCTAGGGCCGAGTTTACAATCGCCCAAAATAAGAACGCATTAATATTTTATCAATGTAGACATTTTTAAGTGGGATATTGTATTAAAATGTTGTAATAAAAAAATACAAAATTAATGTAACTATAATAATAATATCATATGAAACACAACTTATATCATAAGTAATTTAATAATAAATCGCCAATGCATCAACAATATTACAATTTTTAATATTTCAATAAATAGCATTGCGTATTATATTATTATTATTATTATTGCGTTTACTCTGATTAGAGTATTAATAATATATGTATAATATTGTGTTTTTTTGTTGCATATGCTTTTGTTAGCTTTTGTATATATTATTATGGTTCTGTGTGCGAATAACTTTACGATAAAAGGTAGTTTAAATTCTAAGTATTGAAAGCCTATAATCCGGATTTCCCGATATAGGTGAAATAAAATGTTTAAAATATTTCTGCAGTAGCTTATAAAAATAATATGGAAAGTGGATGCGAACATTTAGTAAATATTATGTTTTCCAGGACAAGGAGAACTTGAATCTTAGTGGAATAATAAGGGATAAGTTTTTTTTTTAAAAAACTAGTGTAGGTACTTTCGAAATAATAAGTCGATGTACATGACATCATGTTAATAGGAAACATATTATAAGTCTTGGGTTGGTCGGATTTATATAGAAAGTTTTCACACGTACTCAATGCGGGTATATACATAACATAATTTTTACAAAAATAAAAAAAAATATCATTAATAATGAAAATAAAATACCCAGGGTCACATAAAATAACGCCCCATGTGATATCCCCGTTTTGAATAACAGTGATAAGAAAAAAAATCAAATAAATAATCTTATAACCCTGTTGACATAAAAATGATAAAACAATTTTTTTAAAACAATACTGTGAAATTAATATTTTAAAAGTAAACTATCAACCATTCAGTAAGTTATTTTTAATTGTAAATTATGAAATAAGATATTATAAAACGGTTATTATAATAATTAATTTCAAATTTATCATTTTATCCCATAGATGTAAAATTAATTGAGCAAATTATCAAAATAAAATAAAAATAAAGATAAACGTATAGATTATTTGTCATATGTTATTTTATACAACGTTTTCATATTAGTAGGTATTTAGTAAGACGTATTATAGATACTATTTAATATATTTCAGCCTTATTTATTTGTTCTATTATTTTTGTTATATTATTAAATTGTTACATAATAATTAACAAAACATCTAGTAATTGAATATTATATAGACTATGAATCAACAAAGCTTCGTTCTACATAATTAGAGATCTGCTTAAAATATACAGTAATAATAATTTTTATTTAAAAATATTTACAGGGGTAAAATTAATCTTCTAATTAATTAAAAAAAAAAAAATTAAATCTTATTAGAAAAAAAATATATGAACGCTAATATTTTTTTTTAGAGAGTTCTCGAACAAATTTCGAGGCTACACCTTTAGACTGCTACTCTTTACGCGTAGTTGTACGCAAATTTGGTTACAAATTTGAATTAATGACCAAATATTTTTAGTTTCGGTTAATAACGAATTTGTATTAAAACGAATCATTAAAAAAATGAAAATTTTATTTTACGTTAGGATAAGCTATTTAGAATTATTTTAGCACGACGAATGACAAGACAAATGTATTCTAAAGCATTTTTTCACAATTCTTTATTTTTTTTTCACAGGCCTACCTTCTAGAGATCCGACAGTAGCCGATGCATCAACGACCGTAGAAGACAAGGGTGAAAAACAACATGGTGTTATTCGTGGTTCTTCTTTGCCATATAATGGCATCAAAGTAGAACAGTTGGCGGTGAACACAGTGAAACGCAAAGATAAAGAAGAATTGATTGACATTAAATTTGATAATCATGAGATCGAATCGAACCCAATGAAGTATGATGCAGCCGAGGCCAATTTCGTCGAATGGAACACAAACGAACACTTTGAGATGGAAACGGACACAATTGATCCAGACGCATACGAATTATATGATTGTAATTCAAACAAATATAATCCAACTGTGGTCGAACCAAACGAGGCTAATGTAAGTGCGGTGGAATCAAACACAGATAAGCCAACTACTACGGTTGAACAAAACGAAACCGAGGCGAGCGCAGTCGAATCGAACAACGTTAAGTCAATCGCGGTCGAACAAGACGACGTTAAGCCGGGCGCTGTTGAGCAGGACAAGATCGAACCAAACGGCGTTGTTGGAGCGCAAGCGGTCGGGTCGAACGCGATCGAATCGGACGTGAGCGCATCGAAAAACATGGTCGAGGCGGGCGCGACAAAGGAATCGGAGAAACTCGTAAACGATGAGAAGTCCGTGAGCGGCGAGAGCCCGGGGAACGACAACGCGGACGCCGAGTACCGTCTGACGATGATACAGAGCGTGCGGGAGGCCGTGAACCGGATATGCGAGCAGGCCGTGGAGAGGACGGCGGCCATCGTGAACAGCGGACGCGGCCACGCGCGCGGCTTTAACGCTGGCGCGGCGGCGTCAACCGTGCGGGCCAAAAGAGACGCGGCTGACGATTCGGAGGCGGCCGATTACGCGAGCAGCGACTTCTCGCTGCCGCCGCCGCCGCCGCCGCCGCCGCATCAGTCGACGGATTCGGTGAGTGTCCCTGTCGGAAAAGCTCGTGTTGTCGGTGAATTGAATGGTCAACAGGATTTTATTTTTCGGACCCCCGCGTCATTGATTTGCAGTCAACGGGTCTTATTTTCCATTACATTAGAGCGTAATACACACGTATAACACGGGTGAACGTCTCGAATGTGGAAATGAGCTTAAAGTCAGTGGGATCACTTCAGTGATTTCCGGAGTAGGACATGCTCTTGTTAAATTGGCCATTCCACCAAAGTGCCGATTTACGTGGGGAGAGGGGGATGTCAAACCAATCCGACAGTTTAAGGATTTGTATTTCGTACGTAACGTGGATTCTTAAAACCGCACACTTTTGGTGGGTTAAAACCGCACACATTTAATAGGTTAGACCGCACAATTGTTTACATTTTTGTATCCTAAAATCGTACACTAAACGATTCGGATCATAATAATATTTTATTATTATTATTAATTATTAAAAAAAAAAAATGTTCAACGGTTTAAAATATTAATTTAAAAAAAATTTAAAAGTGTAAAATGTAACATTTTCAAAGTTTGATTGGTTGAAATTGATTGCTGACGTTTTGAAAAACTTCATACGATCTCCGTCAATTAAAAATTTATCCCAAAACTTAAACAATTAATTCTAAATATAAATTTAATTTAATTAAAAATTAAAAATATTACTATTATGTATTTATAACTTATTATTGTTTTTCAATTGAACGGACAATATATGATACTTGTACACTGTATCGATATGAATATTTCGTAAGACATCGATAACCATAAATGCAGAGGGATTTGGAGTGTGAAATTCAAAGTTTAACCCTTAGTGAAATCTTAGCTTATCATATCTTATCCGTTATTTAGCAATAAAAATAGTGTGCGGTTTTAATCCACCATAAATATAAGGGTATTTTGTTATAAAATTACCAATAGAGTGTGTGGTTTTCTACGTTTATTAACTTTTTTGGGGTCGAAATCAAAAGCGTGCGGTTTTCGAATGCAACCGTATAAGGGTGAACGTCTTATTTTTCTGATTTACAACATATCAATGGTTTTATAAAATACGTATTTATATTTTGATGATGTACCGACTTAGGTATAGCTTAACTCTAAACTGTGGTAAACGCATGAGTTACCCCTCCAACCCAAATAATACCACTGCGTAAAGTTACTCTAATTTTGCAATATAATTATTAGTCTAGTGTTGCAGTCGTGCGTATTCACCGTACAACCAGACTTCTCCGTTTTTTTATTAATGCGTTCACTTATAATAAAATACGTGCCGGTGCAGATATACGAGTGTATTTATACATAGCTAAGAATAAATCTGATATTTTATTCTACAAAAGTCAAAAAAAAAAATACCAACGAAAAATTTCCTTGTCATCACGTTTGGTTATAGTAACGATTGCCATTTCTACATTCGTCCTACATATTTATTTTCAATTGTATTGTATGGGAATTGACTGCTCCCACCCCTATTATTTATAATTGGTGTTCTAATGGTGTAAATCACCAGCGTTTCTCAACCTGTGAGTCGTAAAAAATTATTTTGAATGGTTCTTAAAAAAGATGAATGATGAATACCTACATAATTTTTATATTATTTTTTTCGACAGATAAATATAAATTCACATTTTGATCATTTAAAGTTATAAATATATTTTGTTGGTCAATATTCATGGAAAATATCGAATTTGATAAATTGTTGGTGATTAATTAACCAGTGTTTTTCTTTTTATCAATTATTATTAATAAAACAATGTTCACTTAATATCTACCCATTATTCATGTCTTGTTATAGTAATTGAAAAAAATAATGGTGCAGTTGGGGGGAAGGGGCGTACGTAATCCTCTATTGACCATATTGATCATTATACATGAAAAGGTTTCATGAAAAATTGGGTAAATTTGTTGATCAGCTGCACCCAAAGGTTGAGAACCGCTGGTCTAAATGATTGTTTGAGTTTATATAGTCATTGAAATTTAAAACATCACGATTCATTATTTGTGAGGCTTAAGACCCCGAACGAAATATGACGTTTTAATTGTTATCGTTTACCATCGAAACACTAACAACCAGGTTGACACGGTGATATCAGAATGGTATCAAACTTAATAATTTACTTCATAATTTCCTCATTCGTAAAATCGTTTAGAATGTTTAAATCGTGGGACCATGTCCAAATTACCTGTTGATGATACAGCAAATATCAAAAATTTGATGCGTGACATAATACTATAATTTATCATGCAATGAACGATGTACAATATTAGTAAACAATTAGTAAATATTCTTATAAACAAGAAATGATTTATCTATTAAATACTATTCATGTATAGTTAAAATTGGCAAAAAATAAATTGCATACAAGGTCGAATGTCTAATGATACTTTAAGTCTTCATAAAACCTATTACATATATTTATTAATTTTTTTCAAATAAAATATTTCCATCTAATCTTTTGAGTCGAACAAATATCATAAACGAGTATATCCGAGAACTTAATAATATATTGCGTATTTTTATCATAAAATCATTCTACTAGGTATTCCAGCAAAATTTAATACACAGAATATAATAAAATAATTATAAACCTATTATATTTATAAAAAATTATTTTTGCAATTTATATTTGAAAGGTAATACAATCATAATAAAATTGCATTTAAAAACTTATGATTCATAAGTTATGGCATTAAAAATAGGCATTTGATAATATTGAACTAATATTGAACATTCATTTTTATTTACCATTAATATTCACATCCCAATAATATTTCACTAAAACAAATGTTTCCTGGACGTAATCAATATACCTCTAGTATTAATATATAACTATTAAAACAAAACAATATTGACATATTTGAACCAATAATAAATTAACACAACATCATCAATATTATGTTGTTCATACATCCGCATAATAATAATTGAACGACTTAATCGACGCTGAGTTTGATGCAGCTGAAACGATTATAATAATTTTTATGACTAACAGCTTACCTATAGAAAATCATTGAACTCTAAAATTCGAATGTATTGTTAGTAATGTTTTGTTATAAATTATATTAATTATTTTATTTCACTAAAGAAATAATGATAAACTATATTTTTTAACGAGTTATTTTATTTATTATAATATCTAAATGTTTTTTCATTTGATTTTAATACATTTGCATCTTTAAAAGACAGGCTATCGTGTATTTTGATTATTTTTGATTTGACTAATCAATGACTAATTGAACAGAAAAGAATTAACAGACAAAATTAGAGTACATACCTAATATAAATTCATAAAAAAAAAAAATGGTAGAAGATACTTATTAGTCTCTCCGTAAATTATATTTACAATATGAAACGATAAAACCATTGACATTATAAACAATATTACATTATCCCATCACACTAAACAATATATAAACAATATTATATAAGGGTGTTGCACGATAAATGTATCAAATTTCAAGAGGTACTTAAACACATCAGATGCAACAAAAAAAGTCCTTATGACCATTATCGAGTTCTCAATAATAATTTTTGTGTTTTTTGATTGAACGCAAGTTTCATTCATAATATTGTTCATATCTGCTGAACCGTTAGTTCTAAAATAAATTTGAATACACAACTGAAAAGTTCATAAAACTAAGATTAAGAAAACACACTTCAAGTTTCCCACCTAATTTTTTGGATTAAAGAAATAATACAAATCTTTTAAAACTTCAAACTGTCAAAATTTTAATAAATTTCAATGTCATTTAACAACAATTAATTTCTAAGACAGGGAGGTGCAAATTTCACAAAAACTTCAAAATATTATAAGTTTTGGAACGGTATACTCCATTTTTTTATTAAACAATTTGGAAGGACCGCTATTTCACCTTTTGTGTGGAAAAACGAAAACTAATTCTAATTGATAAATAAAAAACCGCTAAAACATGGTAAACTGATGTCAATTTTATTTCATGAGATTTAAAATTAGTTTATACCAACATATAAGTTTATTACAAAAGCTGTTAAAAATGTTCACCGTTTTTCCTTAAACAAGCATGTCCTCTCTCACGTACTTTATTCCCAGTTACTCCTGTTGTCATTATTCTCCGCATTTCAATAGCAGCTTGAAAAATTATCTGCCTTAGTTCTGCTTCAGAATTTACTTCCAAATGGTAAACTTGTTCTTTGAGGTATCCCCAAACAAAAAAATCCAAAGAAGTTAAGTCTGGAGATCTCGGGAGTCATGGAATTGTGCCTCCTTTGCCGATCCAAGAAGTAAATATTTCATTTAAGTGCTGTCTCACTACTCTTGAGAAATGTGGTTGGGCCCCATCATGTTGGTAAATCATAGACTTCCTGACTTCTAAAGGTATGTCCTCAAGCAATCCAGGTAGTTCATTTTGAAGAAAATTTAGGTATGTATTTCCACCTACCGTCCGAGGAAATCCTAAAAATGGACCAATTAACACACCACCGATGACGCCCATCCATACATTGATCAAAAATCTACGTTGAAAACGTTGTTGACGTACCATGCGTGGATTTAATTTATCATTAGAGTATAATGATATCTATTATGAACATTAAACACGCCTCCTCTTGTAAGTATACTCTCATCTGTCCAAATAATACACAATAATCCACACACAAAGTGGAATAGCTGCCTCTCAAAATAATTTAATGAAAAAATAGAGTACACCGTTCCAAAGCTTATAACATTTTAAAGTTTTTGTGAAATTTGCACCTCCCTGTCTTAGAAATTAATTGTTGTTAAATGACATTGAAATTTATTAAAATGTCAACAATATGAAGTTTTAAAAGAAGTGTATTATTTCTTTAACCCAAAAAATTAGGTGGGAACCTCGAAATGTATTTTTTTTAATCCTAGTTTTATGAGCTTTTCAGTGGTGTATTCAGATTTATTTTAGAACTAACGATTCGGCAGATATGAACATTATTATGAATAAAACTTGCGTCTAATCAAAAAAACAAAAAAAATCGAAATATCTTCCTTATTGTTGAGAACTCGATAATGGTTATAAGGACTTTTTTTGTTACATTTGAGGTGTTTAAGTACCTCTTGAAGTTTGATACATTTATCGTGCAAAACCCTGTATATACAGTTCACTTTGAACAAACAATTTTTTTATTTTTTCATCATTCGATCAACTAACATTTAAAAACTGAAGATATTTTATTCAATACTAAAAATTAGAAGTCGTAGAAAAATGTTTAAAACATGGCATAACTTATACATTTCACAAATATTCTATATTATTTTTCTTTATAACCTTTAAAGGAATTTTATTCAAGTTACGTAAGTACTTAAATTTTTATCCGAAGAAATTTTAATGCAATCTTAAGTTTAAGTTTCAATTATTTAAAAAAATACATTCGGTTTATATTTCATATATTTTTGATCAAAATTGTTTTATCATTACTTTCAAATGTTCACAAATAATACTACTCACACGAAAAAAACAAGCACAGCTCAGTCGCAGAGTATTATCGATTTTATTTTTATTTTACTGCTCTATGAAATATATAATCATTTTTTCATTGATCTGAAAGAACACAACTCCCTCAGTCTATTTTCTTGGACTATAGTATTATATCAAAATCGTTATAGGGTTTGGTGAAATAACCACCCTTATTTTATATTATTAGTGTAGGTTTATAGAAACTTTCGTAGAAATGTTATCTATTGTAACAATATTATGTCCAGTAACACAATAATGTGTTGGTTTCTTTTTTAACAACTTTAGAATAATACATTTTAGATTAATGTTATACTATCTATGCCTTCAAACATCAAACTAATAATATATTTTATTTATTTTTGTGACATAAGAAACACTAAAGAGATTTAGTATAAATTAATATATACCCTTGGTTTATTTTTAAAATAGTATTTCATTTTTTTTTTTTTTTATAAACAAAGCTAGTTTATTCTTAACGATCATTTGAATAAATGAAATTGAAATAATATCCAAGAGTAAAATAAGAATAATATCAAAGGAATTAAAAAAAAAAAATGTGAAGTTTCTTTTTTAAATTTGCAGTTTATTTGTATTAGATTGAAGGCTGTAATTTCGTTTCGTTTTTAAAATGTAAATATACCCATATCAACGTATTAACTATTCTTCATTTCACAAGTATATTTTAAGTATTAAATAAATACAAATTTGTATGTATATTTATGGATTGAAGTTCACTGCAAACGAACTATAAATAAAAATAAATCAATGCATATATTTCTCTTAATGAAAAAAATTATATTACTTTACGTATAGCTATGCTGAATATAATATTTATGAGTATAAGTATAAAGATATATATTTTTTAAACTTCAAATAAAATGTATAATACCGCATATTGTTATTGCGTTCAAATTAACGTAGGACAGAAAAAAAATTCTTGAAATAGAGACTCTACGAGAATTTATTATAAATTTATTTAATTATATTAATTATATTATTTTAAAATATTATTATATTTTAAGAAAATAAATTTAAAAATGAATCTCAACTTTTTTTATTCAAACCTTAAACCAATATATGACAAATATTTCAATGTATGTTCAATGAACATTGTTCATATAACTTAAGATTACCCATGTATATACAATATCTCGTGTAGATATTCTATTTATACCAACACCATCGTATACAATTGAGCAGAATCGAATTCACCTCATCCAATACTCGTTTGGTTCCAATGGACTAGCCACTAGATTAACACACTTGTATATTCGATATCGACTCATAATATTATATTAATAACACCATACAAATACATTAAAATATACGAATATGCACTCATCTTAATATTATCTATCGGAAGATTCTCAACAGTTCTCATAACAATAACGCTGGCAAAATACGATTTACAGATTTTCGTTTGAAATGTATAATAAATTATTTTAATTTTTTTTTTTTTTTTTTGTGAGTTTTGGGTATACTATATCTTATTGTCTTGTATGATTGTAAAATGCACTCACATTGAGCAGGTAGTAAAAATAATATGGTAAATTTTTTTGTTCGGTATTTTCAGATTTTAAAATAGGTATAGTAAATAGTGCTCATAGTACAGTCAAGTCGTGGTAACTCAAACCTCGATAACTCTAAAAACTTTACAACTAAAATTTTTTTTATCCTCCTAGAAATCATCACTTCTTGTACTATAAGTCTTGTTAACTTAAATATAAAATTGTGATAAATAGCTTAGTCGAAGTATATCTGGATATTTTCGTAAGCACATTATATTTAATCTATTTGTCTGCAAAATAAATATAATATATCAAATAATACATAACTCGGATCCAATTTTCATATATATTCCACCCTATAAAACTGAACCAAACAAAAAATATTTTTAACAACTTAAAATACTTAATATACCCACTCATAATATTTAATAAAAAAAAAAAAAATGAATTTTGGAGGACAGTGATCGCCTTCTCGTTGTGTCCTCAGGAAAATTCTAAACGGTAATTATAAAAATGATATATCTACTGGGCGCAATTCACTATATATGTATGTGAACCTAAAATATATAGAGCTAAATTTACTCTGTGTAAATTTATACCTAAAATTGATTGGGCGCAGTTTACATTTTTATCCCTTCGTCAAGCGCAATTCATGCTTGTCCATTATCTCTCCTGTAACGTAACTACTGCGATAGTTTAACCTTTGGTGTTGAATCGTTAACGTTCTAAAATTATTAATGCTTCATCATCGAAAGTTTGTACTTAAGAACTCTGAATTACTAAAAGATGATTGAACTACAAGTGTACCAAGTAATTTACCCTTTATCTCGGTATAACTTTTAATACAATTATCCTTTTGTTAAGTTACTACCGATATAGTTTATGCATATACTAAGCTTCGAACTCGTTTCTTAATGTTTCTAAATAGTGAAATCATAGTGATTACTACTAGTCTATGTACTTAAATGTTAAACATATTTTCATTTGACGAACGGCAAAACGTAAATACGAGTAAATTATATAGATGTGTATTGTATCTAATACAATTACATAAGCACTGAAAAAATCTTTGATATTATTTTATCAATTTTTAAAAATCCATACTAGTTATAAAGAACTATAAAGTTAAAAAATAAAGTTTTTCACGTAATTTATTTAAAAATATTAAGTTTTTTGTGTCCGTTTCCATTCCAATGTATTATTCAATGGTTATATTATTATTTTCTTCTTTTTCTCTTTCGCCTTTTTCTCAACTATTTGGGATCGGTGACCAAACAGATTCAATGATTATATTATTATGAAATCCAAATTTGAAAATAAATAAAATAATAAATTAATAATATCAGTCAACAAAAATGAATTCGAATCAAACCTTTTTTATAAATAATATAAATAATAACAGAATACAATATACATATAGAATTATAATCTCTATTTATGAAAATAATCAGTTATATTCTATTAATATATCATACTTCAAACTTTAAATAACTTTTAATAAATACCGTTAAACATTATTTCCAGTTTTTTTTTCAGTGTTTTCTTTTTATTAGAAAATCTACTGGTTTAATTAAAAATAAAATACCCAAGTAAAATATTATTAAAGTTAAATTTTCCAACCAATTATAAACAATAAGAGTGATTTTATGCTGAATCGCTGTATCCGAAATTCTTAAAATTATAAAGTCTTATTCAAAAAAGAAATAACCTAAAACATCATTAAAACATCAACGCTTCGCTTAAAATCTAATAACTATAATACCCATTGAAAATCATTTTTTTCTACAAATGTACTATTATATTTTTAAATAATTGAATTGTAATTAAATAATTTTACTCATCCTTTTATGCTACCAATAATACATAACCGAAGGTGTTACAGACTTCAACAGGCCAAGAATCATCATGGCCACCACCGCCTCCTCTCTCAGAAGCTGATGAGGAAAGAACAATTGCGCCTGGATTTTCATTTGACTTACCAGACCCCCCGACAGAAATGGATCAAATGGATTCAGAGACAGATAAACTAGATATATCCGACGAAGAAATGAGAGCAACTGGTTTGCCGTCGGATGATGACGATATAACAGATACTGGTAGGTAAAAATGCATGCAGAGCAAATGATTTGAACAGTAAGCATTTATGGTGTTAAAAAAATTGTAACTTTATAGTTAAATACTCGTAGAATAGTGTGTTAAAGTAGAATATTATAGGTCATTAGATTATAGAAATTAGCTGACTTTTGTTTTTTTGATTCAAATTAATGTTATAAGTAAAGTAGTACGTTATGAGTAATGACTTTTAATTTTTTTTTTTATGTTATTAAATTAATATTATGTAATATAAACCAGAGTATATTGTATTTTATTCGAAATAATTTATAATTTATACTTTGCAAAATATAATACTTGTCTATTTGTAGGAATAAATATTATTTATCGAAGAAATTGAAACGATTGATTTTTTTTTTTTTATTATGTTACAAAAAATTGTAAATATAATAACTAATGTTTAAAAATCTCCCAATAAAACAAAAAATCCGTAGTAAATACATTTATTTCTAAAAATGCAATTTAACTTATAATGTTTTACAAGTAATAATTATTTAGGGGCCGAGTGGCAGTAATATGAAAAACAGCACTCGCTCGGTCATCAATTAAAACAGAAAAAAAAAAGTAATAATTATTTTGTTATTGTATTTTCTATTGAAAGTCATTAATTATTGGTTTACTGGTCGCAATACAATCTTTGATGATGATATATTCTATGTGCATTTTGTCATTATATTGTTATTTTAGGTTAGCTTCAATTATCCAGTTCAGTTAATTCGGAAATTCAATTATACATTTGTTATTATTATTAATAGCGTAGTATTTCTATATTAATACTCTGGATTTTTCCGTTTTACATTTATAAAAATATTTTAAAAATAACTTAATTCTGAAGTCGATAACAATAAAAATACTGTCGATATGTTAGCAAAAGAAAAAAATAAAATATTATTTCATTGATAATTTGTTTTACAGAATAAAGTGAAATTGCAATATGAAATACATCAATATTTCTTATCAAGAGAAAAAAAAATATTCAAAATTAATTGTTGAAACATATTATAAATATTATTATTTTATATAATATATTATTATTACATATATTATATATATCGTTTCGTTGAATAATAGATTGATAGATTTAATAATAACGATTGAATAAATCAATCGTTTTGTTGCTTTATTTTGGAACAACGTAAAACTATAATACGAAATGTAAAATAATAAACATAAATTGTCAGTTATTTATTTTACATTATTTTACATTTAGTTATACATTCTTTTTTTTTTATATTAATTGACTGTACAAATTAATTTTAACCTTAAATGTTTTTGATTAATACTACCCTAGGTAGGTGTTAATGAAATATTAAACAAGGTATGTCAGGGTACATTTCTTATTAAGTCTACTACTGCTATTACTATTTACTTTTTTTTAAGCCCTCATTAGCTTAGTAAAATTCAAAATATCATTAATGATATCGACAAATGTCACTGGCAGAATAAGTTTTTCAGGATTCATAATAAATATGAGTGAGCAAAACTTATTTTTCTAAATCAAAATGTACTAAATATATTTTCTTTTCAAATCCAAATCATTAATCATCTAAATATCATATAAATAACATAGAATTTTTTCGAAACTATTGATGTACAACATATAATAATCATATGATATACAATGATCAACGTGACAATACTCTGTACGATAAATTTCGAATACTAAAATCTGTTATAATTTATTCGCACAAGAGATACCGTAGACACTAACGCGTTCCGCAATCAGTCATCAATCCGTATAACATCCATAACGCAATAAAAGTTTTTCGCGACTACGTGGTTTTCGCGCGAACATGGATGATAGGTACTAATGGCGACAACCAAATGACATTTATGAAACTAGGCAATTGCATTGGTATTTATTATACGTTTTTGTGTTGAAGATATTTCATGATATTAAACTGACGGTAGATATTCGCGTTTATTGAAATGGTCACATTCGACCGATATGGCCGATGTATTATGGACTACACGCGAAAAGTGTTAAGATCCATTATTTAATACATTTGAAAGAGAGAAAAAAAACTTACTAAACCCCGCTTTACAAGGTTGATTTATGTGATTTGAGCAAAACAAACAAATATAAAAAATGAATCTATGTAGGACATAGGTTCTTAACATTTTTTAAGTCATGGACTTCTTTCAAGTAAAAAGTAAAACTATGGCCTCCCCCCCACCCACAAAAAAATAAAAATAAAAATAATATTACAATTTCTAATGATAATACTAAGACTTAGTTAATAATTTGCTGTGAATAGTAACGCTTTGGATACATACGTGTGATTTTTCAGTTTTAAGTTTATTTGAATTGGGGAGTAACATTCGCTGTTGTTTTGTATTATTGTCTTAGAATCTAGAAGTGTATTGTACTGAACAATTAAAAATCATTATAATTTATTCGATTAAAACGCCACGCACGTTAAAATATTATTACGTGACAATAACAATGCGCAAAACCCAATATATATAACCCGATTTATATTATAATTTATACTACTAAGTTAACCTATGCTTGTAAGGATACAAAGTATTTCGAATCATATAAAAATTTAATTATATATCATTTTATCATACAACTGTGTAAAATAAAATAAATGAGAATGGTGTTTTCGAAATACCGTTCTTGAAACAAATCACAAATTGTTTACGCTTGTATATCTATATTATAGAAATATAGTTTTCATTGGAAGCCATTACGAATTCTTTCAACAATATTTTACAATAGGTCCTATAATGGATTCACATTTCAATATGTCATAGGATGGGCATTTTTTCTTTCTGAGTCGAAACGAGATACGTGTCGTATTTTTTGACCTATTATGATTGATCGAACATAACATAACAAAACATTTCAATAAGCATCAATGAAAAGCAAAGAAAACATGGCGACAAAATACAAATGCGAATCGTACAGCTGATCTTAGTTAATATTAGTAAGACGT
The DNA here is from genome assembly GCF_003268045.1 of Sipha flava. Taxonomy (NCBI): domain Eukaryota; kingdom Metazoa; phylum Arthropoda; class Insecta; order Hemiptera; family Aphididae; genus Sipha; species Sipha flava. Next base: position 2,097,452 of record NW_020273108.1, read on the forward strand.
CCATCAATACGAGTTGATGGTATAAAATGCATTCATTTTAAAGCACAAAAAAAAACGATGGAACAATAAATAATATGATATGATGATATTCAATTTACACCCAACGTCGAGTCCGTTTTTCAAACGCAATACCTGCACAAGCGTTTAATTTTGCACCAAATTACAAGACCATGGAAACACACAAGCGTGCTAATTTACATAAGCTCTTTGACACCTTTGGCACACCGTGTATAGTATAGTAGTAATATTATGATCGTCGTCTATTTACACGTGCACATGATACATATATTTTACCTCGGGTGAAAAAAATCATTTTCAAACCACTTTTCCAGCGTGTTTACGTTCCATTAAATTTTCTTTTCATCATATATTGTTTATGCGCCTTTTGTCCGTTCATACATTTCGTGTGCATTCAACCAATTATTTCAATTTTTTATTATTATTACTTTTTTCTTTTTTTTTTTTTTTTTTGTCTTACAATGCGCGATGTTAAATTGATCCTTTTTAAAAACCATTAACCCCGTTCGCGCCCAGAGTCAATTGATCGTTTGATCGTCACATTACAATTGTGTATCATCGCCGGGTGAATATATGTAATTGCTAACTCAAGAATATAGGACCCGTGTGAAGTTGACGCACATAGTATACACAATACATACACATACACGCATACACACACACACACACATGCTCGTACGCACACGTGCACCCATAAACGACCAAATTGCGTACGTTGTTGAACGTAGTAGATTGTTTTCAACGTGACTGCTTCTTGTTGGCACAGAACTCCACTAGACACTGAACGTTTAACTGTCCAGATAGCGGCACGCTGACTCTAAGAAGTCTACAAGTATCAATATTTATCTTCTTGAGAAGCACGTATAAGGTACCGTTTATTTATTTAATTTTTTTTTTTTACTGAAAAATATATTATATGTTTGATATATACTTCACTGTGAAGGTTTATTTTAATATACAAATCATTATTATTATAGTTATTTATATTATTAGTATTGTGATATAGTGGTGGTAGTGAACGTGCAAAGGGATGATCAGTAAAGAATCGGACAGTTGGGCCAAGGTTTGAAAAATAATACGCGTTGCCATACCCAACGGCCCTCCTGCAATGATATTTAAAATTTCTTTACACATTTATTTATTTATTTTTTCTTTTTAAGCAAAATTTAAATAAATATATTGAAACCTATTCTCGTGATGACCTTTCGAGTGAAAAAGTAAAACAATCACCGCCACCGTTGGGCCATCAACGAGACTCTTAGATAAATATTTCATTAGTTTAGCTACATTTTAAAAGACAATTATTTATATTAAATATTTAGCCGTACAGTGTTTTGGCTTTTGAGTGACTCTGCATGGAAATAATATTAAAAAACGTAAGAGACGTGCGTAACTGTATATTATTGACTTGGTATATTTTACAGAACCTCGTGGCCACCCCTCCATGACCAATAGCGGTGAAGTTCTTTTTACTCATAGTTTCAAACGGATATGATATTTTATGACAAACATACACATCTGTCCTTGCTACGTTTCTTTTAAAAAATATTCTCAAACGTGACATCAAAAATACACTCCCGATCCTTCGCACCATTGCAATTTTATGCTATTTTGATGGAAGTGATAAATTTTTTTTATAAAAAAAGGTTTTAATAAACTGATTAATTAAATTTGATTGAATGGGCATTATTATTGCTGGTTTCGATCATGTAGTTTATTAAAATATCAATTATAAATTTGACTCTCATTAATAACGGATGAATTCATATTAATACTAATTTAAATTTTTGTCACCCATGATATCCATTATATTATGGGCTTGAAAATATTGAGTTTGCTTGTCAAAAGTGCTTTTAAAGTCATTAGTACCATATAATATCGGAGGAAAATATCACTATAAAAAAATTAATAAATTATATTATATTCATACAATTGTGTCATAGGTATTCATAAAACGTATTAGTTCAATATTTAATGTATATGCTAAGCGAATATAGCTATTAAAATAAAATCCTTTATTACATTATAGTTGTATAAATATATACTTCGAACTATTAAATATTTAAAATGATAAAAGCCGATAGCGGTTTATTTAGATAAAAATTAATACGGTTCATTGAACACTAAGTATATTTGGAATTGTCAAAATATCTTATGTTCTATGTTCGTCTTAAGTAAACGCAGTTTAATCAATGTGTTCTAATAGTGGTAATCACTATTTTATAATATAAAAAAAAATATATATATTACCTTGTACCCTAATTACTATGTTGATTTGCACTTCTAATTAAAAATACAAATTATCACGTTTTTGTGATTTTAACAACATTTTTCAATTTTATACACCAAATACAAAACATCCGTTATTTAAGGATAAAATAAAACACAATTTATTTTACTTAATTTTACCAAAATATAGTTATATCGATTAAGTATAGAGAATATTTGTACACGTTTGCTTATAAAGCGTTATAAACATAGAAAAACGTGTGATGATATCCATAAAGCTTTGAATAGCAAAGGACTCTAAACGAACGATATAGTCCGGTTCAATTACGATTCTACTTGTTAATGTGATATTATAGCAGATAGATATAAAATCGCCGTTATTAATCGAATCACCGGTAATGCCAATTTTAGGGATTCGTGGATTAGTATTAGTATTAGTATTAGACTAATTGTGAGAGCAACCACTAAATCGAGTTAGTAAAATTACTCCGATAAATCAGACTCAAACTATCCGTAACTCCCTAAAATCGGTATTCCACTTCCACCCCAACTAATCACCATGGCTATAAGCTCAGTAATTCGATCTATGATGATCTATCAATTTTACCGTACCGTCAAGTTAAAGTGAAATATGAGTGCTCTGTAGAATTAAATCTTGAGAATAATCTTAACGCGGTTATGTTAGCTTAGCTCAATACTTTTCACCAATCAAATAATAATAAAATTCATAATATATTTTTAGTTGTTAAAAATGTTTATGGTATGTATATATAAATATATGACTAGTTCATATTTGTTAACGATTAAAACTCTAAAATAGACTAATGTAATTATTTTTTATTTTATTAGACCAAACAAATATACCCATGGCAATATATTAATTTTGATCGATATGTTACACTTTATTGTTTTGTATATAACATTAAACCCTTTAATATTAAAGTGATAATAAAATGCATGAAACTATAAAAGGAACGCTGAGGTGTATGAACAATGATGGCTATTAATTTAATTAAAACAAATAATGTAAATCGATACGAGATATGAAATATCTATAGGTACATTTAATTTATAATTTATTTAATACATTTTTATTATATAATATATTTATATATTATATTTAATAAATTTAATTAATAATTTATAAGATTAAATGAAAGTTATTATTTATAATAAAAAACATAGCAAACCAATAAACTATACTCATATTTAAACTATGTACGTGTCATTTGTCCAATACATAAATTATTTCAACGGTGAATACAGTTTTATCGATTTAAATCTTTTCTGCAATATACTGGTTCACAATAAATAGAATAATTGCTACCTAATTTAAGTATAAAGTTATTTGATATTAATTAATCGTTAATCGAAATTATCAAATGCATACATATTACAATATTTTACAGATAATTCTAACTAAATTTTCTTTTCTACCTGTTATTTTCGAAAATAAAAATAATTTTTAATGAAAATAGACATACGGAACATAAGTAATTTTGTACCAGTAAAAATTGTTTAGTTGTTTCACGAATTATGTAGACATTTTATACGTTTTTACCATTGAATATCTCAACACAAATAATTTATTGATCGTATAGTCACATCGTAGCCGCATAGGATAACGTTGGTCATCAAGACTTCGATTCGTATTATATTTTGTTTCATATCCTACGGCTACATTTGAAGCGGTTTTAGGTAATTCCTTCCGACCCATAAAATTGATTTGAAACGTTTTTATTGTATTGTAAATTTATATGTAATGCGTATAGAAAATACCCGTAATAAGTTTAATACCATTCGCAGGAATGGATTTCCAACTAGACTATATAGCCTTTGAGTGATAGGCATTTAAGAGGGTACAAATGTAATTATAATTTCTACAATACTTACGTGGTTTTTGATAGTTAAATTTAGTATATCTTATGTATTATAAATCAGTAAAATAAACGATAATAAAAGATTAGCTACTATTATATTTTACTTAAAATACCATTTTTGGCTGTTTTATTGAAGGTCGTTCATTCTTTATCAATCTAGAAGTATACCGAATTGGTGAATCCCTGTACAATCGACGGATTAAAAATATATATATATATGTAATATGAAATAAATATAAAACAATATATTTCAAAATTTTACTGGACATTTTTATGATTATATATTCATTACGAACAAAATAATATTCTAAACAGGTCTATTTACTATACAATTTTGTTTATATTTTTTTATACAACAATGATTATAAGCAAAAGAAACTACTAATGTTTCAAAAGCTACAAAAAATACATTTTATTTGCAACATTACGGAAATCGCAAACGCGACCAGTCGTTTTATTTTGGAGCATTTTATGTTTTTAATCAGAAAGTTCATGACTAACCAAATAAATGTTTTCGTTTTTAATATTTTATAACAGTAGTTCAAACAAGCTTATGTCTGTTAAAAAATATTATAAAATGTTATGTGTCCTGTTTCCAACAGAAATAAAATTTGTGATCTTAAATGACATTGTATCATAATAATTCGTACATAATATTATATAAGATAACTAATCTATTATATTTCTAGCTCATGTCCTTGTTTTTGAATAACATAATAGTTTTATTGAAAAATTACCAATATTTTAAGTAACTTAATTTTTAAATAACAGCATTGTTTCATGAGTAAACATGAGTATGAAGTATTAATTGTATGTTATGAACAACCATTCACATTCAATCGTAATTAAATATTGTTAGTTATAACCCTGAGTTATAACTTATAGCTCTAAAAAAGGTAATTATAAGCGCTATAATATGCTCTTAAAAATATTTATATAAGCACTTAAACATGCACTAAAAATACAAAAACATACAAAAAAAATATATCATGTAAAAAACACAATTTTCATTTATTATTAAAAAAACATATCATGTATAAAAAAAATCTAAACTCCTATTGTTAAAATTTTTATTGTGTCGCTATATAATACAAATAAATATATAATTTAAACCAAAAGAAGAAAAATTAGTTAACTAACATGAATTAATTACAAATATAAAAATGAATACTACTATAATTACTTTTTATCATTAAGAAAAAATGTTTTATATGCTAAGAAACTGAAAAAGACTTAAAAAAACAAAATAGTAAATAATAAATTTCTAAATATGCAAGAATAAGTCTTCAAAATATAAAAAAAAGCAAAATAACACTTATACTTTGAAATATGCAAACATTTGCAACATAAAATTTCTTCATAAAATTAGCTTCTTAGTTATCTAAAACATATGTATAGCTCACTTAAGTATTTCTAGGACCTATCAAAAAAAAATATGTAAATGCTATAAATTATGAGCCCTGGTTATAACTTGCACTATCAAAATTTAGACTTTTTTAGTAAAAAGAAAAAAAAACAAGAAACTTAAAATTATAATATAATGAAATTTTATTACAAGATTCTTTGGAACAAACGTCAAAAGAACCTTAAAGCTGGAAGTTTATTATAATATAATTACGAGTTAAGTCGATAATTTTAATATAATTAAATTAATGATGTTATGCATCCTATTTCTCACCTAAGTATTGTTTTTAATAATGTTTTAGCATTATTTTTTTACCGTATTATGAAATTAACATCATAATCGTTCTTCTTGAATCTATAAGAAATAATAATTTGTTGTTTAAAAAAAAAAAGAACAATATTTGAAGTGCATACCAGCCAAGCAAGACAAAGGCATGGACCTATGCTCCAATATTTATGATTTTTAATAGGAAATCATTACATAATTATCTGGATAAATTTCAATAAAACTTTAACTCTATAAAAATCCGAAACGTCAGATAGGTTATATCAGAGGCGTACCATATTTTTAACTATAAATAAAAATAAATTCAATCGGATATTATTTCAAGTAATCAGTATAATGACTGCAACGGTCGCTGTTACAAGAAATGTTCAAGCTTGGTAAAATTTACTTTTGAAGTTTTTTAATCAGTAACACTATTTATGTTAAATGGATCGCTTGAAAATTGCAAAAACGTGCGCTGAAATGTATTGAGTCTAGACTATAAAAATTACTAGAACTTATTACTGTAATTATTATTTTTATTTTTTTATTTTAAAAATATTCTCGCTGCGCACAATATTCTTACTGCTCTCTCGTAACACTAGTAATTTTAACGAAATAAATTCTTACCAAAATAATAAAAAATAACATCAACATAACGTTCGAATTCACCAACGGGTTTCGACTATTTTCCATTAAAAACCTACAGTTTAATAATTAAATCATAAAAATATTTTAATCATTATCGTAGCTCGAGCGTTTATTAAAGTTGTCATAAAACAAAATATTTTATTAAGAGAGTACTGTAAAAATCCAAAAAATCAAAGAAAAATCGTGTATGTCGTTTTTCGAGGAGCACTTAGCCTACATGAAATTTTGTATAAGACGATGATTACACGGATTCTGTGATTTTCCGTTAACGTTGGTCGTGGCGACAAATTAAATTAAATTCTGGTAAAAAGTAGTTGTCATATTTTTCACGATACAAACAAGGAAATTAATGGGTGACAAAAACGGGTACTCTGAAAACATAAACGTTAAATCATCTTGGAAAAACAAACGATGGAGTACGTTGTCGCCTTTGATATACGTTATCATTACGCATGCCTTCGGCATTTGTAGCCGATCCTAAAACGATAAAAACATTCATAAATATTTTATAAAACACACACATATATACACAAATACACACACACGAGCGCGTGCTCATGTAAACGCACAATGTAATTATACTGGGTCTTCCAGAAAGGTTGGAAAAAATGTAAAATAACTTTCAGATAAGTAAATATATACATATATAAATATATATACTTACATCGTTTTCTCTTTGACAGCCTAATCTATATTTAAAAAAAACATATTTTACAGTTATAATTTGCTTTAGATGGTGTCCATTTGTACGAATTATGGTGCTTTTTATCCACCCATTGTTCGAATATCAATTTTTCCACCCTCCATTAGTTTCAAAATAAAAAAATATAAATTGTAGACCCCAATAAGAACTTTCTTACTCAAACCTTACCATTAAATTTACCATTCACTGTAAAGATGAAAAGTTTTACATTTTAAACACACGTGATTTTTAAACTAACTCCTAATTTAACTGAAAGAGAAAAATCAATAATAATGACTCATACAAATTTATTGTTTTCCTACATCAATTCGTATTCTTATTTTTTATTTTTTTTTTTTTACTTCGGTGAGAGTTATTTCAAACTTTTCTATTTTAATATATAAATAAATAAAAACTTGGTCTGAATTATAATTATATTTGTAAAAAACGATAGATTTCGAATTAAAAACTCATCATAAAGTTTATACAAAGTTAATACAATTTCGACTAATTATTAGAAAATAAAATCGCAACTGAATATTATCAAATAAAGGAATAGTTGTATTATTTTCTATTTTCCCGGGGGACTCGATTTCATTGCATTATAGCTCAGTGATGTTATGGTCTAAAGAGTTATTTCCGTCCCTCTCCCCCGCCAACACCATTAGCCGAACCACATTTGTGCATGCGTACTCGAAAAAGGTATTAATTATTTCGACATACATATCCAAACAGCTTTTCGACCGTTCGTAGAGGGACAGGCGAAATATCGACGGACCAGCGTTGCGTGTACTCTCCAATGAATTTTTTTACGCCGTTATTCGGCTAACGTCACATTATCCCTTGTCCACTGATCGCATTTAGGTAATATTATTAATCCTTCACTGAAACAATATTTTATAAACTTGCGCCGTTGTCCACCAGGCCACAATCTGATGATTATATGCTATACTGCACGCGCGCGCCTTATCAATACATTATTATTATTATTATTATTTTATTTTTTTATTTTTTATTATTATCATTATTATTATTGCTATAACGTCTGCAACGCATTATAACGTAAGCCAAAAATCCTTACGACTTCTACTATCTGCACGTCGGCTTGACGTAATACCCTAGACGTTGGACTAATATTATTGTTTTTCTGCACTTCGTGAACGCGTCCATTATTCATATATCACCCTAGGTTTCCTTCACCTCCATTTCTTTCTCTTCCTTTTCTCCAAATCACTCGGTTTTCATCGTTGCGAAAATAAATTATTATCTTTATTACCACTGTTGTTGTCTATTATTTATTTTTTATTTTTACGGTAATCGTTGTCGCGGAGAACCATATGAATGTGTAAAACAGGTTCGAAATTAGTGTGATTAGTGGGTTCTTGGGTTCTCACTCCTTGGCAAGCTAAGAAAAATACAGGCGGACCAGGTCATACATGAACGTCCACTTCCAACAGGTAGTTTACGCCGTTTGGGCTGGCATATATTTTTTCCATGAACGTCTGCAAACTATTTTGGAAATCGAGAACAATATTGATGGCATACGTACCGTTCATAAGTAATGTCATGCGATGGCCAAACTTATCGAGTCATAAAGTCCGAATTCTTAAAAGATAGGTATTTTGAGTCTGAATACCATACGAATTCCAAAAATCTGAATTGTTCACGAAATCGTTAATTATACTTTAAAGATTAAAATGTTTAATACATTAAAATTATAACGTTCGTTTACAAAAAAAATTAAATTGTATACAAACAAATATTAAAATTATTCTCTATAATGATAATAATAATCATAACAATATTCGCTAACACACATTATACATCATGACTACATCCACCGTGGTTAACTCTTTCCGGTACGGTGGAACAAATATTATATCACCTATAAAATATTTTTTTTTTCTATTTTTCAGTCGTTTATTGATCTTATATTAGATTGTTAATGTGTTTCCTATTATATTTATCTTGAGTGTATATAACTTTTGAAGGTTTACATTATTACTAGGGGTGGGTCGATCTTAGAACCGATACTTGGTATCGGCCGTTATTGATGGTATCGGAAATATCGGTATCGGTTTATTTTCAAAACCAATATTTGAACCGATACCGCAAAAACTACTTGTGATTATAATATCGGGTATCGGTTTTATAGCGGTTGTATATATCGGTATATCGGGTATCGGTAAAAAGTGGTATCGGCCCATCCCAAATTATTACATATAGATTAAATAATTGTTTCAAATTATTATATTAAGACAATTACTTTTAAAACATAATGTTTAATTTTCTCCGCATTGAATCGACAGATTTGGATGATTATTTGGTTATTCGATTCCCAGTAAATATAGTTTATAATAGCTTTTTTGTTTTATTATTTTAATATAGATAACGATAAAAATGTAGACATTTTAAATATTGAAAAAAAATTTGCATATATATTCTCCCAAATCAGCATAAAACTCGTTCAAGTCGTAGAAAACATAATATAAAACTAATTAAAATAAAGAAAACTTATTATTTTTATACTATTTGGTATTTTATTACCTTATTATAGTACGAAAATATTTGATTTGTGTAATTTTTATCGTGATTTTGTATTATATTTTATTTGGTACCCAGTTATCCAGGCTTTTTTTATTTTATCACGATTTTATTTGTTTTTATACATACAGATATTAAATATGAATCGATTTATTTTGTTATTAATATTAAACTATAATAAGCAATTGCGTGAAAATATCTAACGGAATAATAGATAGCTAAAATATAAGACTCATGTATTACACGGTGGGATTCACGTTATCCCACCTAGAATAATTTTTGAAGTTCTTAATTATTTTATTTTGTGTTATTAAAATCGATTTTCGGATACATTTGTAAATATAAAATAGTTGAGAAAATACTATTTTCTTCAAAATGTAAATGGTTGTGCAATAAGGGTGTAGAATATTTTTCAACTGTAGTGCATGGAAGAGTTAAATAATACTATGTTGTGTGTATCGTGCATACAATATGTTATAGATATAATAAGAATTACTAATAAAAGTAAAATAAATGTACAAGAATATATAGTATTAATTAAGGCTATTTGATTTTTAAACGATTTTCAAATATCGTATATATAAGAAACACGACAGAACTATAAAATTATAACAAGGTACGAAATATTGAATACTTAGAAAATGCATATTACACCCTTAATTTAACATTCAAATGCAAAATGACAATTTTGATATTTTTTTTGTGATACTGAAATTCAATGTCACAATTACACTAACTAGGCCCGTTTGTAAATAAAATGAATGCCCTCCCCCCCGTGTCTGGACTCTGCAAGGAAACCGTATCCTTATAAAGGAGCCCATATATTCTCAAAAAAATTTATGGAGCCCAGAAAATCAGAAATTTATATTCGAGACAACAATAATTATTAGGGCTCGGATTTTAAAGCATAATAAATAAAAAAAAAAAACCAAAAAATTTTCTTAAAAAACAAAAATGAAGCAAATTTATCTTTATAAAAAAGCAAAAAAAGCATGACCAAAAATTAACATGAATTAACAATAAAACTGAATAAAAAAAATGAATTAAATTAAAAAAATAATTAACTACCATGAATTTTATAAGATTTTAAGAAGTAAAATTGTCTCTATTATCTGATAGAATGTTTTTATACAAAGAAAACGAATGCTTTATATCCACTGAAGTTATCGATACATACTTCATGCAAGAGGTTTCATTTAAATCTAACCTATGATAGTTAATTTCGTTTGATTAAATGCCACTAACATATTATTAATGTCTAGTAATTGTTTCCAGCCTTTGTTTTTCAGAAGAACACGATTTAATTTATTCGAAATTGCAGTTGCAATATCTCCATTAACTTAATTTAACATATTTTCTGCATCTAAGACAATGTTTATAAATTTTTTCAGTAATCTAACTCTCTCCAGATCGATAATCTTTAAATTTAATAAATTAAACAATTAAGCCGAAAACAATAATAATCCAATAAAACCATTTAGTCCATATTATGGGTTTTCATATTTGTTATTAATTAAGTAAAAAATTGTTATTACTATATTATAATAAACATATGTATAAAAATTCCACAGCTGAAATAACTGAAAAAGCAATAAAAAAGCAAAAAAAGCAAAATTAAATCGGTTTATTTGGAAACAGAAAGACGTGAAACGAATTTATATTTAAAAATTAGTGTTCTATTTCATATATAAAAAAAGAAGCATTTACTTTAAAATCCGAGCTCTAATAATGATAAGTATTTCATATTGAGAAAAACACACCTTTCGAAATTTAATTTTTTTTTATAGAAGTTCGGATTTTGTTATTTGCTGTAAAAACTGTGGTCATTGTACGTTGTATTGATAAATTTACTTAATTTAATTTTATGAAAATACCAGCCAAGTAATGAAGTTAAAATAACCAAATTTTATCAGAAGTCTTAGTTATTAATTAAATGGGTGTCGTTAAAACGTATTATTATATTATTATTACAAAATGGTTTTATTTTCTTATATTTCACATATTTTTCAAATATTATCATTGAGCCCTATTATAGGCTAGGGCCATAGGTTCGTGTGTTCGACACACAAAACACACCCGGCTATTGTGGCACTGCTGAAATTATAATAAACGTATGTGGATGTACGTTTCAGATAGATACTGAAAACTAGGATTTATTAGATTTCTTATGGAAATATGTATTTAACTCAATTATATATTATATAATCTATTATATAGCATTTAAGTATTATTATTCTGATTTATGTCCAGTAAAACAGGTTCAAGGGTATCGAAACAGGAAAATTATATTTTAGGATATTAATTTTGGAAGATAACACACAAAAGGATATTTTAATATTGATCGAAGCGGGATCGTCCGGTAGCCACTTCTAGCTGGAACGACAAATTAACAAATACGTGATATAAATGAGCAAAACATATAAACGGTATTTATCACTGTGGCTTTGTGTACTTATAGTTATTAGGTACTAGATTTTAGGTAAATTTTATTGATTTTATATGCAGTTATTATTTTACGGGGTCTTCCGCGGGTGGATAGGTGGTAGATGCATGGGTAGGTATCGAAAAATATACTTGCCCCTTAAAATATTTGAGTTCGTCACGCCATTGCTGCAAACAACTATACAATTATGTACTTAAAATTGCATATATAAGAAAATAAATAAATTATAATGAAGTTGTTAAAGATTTTACTAACAAAAAAAGGATTTTAACAATATTCAATAAATTGAATGTACCATAATAAAAATAAAATACAATACACCAATATTTGTATGTATTTTCTATTTTGTGAGTTTTTAAATTATTTTCGTGAATATTAAAAATATTATTTTAAATCATATCCTTTTTTATTACTTCGGCTAAAAAAAAAAAAGTTGTTATTAAAAAAAAATATTTGATGTTGAAGTAAACAAATTTACATGCATCTCACCAAATTTTATATACATTTCTGTTTATGTCAAAAATTTACTTAAAACATATAACTATTTGAAACCATCGTTTTATCTATTGTTTATTGTTAGTGCATGACATTGATGGTTTATTTTGATTGTAATACATAAATAATATTAGGAATTGTTAAAAATATATAATATTTAGAAAAAAGCTCATGATAAAACATAGAATGTAAATTTATATACAGGTAAGCTAAATAGAATCCAACAAAATTTGTATATTTTTTCATTATTAATACACGGTAATATACATTAGGTTTAAAATTCTTGATTCCCCCTTCAAAACTTCACTACCAATAATTTTCGATATTGTTAGGGTTCCAGTTGAATTTTTTAATATTCGTATATTAAATTACTTAAACTTAAAATAAAAAGATGCGAACTAAAAAAAAAATAAAAATAAAATAAAGTAAATGTGTTAACTAAATTTGTCAAAATTTTGAAGATAGTATTCACTTTTTTGATGTTGAAAAGGTTTGGTTATGTTGGTTATGTTGGTTTGGTAAGGTTATGTTGAAAATAAGGATTTAACTCTTAATAAAAAAAAATAAATAGATAAATAAAATAATAAAAACATATTATTATGGTTTATACGTAAGTATGCCAAATAAATTAAGTTTTGATTATGAAAATAAAAACTATTTTTAATTAATTTTATTATTTTCATGCAGTCGTAAATTAAATTTGTTGTTAGTTTGGTCACTATAAAGTCATCGCAGGAAAATCTTAGTGATTTAAAAATGCTTTTTACTGTATCTCATATATACTCGTATATGTATATATATATATATATATTTATCAGGGATGGCCAACAGGTCGATTGTGACGCCCTTTCTTTAGTTTTTTTTTTTCTTGTAAATTGTTTATCTTTGTTCGAGCAACGAATATAAAATTTACATTAATATTAATAATAGACAATATTTAGTAATAAATTACTTTAATAAACCCAATCATACACTGAGATTGAGTAGCTATATAAGTATAATGTACGTAATTTAATGGAAATTCCGTATTAAATAACGGTCTTTATGGCATTCGTATAAATTGATAAAACATTTATTAAAATACATGTTAAGTAAAATTGTAAAACTCAAGTTATTATTACTTATTAATACTTTAAATATAACAAATAAAGGAAGTGTAACATGTAAAATAACAATGAATGTAAAATAATAAACATATAAAATATTTTTCATCAGTGACCACAATTTTTTTTTTTTGTCGATCGTGATAGTCATGAAAAACTCACAAGTCTAGAAAAGTAAGTCATCTCTGATATATTATATATAATTACTTAATGTAATTAGTATAATAAGTATATGAAAATTATACATCGCTTATGAAAAACATTTCTCAAACAATTATAATTTTGAACTATTTACTGAAATTTCCATAACAGCTATTGCATATTTGGTTTCTTATGATTAATAAATAATAATATTTCAAAAATATTACCGTTGATTTTTATAAAGTCAATGATAATACCTGGTAACAACTAATTGATAATAAACATTATTTTACTTTGACACATTTTTAAGATAATAGGATATACAGAAGTAAATCATTTTCTGTATTATAACAATCATAGTATTGTATACTATAGTGAAGCCTGGATTAAGGGAGGCAAAGTGGGCATGGTTCTGGGGCCCATTGATTTAGAGGCCGATCCTTATCCCCAAATATATAATTTAATTCTTAAGAAAAATTATTAATCTATAAATTAAAAAAATCTTTAAAGCTCTACAAAAATTATGTGAAAATGTTAATGAAAATGGTGGAGCAAAAAGAAAAACTACAATAATGTAGAAAAAAATATAAAAAAGAAAGTTTGCCAATCTTATATTATTATGGAGTGATATTTTAAAGAAAAGTAATAAAACTTCAATTGAATTGCAAAACAAACACTGTGTCGTATTAAAAGCCGTCTACTTACTAAAATCACTTATGTATTTTGTGTCAAGTTTAAGAGACTAGTGGGGTTTATGAAAATAAAATTCCATAAATATGTCAAAAAGTTTCTAAGACGTAAAAGAATGAAGCTGAAAGAATGAGAAAAAAAAGTATTTTGATGATAATAGTGATAGTAAAAAAGAAATGATATATAAAGGAAAAAACAAAATGAGGATTAAAGCTCATCATATTATTAAAATTTATTATTGATAAATTTGTTGTAGAACTAGAAAATATAATTGCTGCTTATAATTATAATTCTACACATTTTTTATTTATTACTAAATTAAATTGTTCACCAGATTCAGATAGTGAAGTCCAAGAGAGTATTAATAATTGTACTTCTACATATAAAAATGATGTTGACATTTCACTTGAAAATTAAATTATTCAATTTCAAACATTTGATGCAAGAAATACTTTTAGTTTATTAAAATGATTTTATGAAAAATCATTACAGGATGTATTACCATACATTTTAATTGCTTTTAGATTATATTTAACTATTTTCATTTTCAAAGTTAACAAGAATAAAAAATAAATATAGAACAAACCAGACCCAATAAAATTTAACATCGTTATTGATATTATATTCAGAAAGTAATATTTTGCAATTGATAGATTTCAATGAAAATTTACAATAATTTGCAAAAGAAAATTCAAGAAAAAAATGCAAGTTATAATTCTCTAGTAACTTATAAAATGTGTTCTTTATATAAATATAATATTGTGTATAATAAATGATGACTATAGTACAGGTACTATGTTTTTATGAGATTTTTTTCAATGTTGTAAAAATTATATTTTTGAGTGACTCTGATATATGCGTTATAATTTCGATTCCTAAACAAAATAATAATACTTCTCTTAAATTATTATTATAGAAATTAAACATATTTTACTTATATAATTTTCTGAAATTTACTTTTTATAGTTGGCGCATAAACGGAAAGAAATTGTTGAGAATTAATTTTCTGAAATAATGTAATTCACTTACAGTACTTACCATAGTTTTTTTTTTTCAATAAATTTATATTGACTCGTTTTAAAATGTTGCTGAGCATATTAAAATTTATAATAAACACTCACATGATTAAAATCATATCTTCCTGGTACCCACTTATATACAATAACAAATTATCAATTTGAACTATAAGAAATGGACATTTTTAACTTAATATGTTTCCAACAGCGCCATCAAGTGATACAATTTATAAACCTTAACATCATGATTTCATGACTATGTATAGTATCTTTATTACGAATATACTAGAAGCGGCCAAACTTTTTTCGGCAACGATCTACTAAAAATATACTTCACCTTTGAAGATCGACTTTCATGGAAAATTTTTTTATAAATCAGAATAAAAGATAAAAACTATACAGATAAAACTTATCGACAATTTGTTCATAACTACCACGATTAATTCGTGCACGTGGCCTAAAAATAAAGTCTAACATAATCGACTCTGAAATCGTCCGCGATCAACCATTTGGCCGCCCCTGGAATATAGTATAGATTCTATGCTAATAGCATTCATTTCAGAATATTTATATATATATTCTGAAATCAATGCTAATACTTACCATTGACGTTATGATGTTTATTATTTATAAATATTTTGCTATAAATCAATTATAATTTTTTTATCTTTTAAAACATTTATATTTATTAAAAATATATATATTTAGTTTAATGAATCACATCCTATGTGTATACAAAAATTAAAAATAAAAGTCTGTTAATTCATAATTTTTTATTTATCCACGAAGAACTTTGCGGCTTCGTGGTCTATAAGAAAACAAGAAATCCACTTTTATTTTGAAATGTATTGTCACCAACCAATAATTATATCCTAACTATAAATAATGTATGACCACTTGGATATCAGTCGGTTTTTGATCACACAAGTTGTAATACTTTCCCGATCTGATTAACAACCTACACCCTAGAGCCTTAAATGACAAAAAAACTACCGGTCATGTAGTAGGTACGAATACACTTCAACTGTGTACCTTAAAATGGTATAGCAAGTTTCTGACCTGACAGCGTGTCCGAGGCCACAATGATGAAAATTACCAATCGATCAATCATATTACACATTTTATTTTACAATTTAATACATAATAAGTTTATACAATAATATAATTATTGATTAGTTTGGATATAGCCATATTGGTACTAACTTTGTTGTTGTTATTAAGTTATTATTATTTTATTTTTAGTACTTTGAACCTTTAATATACTTAATATTTCAGTCATCGAATGTAATCCATTATTCATTAAAGTAAACCAAATTATGATTGAATGAATATTCTGACCTTTTATTTAAAATGTGATAAAAGTTTTAGCTATGCTGAATACAGTTACAGGTATACCTGTTATAATAAAATTATTACGGTCAGAAAATATTCGAATAATTCGACAAGTTTATTCAGTTATTTCCATTGTTTTTGGTTCTTAACTACGGATGGCATAAATTATTATTTTAAAAAAAATGTTGAGTCACTTGCCAGTGAACTTAGAAATCGTTTTACTCAACTAATCAATAGATGACGTTATGCCTAAGTGCTTAAATTAATTTCCATACATTCAACAATTTTATGTACCTAGATATAAAAAAACCTCTTCACGAATCAAAATTACAAAACATCACTTCAAGAAATATATTTTTAATATTATACAGTTACGCCGTCCATTTGTGTACATTGATAGCGGTTACGTGGATGCAGCCACTAAACGTCGATATAATAGTTTACAATCACTTGATGAAAATATGTTTCTAATAATAGAAAACTATTTATTGTTATTATTTCTAATAACTCCAATAGGATAGCACAATGGTATAGCTAGTGGTGGGTAAACGAGTAATGACCTCCCCCTCCCGAAATATATCTCTATTTTGTAAAATATACATTAATTTTCAGACATAGGTATGTTAAATCACCTTAAAACAATTTTCATAGTTTCAATAAGCTAAATAAAAATATATTTTATGGTTTTATTTATTTATAATCGACTTATTACAATTAAAAATTTGATACTTATGTAGGAAAAAATTTAAAATTTAAAAGTCCGACTATAACACTAATCTTACAAAATAATAATATACGTTTTTGCTTACATAAAAAAAATAATAACATACTATTATTAAATAATATTCTAAACATGAAAAAATTTAAACTTTGGAAGTTAATAAAATGTATTTAATAATTTAATAAAATTCATATTATGCGTTTTAGTTGATCTGTGTGTCCACAGACCAGTATTCAAATTAACATTAAATATTAATAAAACAGCCATGACAATAATCCAAATGTGTATAAAATAATACGTGATATACAAACAACATTACAACCAATTATCTTATATACCCATATTTATATACACTCAGTTCAGTCACCATACAATTCGCGAACGCAATATCATTACTGCGTCAATCCGAAGTGACGATCTTTCTCGGTGCATACGTTTTATATTTTACCAGACCGTAAGACCACGTGTACATTGGCGAGCGTCTTGGTATAAAATATAAATGATATCGTATTTTTCAGCTTCATTCCGATTATATACTCCAAGTTGTAATAACGTCAGTAAATCGTTTGTCAATTTTTGTTAGATAATTCAATTTTACGCAATAAAATATTTTTTAAAAAAAAGAGTTGTTGGTCTGTCAACAACAAAAATCCACTGAACACCTATTACTTGGAAAACTTGGTACAATTGGTACAAATTATTGTTATTTCGAGGTTCATTGCTTATTGGCACAGGAATTAAAAATCGAGATTATTTTTACATTGGATTATTTATTTATTGATAAATAATTAAATATTTCATGAGCGGCGGCAAGCGGCGAAATTCAAACATATTTGATTTGTGAGGCGTCGCGCCGCTAGTTATCAATGTACACATTCCAATTTAAATTATATGAGTTTAAATTTTTTTTCCGACGCACCGCTCGACAATAGTAATCAATGTACACACTCTGATTTAAAATATATGAGTTTAATTTTTTTTTTCCGGTGCGCCACTCGACAATAGTAATCAATGTACACACTCTGATTTAAATTATATGGGCCTACATTTTTTTCCGACGCGCCACTCGACACTAATAATCAATGTACACACTCTGATTTAAATTATATGAGTTTAATTTTTTTTTTTCCGACGCACCGCTTATAGCTTCGTCCAGAGCATGCACTTATATAACATCGCTTGCCTAGACTAACTGCTTCTATAACGAGGATTTTTTCGTACATATCTGTTAAAAAATATCGGTTTGTTACAAGCTTAAGCTATACGATTGCCCGTTGAAATTACAACGGGCAATCGTATACATACGCAGTGCGATGTTTTATCGCCCGAGATTGAAATAATATTCGACTACAGCTGGAGCGACTTCGTTGAACAGTGGTCTCGGTCCCCAAGAATGGCGTGGCTATCATAGGGCGAAATTGGGCAGTGCCCTGGGCCCTAGATTACAGGGTGTCTTAGATATTTATAAAACCACACTTCCTTAGAATAATTGATAATTTTGATGTATTTAACAGTGAATTCCCAACGTAATGATTCCAATTACAATCAGTATTAAACTAGAACAATGGTTCACGCATATTGTAGCATGTTTTTTATAGTAATAAATTGAATTATCTTTCTACTTTTTATATCTATTAATTATCTGTTAATTTAATTTCATCATAGTTTCATAAAAAATATTCACAATTAAAAAAAAATCAATATGATGTGTATACTTTGAATTTTCGTATAAAAGTAAAATTAATTTGGAGGCCTAAATAACATACTGAACCGTAATTCGTAATTCGTAAAAAAAATATTAATCCGTCGTTCGTAGAATTTCCAACAGTACATGGACAACATTGATCTATCAAAATTAACGCCTGCATTACGTTACGATAATTTTGATTGGCTACACACGAATTGCATCCCGAAATAAAAAAATTGATAAGCGAGTACAAAAATTGCGTCCAGCCTTATTTGATCAACTACATGAATTGCTTCAGGGTTTATTTGCACGATTACATGTACGATGAACATGCTTTAAATATATAATAAATTTAGTTTGGCCGTTAATTCAAATGAAAGGATGCAGGTTTCATATAGGTCAAAGTTGGTGGAGGAAAATTTAAACGGTTGGTTTAAGTCAAGAATACAAAAAAAATTCAGATATCAGTTTTTCTTAAAATATTTTTTTGGTCTCCCATTTTTAAAACCAGATGAAGTGGAGGATTGTTTTACGGACGATATTATATCAATTTTACCCGAAGATGAAAAAGTACAGCAATTTTCTGATTATATATTAAATACATACATAAAGCCTATTTGTGACTTCCCGTTTTCTGTGTGGGCAATGTATTCACGCTCTATAATTCGAACTACGAATAGTTGTAAAGACTTTTACTTCAAGTTTAACAGTATGTTTTACTCAGCACACCCGAATATATTTCAATTTATAGATGTTTTAAAAAATGTACAAAAAGAAACATATTAAAAAACGAAGTATTCATGTAATTAAAAACAGACGACTGATGGTATGTGAAAAAGAAGATTATTTAAGACAAAATATGGCAAAACATGAAAGTGGCCAATTGACCCGTCTTGATTATATTAAGAAGGTATCATCAAATTAATGTTTTTACGTTGGGACGCAATTCGTGTAGAAAAGGGATTTCGGGACGCAATTCATGTGCAGCATTTTGATTGATTTGACGTGGCTGTGGCACATAATTGAACGCGATAAATTTAACGATCTACTACGCGATATATTGTAGAACAATAAAAATTATATGAAGTCATGAGCCTGAATAAGACGTGTTTAAATCCAAAGGTGGGCCGTAACGTGGGGAGGAATGACACTTGCGGTGAGGGGTACCGTACGTCTTAGCTTTACGCGCGTTGTACACTGTCACATGCGCTCATCACACTGACGTTTGGGTTTCAGGTGAAGCGGAAGCAGACGAGGACGCGGACATCGTGGACATGAAATCAACGAGCGCCGCAAACGGGACGGTGGCGGACACCGCAAAGGCGGGCAACGACGACGGAGCCGCGGACCGCGCGGCGGACGGTGGGGCGGGCGACCGGGCGGCCACCACCATACAGGCTGTGTACCGCGGGTTTCGTGCCCGCAAGTACGTGGAGACGGTGAACGCGGCGGCCGTCAAGATCCAAGCCGGTTTCCGCGGGTACCGGGTGAGGCAGTCGCTGAAGAACGCGGCGCCGTCGACGACTACCACGACCACGGACGACAGTCAGTGCTGGTCGGACGACGACCAGAAGTCCGTGGTGTCGGTCACATACGCGCCGCTCAAGGAGTCGGCCGCGGACGGACAACCAGTGCAGCAGGAACGCGAGCCGGGCGGCGACGACGACGACGATGACGACGACGACGATCCGCAGCTGCTTCAGTCGGGCGACGACGAGGTGTTCGAGAACGACGGCGGGGACGGAGACGGCAGTGGCCGGATGGAAACGAACGCGACATCGACAGAAGCGGAAGCCGTAGGGGTGACGTCCACTTCGGTGGTGCCGGTGGTGCAGGACGGTGGCGGCGACGTTGGCGGCGGTGGTGACGATGACGACGTGGAAGCTCTGACGAAAGCTGCGATCAAAATACAGGCCAGGATGCGTGGTTTTGCCACCAGGAAACGGTTGAACGACGAGAAGAACGGCGCGGAGGCCGTTGGCGGCGGCGGTGACGGCAGTAGTGGTAGTACCGTGGAAAAACAATAATCTTTACCGTTATTGTGAATCGCAAACGCATTATTATTTCTATTATTAATATTATTATCATTATCGTCATTACCGTTATTATTATCAAAACGCTGTTATATACTTTCCGACGGATTTATCGCGATCGTCGCCCAATTTTCATTTACCCAACCCTTTCTCGCCCCATTGACAAAACTGTCATCCTGTACAATCGCTACCTCGTTCACCACCGCGTAACGTAATGCGCACGAGTGCCGAACGATTATTGTCAACCGTTGTACAATAGTGTGTAGAAATCTCATGTACGATTTAATAATTTATGTAAATAGGTGACAGACACGATGATATTAATGTAATATTATACGCGTACGAATTATTATTGTCTATATAATATATACTCTGTATACAGTAACTTTGCATTCACTCGCGGCCCGTCGCAAACAACGGTCTGCGACGGTATCACACGTAGATACAACAACAACAACAACAACAACTATAATAACAATAATGAACTGTAATGTTTTTCGACGTTTCTCGGACAGTCTAGCCTATAGAGTTATGCGCAATTTTTATCGGTGTTCAAAACTGCCAAGAACAACGGTACTCACGAATCGAAATCATTTCCGTATTGCGAACCGAACCGTACGCGCATTTAATTACAATGGAAATACTGCTCACAAGTTTACAACAAACACTACTACATACATGTATAGTTCTGTATACCTATGTTAATTTATTAACCCAACAATGGGAATACCTTTTAAAACACCAACTAATGTCTGTCACCTGTAATTTAATTTTAAGAATATTTCCATATTTAAATGTATTACTCGTTAAGTTAATAATAAATGTAACGTGTACACGTTGGCTGCGCAACAAATTGAGGAATTAAGTAATAAATCTTGATTCGTAATCACAATATGCTCATTCTATGCTAATGAGTATACTATAAATTAATATTAAAAATATTGGACGATTCAGTGAAGATAAAACATTTTATCTATAATTAAATTAACTATTCAAATATATGCTTAATTTGATCATTTTTTAATAATACGGTAGATCACATATAAAATGTTTACACTACACATACAAAATAAATACTATATTCAACGTATGTAAAATTATTACTTGATTTTACCTTTTATAATTCAATATTATCTTTTAGCAATAGGTCTCGTTTAATAATTTAGTTCATCTTAGGTATATTTTTTTCTTCAGTAATTAACAATATATCATATTATGTTACCGAAAGCATTCATGACAACTTAATTGATAACTTATTGTAATTTTTTTTTATTTACAATAAACCATTATTATTATTATTATTATTATTATTATTATTATTATTGTTATTATTATTTTTGTAATATGTGATATCATGTGTGTAATATTACACATATGATATCTATATTATTGTTTTTATAGAAAAGTAGTTAGTTTATAATACGAGTATTATACCGATCTGTGCAGTTTTTTACTTCAACCTATAGCTTAAAATACCTAAGTTACCGACAGTAGTTAAAAACTATTTTCTCTCTATAATTTTAAAGAATTCTTATGAATTTCAAATTATTTAACCTAACTGAAATACATTTAAAATATAATACATACCACAAATGTTTTATAAAAATAATAGACTGGAATTGAAGTATAGCATTTCTATAACACTCATATTGATTATACCAACAGATACGTATATTTCATTTTGAACGTTTGTTTGAAAACAATAACTATAATTTAAAATAAAAAAACTCAAATTATGATATATATAATATTTTAAACAATATGAATTTTTTTGGAATTTTTAGATAAAAAATATGGTTTTTATTTATTTAAAATTAGAATAATAATAGTACAATAAAAAAAAGCCTTCTACAGTATATTCAATTTTTTTTTTTTTTAAC
This sequence comes from Sipha flava, assembly GCF_003268045.1. NCBI lineage: Eukaryota > Metazoa > Arthropoda > Insecta > Hemiptera > Aphididae > Sipha > Sipha flava. The sequence goes on from NW_020273108.1 coordinate 2,120,666, forward strand.
TTACTGTTGACATACTATACAAAAAATCATGAATATTTATTATTAATAAATTATAAAATAAATATTTAAGTAAAAAGCTCATCGTCCAATACTTGTAAAGTGTATCAAGATATTACTGTTAATTGTTTTTGCCGCCATAAGTATTTAAATATTAAAAACTATAATAATTAATCAATTTAGATTTATATAAAAATATGGTAGAAAAATAACTATCTTTTTTTTTAATCAATTAGTGATACGTTTATAGTTCTGAATATATACCTACATAAACCAATTTTTTTTCGATGTTTTAATTTGTTTGATTAAGTAGATAATTAATTTAAAGAGAAGTGTCACGTATTTATCAATATAATGTGTATAGTTTTCAAAATGGTATGAATATATAATATATTATTATGTATAATTATTATTTAATCGAATTCTATAAACAAGTAAATTATTTAACTGTGTTATTTTATTTCTTTGGCCTCGTATATACCAAATATGTATCAATGTTAATTCGTAACTTAATAAAATAATTTACTTATAGTATTTAATAAAATAACTAAATATGCTCGTTAGTGTATACATAACAGTAGTTAAACTATTCAATTATATACAAACTAACAATTAAATTCTAGTTAATTTGAAACTGTTGAGCAACTAGTAAGTAATTTCTAAGTAAAATATTTCATACCAAACTATTAAACCACCATAATCTTCTTATTCTCAATTTGATTCTCGCACATCCTACTCAAAAATTACCCATATCATATCAAAATACACTAAAGTCGAGGTATTTTATCATAAATATAATTAATTAATTAAAAAAAAAAAAAAAACAATTTGTTAATTTTGAAGAGTCTTATCGCTGAATAGACTTCCTTATCAAGTTTTCTGTTAGTTTTTATGTTTATTCCTGTACATAAAATAACTAGACAGCAGTTATCAAAAGATTTTATACGTGAACAGATAACATAAAATTGGCTATTGGAGAAACAATGATTCCATAAATCCACTACTGCCACATTCAAAGACTGCCTTTTTCATTTGTTAATTGTCATGGCAAAACAGACCTTGACAGGAAACTTTAACCGTTTGAACTGAAAATGGAAGTCAGATAGAATCAAAGGTATTCTTGATAGAAAAACTGTTTCTCTCGTACCACAGCTTGTAAAGATAGTTGATAATACGAGTACTTAGTATACAGTGTTGGTGTACGAGTGATGCGCGAAATAATATTTTATCGATTAATTTCTTTAAAAAATTCATATCTACATACATGTTATATCAAACATATAATTTATGTGCAAAAAGGACAAGTCGCAGGTATCAGGAAATTCGTTGTCCGCCATGCCGCACAATATGTATTGTCGGTGAATTATTATTATTAATTAGTCCACTTAAGTGTAATATTTTTTAAAACCCATTATCATTATTCATTTAGAGTATCAGAGAAACCACTTTTCTAAATTTCAAGTTCGTATGTTAAGTAATTTTTGATAAATAGCAATCAGTGTATGATTGGCTTATATATATATACAGAGGTACGTATGATTGAAGGCAGGATTTTACGTAGGCCTTATCGTTATGGGCGCCTCGCAATAAAAATCTGTACTGCGAAAAAAAAATGTCAATTCAATTAAATAAAATCATGGAATATTGAAAAATATAAAGTATACTGATAAGTGATTATTGAACGTGTAGGTATATAGATTATTCAATGTCATCAATATGGAACTTAGACTACTGTATATACTTTATACTATATACTTATTATTAAATGAGAAAAATACACTATACGTGTATAATGTTAGATCTTGTTCCTAATCGCTGACTTGTTCCTTACATTACTAGTCACTGTACCAAGTGCCGAAAGTAGATTATCGAAACTTGAATTCATTAAAAACTATCTAATAAACACTATGTCCTAAATGCGACTTGGTAGGCTCGCGATGATTACGATAAAAAATAAGAGTGTTAAATAATTGGAGAATTTACTGTTGTCTGTGAAGACGTTAACTCAAGAAGAAAAAAATCATTTTCATTGCGAATGCAAAATTATTATTATTGTTATTATGATAATAATTCAATAAATTGTTAATTTATAATGAATATATTTTATTGTATACAAATAAACAGCCCAATCATTAGAAAGTTAGATTACAGATATAATAGGGTCTCAAAAAGAAATATATTCTGTATTCACGGGCCTCAATGATCGTAGTTCCATCACTCTATATACATGTATATTTATGGCTATTTATTGTTTTACTGTAGTATGTGAAAAATTTAATCTCTAACTGAAATTTATTTGAATTTTATTACACATGATAGATAGTATATATTATTGAAGTTTAATAAGCTAACTAATGATGTTTTAATTTATACTTCTGCAATAACTCAAAATAAATTTATATCACTATCTTTTCATAGTATTTCTCAAATCTAGTTTAGCATATTTTAATTTCCGTTCCTTATCTCAAGTTATAATTGCCAGCATAGTTATAATATGCACGATCAAAAAATGCTAATGTTATCATTTATAAGTATATTATTAACTGCAGTATAATCACCGGTATCTTATGTAAAAATGTACTACATAAATTATTACTACAAAATAATACTGTGCCAAAGTTGTATATTTTATTATCTCTATACTTCGCAAATAAAACTATCTTTATTCTGTAAAATACCCAGTTATTCAATACATTTACACTACAAACAAAAACTATAATTTTTTATTTTTGGATCATAATGTGTAAGTACAACTGTTTTCGCTTAAGAATCAAGTGCAAAATATCACTGACTATTGTACACAAAGGAAAAGTAGGATTTCACTTTGAGAAGCTATATCAATAGTTCGTTCGAAAAAAAAGATAATGTTGATAATCTAATGGGTTAAATTACATGTTGGGTTTTTAATTTGTTTAAAAAAAATAGAAATTGTTGGAAAAGAAGAAAACCATTCTTAAAGTCCTTGAGATATCTCCTAGGACTTAATATTGTATAGCAGTTGAACACATTATTCCGATGTCCCGTAGAGAGCAGAGTAATTGTGTCAAGAAGGACATAGCTCGCGTAAAGCTAAAATACTGAAAAAATATCCGTGATTGAAACTCAGTGAAATGGAAGTAATGTAACTCAAATCACTCCGATTACGAAAGAACGCATATTATCGACTAATATTTTTCGATAGTAATTATTGTGGAAATTCATTAAAAATTGTCTACACTTCTTTTCCCGTAAAAAATGTTTATAAAAATAGTAAAACGCATTGTAATCATGCAACGAGTAACATTTTGAAGCTTAGTGATAAAAATCTCTGGAGCAATTCATCATATAAAATATTATTTTTCTAACGTCTATCAAACGTCATGATTATATAACATAATAAAATTTAATACTTAGATGTTAGTTGAAAATAGTTTTTTTTTTTTTGTTCAAGTTTTTAATAAATTGCCTAAAAACGTTTAAATAGTACTAATAAAGTGTACCTATATTTTTCATTATGATATGTTAATATGTATTTATTTAATTTAATTTAATTTAATTTTTTTTCTTATTTGTATTTCTTAAGTAAAACTTTTTTAACCATCATCAAATAGCATAAAATATTATTATACAGAAATATATAATATTTATATACTAAATAATATGATGCTTAATATTTAAATTGTATTGTATTAAATTAAATCAACTACGGAATAATTCAAATTTATGTTAGTCATTGTATGATGAAAATGGACTGTTCTATTTTTGCATGCATTTTTTCCTTCAAATTTAATTTTTATAAAATCGTTGTCACTATAAAAAAAAATAACGTTATCGTTCTGAAATACGAGTAGGTATGCATACAATTTGGATATAAGATATTTGTAGCTCAACAGTTTGAGAGTTCATGAAATAATTTTCGGGATAAGTGGATTTTTAATAATTTAACTTCTTTATAATTTTCACGCATATTTGTCGAGTTATTTACAGTAGATACTCATCGTTGTGTCTGCTGAAAAGTTTCAATGAATTGGAAACGTCGGAGAAGTAAGTATTTTTTACACAAAACCATTTTTTACCGTATTACAATCGTACTGTATGATCATGTGTGATCCTAATCTAATAGTATCTTGGATGGTTTATGTCATTGCTCACAGAAATCCCACAACTATTAAACCATTAAAAAAACTTAATTGCAATTTTAATTATTTGCTTTTCGTTATTGTTTCAACAATTAACATTGAACTCATAATTTTAATTTTTTAAGGTTATATTTTGTTTTAAAATTTAGAATAAGCCGAATGTTTTTGATAAAACTGAAGCAGTATTTGTTGCTTACATTTTTAATTTATTATCATAATAAAACCAAAATAAATAGTATATCAAAGATCAATATTAAATTTCTTAGAGAAAAGAAATAAATTAGAATAAAATAAAATACTTGTAAAAAACATGAGAAAAATCAAAAACATATACTCATTTTTCTAATGTTTTTTACAAGTATCTTATTTTATTCTACTTTATTCCATATCTTCGATATGTTTTTTATTTTGGTAAACTTGGTGTAACCAAGCCTGGACTTTACTGATTTAATAAGTTAAAAGATAAGTTAATTTAACTTATTAACTTAACTCATTTTCTTACAGATTAATTTATAGTTAAATTTATTTTTTTCCATTTATCCCAATTAAGTTAAATTTCATTTTCAAGACCAGAAAAATATTTTCGTAAAATACTGCGTCGATAACAAGTTTACGGAATTTAGAAAAATATAAAAATAAAAATTTCGAAGAACTTTTAAATAAGCATATTTTAACAGTGAAAAAATTTTAAAAAAAATTAATTATGTGTTATTAGAATGTACCTTTTTTTTTTTCCAATGTTCAATTGGAATACCGCTGTGACTCTTAATAAAATTGTACAGCTAAGAGTAAAGTTACTCGAAAACATGAATTTCAGATTAAAAGTATATGATTAACAATATAACATGTATTTAATTTTAGTTATACTCTTAACCCAATAATTAACGATTTATATAAAAAAAATACAAATTCTTTTCATTTTGTTTATATATTTTATTTCAAATTGGAAAAATCCCTGATAAATTATATTGTTGCATTCTACAATAAGACACTGGATGAAAATTTTAATTCATTTATTATCGGAGTATAAGTTAACAAAAAAATAAAGTTACAAATATTGCCTCATTTAACCATAAACTAAAAAATATAATACATTAACATTGACTGTCACTTAGTTTGTATAAGTACATATAATAATTTTTATTCGTGTATATTTTTACATTACTACACGCACACGCGCAGACAAATTATCTTTATAGATTTTCTCTTTGCACCCTAAAACTATACTGCACTTATCATTAAATATTTGTCAAATAACTTATTTTTAAATTAAATTTATTTTACTTCTAAGTACATATTTTGCTCATTATTTTTTTTTCTAATTAATTACCTGTGTATTAAAAAGTCTTTCGAATAATGTTTGTTATAACTATTGAGCAACCGAAATCATAATTGAATTCATAACATTATGTCCAAAAATAATTAATAATGTATTGCAGCATAGATTAAATATACCTAAATATATGTATATTTAATCTATGATTGTAGCCATTAAGGTTTTCAAACTATCTTTTTCCTTTTTTTGTATTTAGTTAATCAACTAGGTAAAATACGAATTTGTTAGATTAATATGAATATAATATTATATTATTTTTACATAATACATTTTAATGATATTTTAGTCGTGTAAAATATAGACATATGTATTTTGTTTTATTAACATAGAACATTCATGATAATTGTATTGTTATAAGTACATATTTTAATAATTTAAATGAAACTTAAAAATAATTTTTATTTAGTAATCTTTAATTATTTTTATTATACTTATATGATTTCATTTTAAACTAACTTAAATCAAATTTATATGCTGCCCAAAATACTTATAATTAATATTTTGTATTGCCAACTACTACTCATAATTTATTCAACCGTAACTATTACTTCAGTGAAATAAAAACAAAACCACAGTGACCTAACAATCAATATTATTGATTCAGCCTTTTGTTGTGAAGTTGCTACTGCTGTCAGTGTTGTAACTTTTACTTATATGGGCGAATGTTTGCCCGATAAAAGTCTGTGGCTGTATGGTAATAATTTACCGCTACTTCCACGAAGGTAAGATCTTTATTTCAATATTTGTACATACTATTAATAGACAAGTAAGCACGTTTATGATTTACCATAAATAATTTTAATGTACATCGTAGATATTTATACTGGTGTATAAAATATGTAGTATATATATATGTGTATGCCTTTGTATAAATATGTATAATTAAATATATATGAGTGTGTGTATGTGTATAAATTATAACAAAATAATTTCTATATTTGTATAAATTTATTTTAAGAAATCTCAATAAATTATAATTAATAATAATTAAGTTAAGAGTAACATGTAAATTTGTTATAAATATCTGGGAATTACTTTTTTATTTGGATATTATTTTCAAACATCAAATTTTTATTTATTTAAAATTGTTAATAATATTATAATATTATAATATTAAAAATATACCATAGAACATGCAGCAATGAGATATTACTAATAATTTTTAAATTCAATCTTACCTCATATTTCTTATGATTTAATTTGAGACTTGAAAGTAAGTCTTCTATACCTACATTAAAATAATTTAAATTAAACTTTAATTTAGCATAGAATAATTATAATTGAAAATTACTCAATAAAGAAGAAAATAAATTAGAAGCAAAGTTTAAAAATTGTATTCACTGCATAAGTAGTATAAAAATAAATTATTAACCAAAATACAATAATTTTTTCGGATAAGCATTATAAAATTAAAAATGTCACAGTAATCTATTATGAACTACATCAATTTATTAAATTGTTTATAATAAATATGTAGTTAGTATAAATAATCAGTGTAATTAAAATATTTCATAATAAATGATTAATAAGCCATTGTTATAACATTAGTTACATTTCACAATATAAAATAAAATAAAATGAGTAATGAAGCAGACAATAACTAAATAACCGATCGTACTACGTACCATTAAAAATATAAACTTCATTATATTGGTAGATAATTTAAAAAAATTGTATTTTGATTATATTTATTATTAAATATACGTCTCCCTAAAAAGTTGAAAAAATAGCATTTTCGAAATCTAATAATATACAATATGATTATAACATTATTTTTTCGCAATGAATCTCTTTAATAATTTTTTAAACAAAATATAATAATTTAAGTTTCAGGCATGGATCCAGCTCCAAGTTGAAATTGATGGAACGCTACGAGCGTTTGGGTAAATTGGGCGAAGGGAGTTACGGTATGGTATTTAAATGTCGAAATCGAGAAAATGGTCAAGTAGTAGCAATAAAAAAATTTGTTGAATCTGAAGATGACCCACTGATTCGGAAAATTGCTCTACGTGAAATACGCATGCTAAAGGTATACTTTAATTAAATATTACCTTTCTTCTTCTTCTTTCTTGGTTTCGGCCATTCAAGACCATACCTCTAGATAAACATACTGCCACCTATCTCTATCCTCTGCTACTTCCTGCCAATGAATCTCCGGCTCCACTGTTTTGGCGTCTCTCTTAACGCAATCTTCCCATCTTAAGCGCGGTCTTCCAAGAGGTCTCCTCTTAGGTAATTAAATATTACCTAACGCTTTTTAATGATAAATCTAACCTAACCTAACAATAATTAAAAAAGTTTTATACGTGTCTTATAATATAATTTCTATTTATTTTAAATATTCTTACTTTATTCGTCTTATTTATATGATCTTATATGATAAAATATCAAGTATATATTTTTATTTAATCTATTCTTTAATACATGAATAATCTGCTTATATTATTTTGTTAAACACTTTTAAACTTCATTATTCATTCTCTAAAGTTCAAATCCTGATAATAAGCTAATAGAAATTTAAGAGCAATTGTCAACTTTTACAAGTATATGTGGTTTAATAAAAGTTTGAATATCGGAAATAGTTTGAGTGGTTTAAAAATAACTATTTGATCCAATAAGTAATCGAAAAAATATAATTATAATTTTATTATATTATTTAAAAATGCACAGTAGGTAACAATACAAATTATATATGTATACGGGTATTCATTAATGAGTTTACAATTTTTCATTGTACATGTTGATTTTAACTGCATTTACTATTGCGTTTGGGTTATAGAATAAAACTTTCTTTTCTAACTTTTTTCACTTTCAAACATTCATTTTTAAACGAGGGAATATTATCATTAAATGTATGCCTTTTGCGCTTTTAATTTTATAAACTATTTTTTTAGTTGTTGCAAGTGAAACGTTTTAATTTTAAATTAAATTAAAATTATTCTCTTATCTGATTTAATAACAAAATGTAATAAGTAAATATTAAATTTATTCAAGAATCAACAACTTAAGTAAATCAAATTTTAAAAATTCATTGGATTAACACTATTGTCATCACAGTATTTTTTTTTATGTTTTTTTTTCTTTATTTTAAAATTTTAGTTAAATAATTATAAAATATAACTAAATATTATAATTATATATTGATCATAGCAAGAGCGTATTTATGGAGGAGCAAGCTCTCTCCTTCCCAAATTGAAAATACCATTGTCAAAAATTGTTATTCTTGACATGATTATGTCTTAAGGCCTGGGGTTATTCCGAAAAATTTTCACGACACTGAGAATGTTGGTTATGTGATAAGTTAAAATTTTATATTTATAAAATATGTTTATTCTTTTAAGAAAATATGTGCTCAATATTAAGTGACTCTAATAAAAATATTGTTTATTACAATATAGTTTTTATATTTTTTTAAAATTATAAATCATTAAAAAAATTTAGTTTCTTAATTTTCTGATGGTGTAAAGGTTATAAAAGTCTTATAGTATTCAAGTAATTTTGTCGTAATAGTGTGATCCTCCTTCACTTCCCCTCAAAAATTAAATACATGATCGAAATGAAAACCTATATATGCCACTGGATGGTAGTAATATTGAGAATAAATATTGTTGTACATATGATAGTAATATACGATAGTACCACAATGGTTTCAACCTTTCTTTTTTAATTTTTGAATTGCGACCTAATTTAGCCACTTTTTTGTGACGCAGTTCAAATATTATTGAACAAATAAACGAATTTTCTTATGAAAGTACAATTGTATAAATAAATTATATTTTTAATGTACATGTATTGGAAGATATTTCCTAACCATCGGAATTAGGTATAAATCGTGGATTAATTCTAAAGCTGAAGCAACTCGAAGTCCGATCAATAGTTCAAGAGCACAAACACATAATATTATATCTTATAGTCAGCCAACTGCAAATAAGTTTACTAATAACAATTTAATCTAACCTACGATAACTATAATACGTTGTTAATATTCACATTGATTATTACTGTATTAATTAAAACTAATGAAAAGTCTTAGGACAGTCTACTCTTCGTTTAAAAATTGCTTTTGTAACTACGAATGAACTATTACAAGTTCCATAATTTATTTAGTCAATAATAACTGGAATATTACTAAAATTCTTGTAACAATTAATATTGTATAATTTATATGTATACATATACAGGAGTGACTTCTTAAAATAAATTTATCGATTGAATTGTATGATGAAAAAATGTGTCAAATTTTATAATATAAATTAGAAAAATTATTAACACAGAGAACACTGTAATTCCTAGTATCTAAGGAGTTTCCCTAAATGGCTAATGATTATATTTTCAAATTGTTAATGGTATAATATAAAATATAATTGTTTATGGTATACATAAATTTGTGCGGTATTGAACGGTTTAATTTGGCAAAAATATGTGGGAATAAGATATAAAAGTGTGCGATTTTGAATGATGACCTGTTTTTGAAAATGTGCGGTTATCAACGACGCCCCGTAGATAATACAGTTAGTAAAGAATTAATAATAAACATTATTTTTCAATATTATTAATTGTATTACTGTAACTTAAAATTAATTCAGTAGATAACTACGAGTATAATTTATAGACATCTGATTAAGATTATTTCCATGGAACTAATAATACTAATATTTTTATTATAATTATAATACTAATATTAGGTATACATATATATATTTCACATGGAAATGTATGATAAATTATCATGAAATATTTTTTTTGTTTATTTTAGACATTGAAACATCCAAATCTTGTGAATTTGCTCGAAGTGTTCCGGCGGAAGCGAAAACTTCATCTGGTTTTTGAATTCTGTGAACACACTGTACTTCATGAACTTGAAAGACATCCCTATGGCTGCCCAGAAATATTTACAAAACAAATTATCTGGCAAACATTGCAGGCTGTTGCATATTGTCATCGTCACAACTGTATACACAGAGATATAAAACCAGAAAATATATTACTTACTTCACGAGGAGTGGTGAAACTTTGTGATTTTGGATTTGCTAGACTAATGAGTTAGTAACTTTGTGTATATGCTTTTCTTTTTAACGAATACCATATTCATTTATAAATTTGACAAATAGAAAATGAACATTTCATACTAAATCATCATTACTCTTATCATTCAAATAATTACAATTGTTAATAGTAATTCAATGTAAAACAAAATTATATGAACTTTTATCATTTCATAAAACTTAGATTTTAAATTATATTTTAATCAAATTGTTACACAAAAATTCTAATATTTTAAATTAAAAAATGGATATAATTTGCTTTAATAATATTCACAATATTGTTTCTGTATATTTGAAAATCTTGAGAGAAAATTCCTTTTTTTCCTCTCAATCAAACGTTAAACTATTTTTCTATGTGTATTAGTTCTTCGATTATAAATTATAGTTTTTTAAATAAATTATTGAAAAAAAACTATTTTCAAAATAAATTTACTAATATATAATAAATTAATTATTTACTTCAATTTTCAAACATTGTTTCCAGATCCAGGAGAAAATTATACTGATTATGTGGCTACAAGATGGTATAGATCTCCTGAATTATTAGTAGGTGATACGCTGTACGGTCCTTCTGTTGATGTTTGGGCAATTGGTAAATATAATTGAATACTTAATATCTAAATTGGTAAAACTAAAACATTTCGGGTTTTACAATATTTTAATTTTAAAAACATTATACTTATTTCTCATCAATTTATTTCTAATTTATTTTTCATATAATTCAAAATTGTTGGTAGATATTAATATTGTATTGCAATATAGATAATTATTCTTATCATACTTAATAGTATGGTATTTACCTACATATTTTATAGAAATTATGTGCAAAGGGCTACATAACCAAAAAAAAAAAAAAAATTAATGTCTTATTGTGTAAAAATATAGTGCTTTAAAAATATAAAGAATTTTGGTGATTTAAAATTTTAGTTGGACAAAAATTATTGTTTTTGTATTTATATATAAGTCACGTTTTACGCCTGTTATCATAAAAACATAACATCCGACAGGCTGTATTTAAAATACACACATGGTATTTATTTCGCGCGATTAAAATAACTATAGAAAAAAATTGAGGTAAATTTAAGGTATAAGTTATTAAAATACATTTATATAAAAGTTATGCATTTCCTCAGATGATTGTATTTTCCATAGTTTTAAAAAATTTCAGAGTAGTTAAAAGAAGGGCAAAAATTAAAAATATATAAAATAAAAAAACAAATAATATTAAAATTTGTTATTCAAATTTAAACTAATAAATTATTATAATTAATTAATGGAACTAAAATAAATCTAAAAATAAACCCTCATAAAAACATATATTAATTTACATAATAATACATGTAGATATACATCTATTATACTTAATTATTAGAAAATACAACTTATTTTCTTGTTCTCACATTAATGTTTTTTCGGTATTATTGTATAGTCGAGTATCGCTATTATAAATCGCGCGAACATACTGCTGAACTGTAAATAGATACGTTTTGGCTTATATTTGAGTCCCACATTGTGGTAAGATTCCAATTTTCCTGTGTGCCCAAAATGTTCACAAAATGTTTCACTCAAGTTTTTAAATAAACCCTCAACAGTAAAAATTTTTTTTTTAAAACATCATATGAACTACTTTCCTTATGTATTTAAAGCTTGCTTGCTTTGTATTTGTTTGTTTGTCAGTTTTTTATATTCACTTTGTCTTGTTATATTCATGAATCCATTTTCATTAGGTAATCCATTTATGACTACTAGCAATATGATATCAAACTTATCTACTATAAATCTGAATTTTTGTACGTTTGTGCTGATTACATGTTGGTTTTCAAAATACGTAGTTAAAGTAATTTATTTTTTATTTTAATCAATTAATCGTATTATACTACATACAATACTCGTATGTAGGCTGTTAGTTTTTTAGTTGTATATATCTACTACTTCTAGTTCAAAATCTTGTAAATTTGATATACCTACTTTTATTTGAATTAATATAGGTTTTTAAGAGGTTTTTTTTATACATTTATAACGGTTTAACGTAAATTAAAGTTTGAATTGCTGTTCACCAGCTGGTGCACGGAGTCTATAAAAGATAACGAATTATTACACTACATAGGTACTTATCTAATGTAAATGCGCTTTGCGTGATATATTAAGACAAACATGTTACACTTTCATTATTTCTTCTACTTAAAATATTAATAATTAATTACTTGATTTTTACAATTTTACGTAACACGTTTTTTAATATAAGTTTTATCAAATGACACGAACGCGATAAAAACCATTATTTAATTCAGAATTTATATTACATCTACATAGGTAGCTACTAGATCCTAGTGTATAATTGCGTTCAGCATATTTATTTGTTATTATATACTATTACTATATATCGTCTAGTTATTATTAATTTGATTTTATATTCATGTATTGAACAATGATAAAAAAAAAAAAAAACAAAAAAAAAATTTAAATAATTCAATTGATTTCTAAATAAAATAAAAAAATTTAAGGGAAACGCGATTGACTTATTAGCCACCCCTGCAATGAATACATTAAAAAAATATTGATAATTCACCATATCAATGGCTTTTCATTGAAACAGTTTCATTTTTACTTGATAAATAAACTCGTGAGTTATTAGCATTATGCATTATTTATTTTTCACAACATATTTTATTTATAGTTCATAAAAAATGTATTGCTATTTAATTTATAATATTTTGTTTTTATCGTAATAAAAACTTCAATAAATTATATCATGATAAAATTACCATCGTTTATTTAAAAGTGATAAATCAATCAATAAATTGTACAACTGATTTAATGATTTGAAATAAATATTTTTTTTTATAAAAGAAAATTAAACTTAAAAGAAAAACAATTAATATTTATCAAAACATTTCAAAATATTTTTTTAGGTTGCGTTGGTGCTGAACTCATAAGAGGAGAAGCTCTCTGGCCAGGAAAATCCGATGTCGATCAACTGTATCTTATAAGATCTACATTGGGTACAACTTATCCTTTATTTATTCAGTTTTAAAAATATTTATATATATATATAAAACAGTATAAATTATATAATCAGTTAGTTCTTAATTTAGTATGCATTTAATTGTTAAATGCATAAATTGTTCAATACAACTAATAATAATGGAACAGTATTATTATGTATGTACTATTTAAAATAATTTTTGGAGTGATATAATGAAATATAATAATTCATCTCTCATTTCTGTTTTTGAAAATATTTATTGCTGTACACTAAAAAATATTTAAAAATATCTATGATTTTTCTTTTTAAATACTCGTCTACCGTTAGAAATATATCCTACTCTTTAAGTATATGTACTCTATTATTTTTTTTTTATGTTTTTATTAACCATAAATGCAAGGAAAAATTTAAATAAATCCTTTACCTTTTCCCCGGTAAAATTAATAAAGCAAGTTAAAAAAAAAATTCGAAGAATCGAAGATCAATGATATTCAACTATAGTTGTATTTATTATTTTTGTATGAAAAAATTCTTAAAATATTAGTTTAAAGGATCTAATTATTCCGTTCGTCTATTAAATTAGAAATTATACTTTACGAATAACTAACTCGGAGAAAAAATATTCAGTAATATAATAAAGGTATTTTAAATCAGATGACTCAACACTTTTCACAAACACTATCAACTTTTTAAAAACCAAAATGTTCAAAATGTATTTTATTAATATTTATTGTTATGAGTTATAACTTATTGTGTTATACTTAAATTTTCAGGAGACTTAATAGCTAGACATATGCATATTTTCAAAATGAATGAATTTTTTCGTGGAATAAGTTTACCTCAGCCAGAAATGATTGAATCACTGGAGAAGAAACTTCCCAAACAAGCATTATCTATTCCACATTTGTTGGACTTTTTAAAAGTAATTATATTTAATATAAATTATAACATATTTAATAATATAAATATATTATGTTTCCTATTTATTGATATTTAATCAAAGTAAAGGGACGTTAAAAACAATTTTAAAGATACATAGATTATTTTTAGCGATATCTTAATAATATTTTTAATCAATATTACACACATTTTTCATATTTGATATATACATAACTTTTATTAATATTATTAATGTAATGCATTTGTTTTTTTAGATGTGCCTTGAAAAAGATCCATTAAGAAGATGGACATGTGATCAACTGTTACGACATCCATTCTTTGATAGTTTCTCGTTCAAATACCCAGAAAGTGATTTGTATGAGTTTGAAAAACTAAAAACATTTCGAGAAAAATCTAAGGTACATACCTATTATACATATTGATTATCATTAATTATTATTTTAATAATAAATACATTTTAAAAAAAAAACCTCTAAAACTTATATAATAAAGATAAAAAAAATTTAAAAACCCAGAAAACCTAATTACAATTGTTAATATATTTTACATCAACAAACTAATATTTAAATTGTGTCACAGATATTGTAATTTATATTTATAAACAATAATAACAACAACATAAAAAGGGCAGAGCTAAGAAGTAAAAAAAAATGTAAAAATGGAAATTCATAAAATGACCCCCATCAAGGTATTAACTAGATCAGTGGCGGCCAACTTTTGGACATAGACTTGTGATCAACTTGTGAGTTTTTCTAGGATATTACGATCGATCAAAAAAAAAAAAAAAAATGGTGGTCACTGATGAAAAATATTTTATATATTTGCATATTACACTTCCTTTATTTGCTTCTATTTAAAATATTAATAAGTAATAACTTGAATTTTACAATTTTACAATTTTACATAACCCGTTTTTTTTTTTATATATATACGTTTTATCAATTTATACGAACGCGATAAAGGCCATTATTTAATATAGAATCATCATTAGATTACACGTTTTACATTCTACACATACACTATACCTACATAGCTACTCGATATCAGTGTATAATTGTGTTTATTATAGTTATTTATAACTATATAGTATTACTATATATTGCCTTCATTAATTTTTATTTATTTAATATGGTATTTGTATTCGTGGATTGACCAAAGATAAAAAAAAATAATAATTTATTTTTTTTCTGAAAAAAATTTTAAAAAATTAAAGGGAGTCGAGATCGACCGGTTGACCACCCCGAACTAAACAACTTATAAGAATTCTTTAATGATTGTGATGATTGAAGCAATGCTTCCTGTCCAAATCATGTACATAGACACAAAAGACATTCACCACGGTAAAACCAATAGGTACCTACATTCCTCATTTCATTCAAAATTTAAAATGAGGAAGAAGTATTGAAATTAATTTAAGAAATTGTATTTTGTCATCAATTTTTTTATCTATTCTATAAATTTTAAATGATATTATTTATTCGTTGCATACATACTAAATATTTACATATAACCAATTATTATAAATGATAAATAAGTTAGTTAACTAACCATAGTTTTAATATTCGATGATAGAATTAACCAAAAATTATCTAAGACGCTGCATATTATTCAGTTGTATTTTAATCAAGTGTAAAATTATTCTGTAAGCTTAATATTTTTCAGTTTCAATCAATTTCACTTAAAATTAAATTTATTTTCATATTACATTCAGTGACGGATCTACGGTGGTGGAGGGATATAGGGGATGGATTCCCCGAGTGTTAAATTTTTTTTATTTATTATGACTAGTATTGCCTTAATCAAGATTTGTTAAGGAAAATATTTTATATCTCTCCCACCATTAGAAAATCCTAGATGATTACATATTAATACATAGTGATTAACGTAGTATGAGTATATTTACTACTAAAAATTTCAATCAGTAAATTTTATTCGATTGTAATCATATGTTATTACTTACTTTATGGACACTTAATTTTCCAACCTAAAAATTAGCTTATTAATATTTTATTATAACATTTATAATATTTTAATATTGATTATCCGCAGAATGGACATTATGTGAACATTGCGTCAACATTGTTTCCTCAAATACCGAGCAATAATCAAAGCCCCGACTTAGTACGACCGTTGAAAGTTGCACAAAAACATTTCGACCATTTACCAGACATCTGACACAAAAATAATTTGAATACACTATTTGTGAATACACCGTTGCCATCAGAAATCGCCAAAAACCATCATGCTACCTACTTATATACTATCTAATACTGCAATATCTATCGAAGGAAATTTCTCACTTGTTTACCTATCTTATGTACCTGCTCTGTTGTGAAAAATATATATTATATTTGAAGTTTATTTATTATGTAATTAATCAATTTCATGTGTTCGCGCTGCGGTGCGGCTTGCTTTAAATTAAGTTAATGAGCTTGACGACAACAGCAACGAGTTCCTATCATTCCACTCGTCCTCGTTGTCCATTACTTGTATGTGAATTATACCATCTAAATGGTGATTCAATTATTTATTATGATATCGTTAATTTGTAGATTGTGTAAATTATTCGTGAAATTATTATCATTATTACACATTATGTAATTGTAATTATTTTTGTCTTGTCGGTCACAATAGCGGGCCGTCCTCTTTTTCTGTTGTTGTTTTTCGTCATTCGTTCTTACAGCAACACGTATCGTTTTTGTTTTTTTTTTTTTTTTTGTTCGCCATTGCGGCAACTTCTTATTATTATACGTTGTTATTCTTCTGCCATTGTGGCAACATATCATGTAATTTTTAATTTTAATTTATTTTTTTATTATTTTATTATTTAAAATACGTTTAAATTGTTTTTTTTCTGTGAATCAATTTCATTTATCTATTTCAAAAATTGCTATCTTAAAATTGTTAAAGAAAGATTTTCAAAAAAAATATGTGCAAAAAGTATTAACCTGATGTTTTTTTTTTTTATTGTTGTTTAATGGGGGCCTTTACTGAAACATTACATTAAAAAAATTACAATCGAATATCCGCTCTAGATCATAACTGACTTTCCAACTATTACAATTAACCTGTATGATACCGACCGATTGATGATCGAAAGCCACAACTGCATATTATAAGATATAGAGAACACCAGGGTGAGCATAAAAAATGGGCGTAACATGTTTCCGCTACACCTTTCCCTTTTCCACCAATATTCGTTTCCACCAAATAAGATAGAATACCAATACTCTTCATGAGTTTTTCGGATTGATGTAAAATATATATAAATATACACACAATATAATCAATGTATATTGTACATTTATTGTATTTAATTGTATGTTAAACCATTATCATACTTATGCATATACTTTTATGTCCATTATAATATCTAAATAATCAAATACTTTATGAAAAAATGAAAAGATGACACACTTTAAATAGTGCATTAACAACTGCGTGTGTGTTAAAATAAAATGTACATTTTAAAATTTAAAATTCTAAGTTATCGAAATTAAATGTGGAAATAAAACACTAGTACTAAACAACTTTAAATTTTTTATTGGATCAATTAACAAATATCAACTAATTATATGTATATATATATATAGATACAATTTACATAACTAAGGTATCGTATACCATAATATATTATTTTTTTCATCTTTTTTTATCTGACCATTTTTTTAAATAAAATTTAACATTTTCCAACCTATATTTTATATATTATATAATGCCTTTACATTTATTGAATTAATAGTATATGTTAAATAAAGTTATTTCTGTGCTATAGCTTTTAATTTAAGCGTAGTATACAATTGTTTTGGTAAAAACGTGGTCAATATCTAATTTGATGGAAAAAGGAATGATACACTTTTGATGAAAACGGGTATTGGTGTAAAAAGGAAAGGTCTACTTTTGGTGGAAATGGGCATCGCCCTAAAAAATTGTGAATGTATTCTAGAACAATATACAAGTCATCAAAATTATTGACACTTATTATTAAAATTTATTGTTTAGATTTATTCGGCGCTGTTGTAGCATAAATATGCATTGAGTACATCGTTTATAACTATTGGTGGATTGTATACAGTTGTGTGAAGTCTACACTGTACACCGTTGTGCGGATAATAGGGGTATTCCATTGCACTTGCCGACGAAACGTAATCAAACATCATAGATTTTGATATATGTAAAATTATGTGTACACTCGTACAGAACACAATAGCGCTCAGTAAATCTATGTTGAAAATGCCGTTTGACCGAAATAACGCGACGGCCATCAGCAGTAGAAAATAATGAAAAATCGGTCTATCCGGTAGCGGGTCACCACTGTTTGCCAAGCAACGCAATGTAATCCGATCTACCGGGTTCGTATGTGGATCAATGGTATGGGCCGGTATCAGCTCTTTCGACGCATTTTCAAGGTACAAATTATTTTGGCGTCTTTCCCTCTTAAACGACTTAAGTATAAAACTTAAACCGGTAGAATTAGGGTAGTTGGAAGTGCTTTGAACCCATCAAAAATGCTCAAAATAATTTTTCAAACGTGCATACTTGCCAAATATTTATAAATCATACGGAAAACAAACATATTAATTATTAATATAGTGATAGTTTATAAGACTGTAACTGTAGGTATCCACAAGCACAACCACTCCTTGCATGTCAATATAGTAATAAATAACAATAATAATAAAATTCATATTGTGAAAACTATATTGTTTCTCGTCCATAAATAATAATTTGCACCGCCAGCGAATGCTCAAATTTAATTCTAATCTTGACGCCTCTTACGTGATCGGTGTTGTCGCACGCGTCTATCGTATTTGAAACCGGCCCTATCAATACAGGTGGCCCGCGAAACGCACTGTAGCATTGCATTTTAAAAATATTTTTAACATCGAAAGTCTTTGTGAGATACATTTGAAGCGAAATGATTATCAACCGCAACAATTTGCAGGTCTTGAGAAAAAATATTAACATAATAATACGTACATACCTATTTTAAATGTCATTCGGGAAAATCGTAGTACTTGTCTTAAGACTGGTCCTCTCTAGAGCAGCGTTTCTTAAACTGTGTTCCGTGAAGCTTGAGTAATTTTTTAAAATTTTTCGAGAAAATTACTTTAAAACAGGGAGTCAAAGTAGGCTGACTTTACACGGGTTCCGGTTACCAGGTTAAAAACAGATTTTGTTTTCACGGGTTTCGGTTAACGGGTTAAAACCGGGTTTTATGTTTTCTTATTCTCATGATAAGGCACACTATAGATGTTAGGTATTGACTACAAATGTATAAATAATAAATTAACATTGCAATTACCTTAGAAATAGATATTAGATCCAATTATTATAGGAAATATATAACTTGATATTAGTAATTATATACCACTGATTAATATGTAATTGTAATGATGTGCATCATTCGATTGTAAAAGACGGCACAAATATTTTATTATGTATACTATTTATATGTACGTGATTTTTAAAACCATTTCAAGTATATAAATAACGGTATCTTCGATACCAGCGCGAACAACACGGGTCGAACAATAAACTACTGACATCCCTACATTCAAAAGACCGCCCAAGATCCATGCCACCGCGTGTCCTATATAACAGGGACACACACCACCCTTCCCAGAGCTCTTGATCTTAGATCGTCAGTGCATGCGCACCAATCGTAAGATCAACGAAGAAGCTCTTGATCTTAGATCGTCAGTGCATGGCACCGATCGTAAGATCAACGAAGAGTTTATACGTGCGATTTATTTTTGACTAATTTTAATTTTAATCCGTTCGACTTGTGTTTTTCGTACGAATGTTGAAGAGTATCCGGTTCCAGTGCAATTGAATTCTGTATTTGTCCTTCTTTTCAACCTCGCATCGATATCTGAAGGTCTACGGCAAAACAAGTAAGTGCTGCTTTATTTAGCTTGGCAGACTGTACAATTGCACTGATCGGCTCTCGAATCTTCTCAACCCTGAGAGCACTCCCTTAAATAAGGAGGAAGGTAATAACCCTTTAATACATCAATACCTCACCGCCATTTACATATATATACTATCCCCCATCTTCCCCCTTCTTACTTCACTTATTTTATTTTTTGTATTTTTGGGTTATTACTAGAGCGCGGATTTGTATGCATTTAAAAGTATCGAAATATGCCATATAATATGCAGTAAAAATCATGAAAATATGCAAAAAATATGCAGTCGAAATCATGAAAATATGTAAAAAATATGCAGTCAAAATTATGAAAATATGCAAAAAATATGCAATAATTTTTAATTTATTTAAAATTTATAATTCAACTAATAAAAATTAATTACTTAAATACTTGATACAAAAAAATTTAGGGAATTTTCTGAACTTAATTTATTTTTAAAATTTTATTTATTATTAAAATAAATAATCATATGCATTTCAAGTTTATTTTCTGTGAAGCTGTGTCGTTTATCGGTTAACATATTTTTAAAGACCGAAAACGAACCCTTGATGTCAACCGAAGTTATTGGGACATATTTAAAGCAAGTGGTATGTCGATAATCGACTGACACAGCAAGAGCGATTAAGTTTACGTCATAATCGATTATTTATTTTATAACTAAATATATATATATATATAAATTATTATTTAGTGACTATGAAATTTATTTTTAATTTTTTTACTTGACAAAATATTATTTTATACATTTTTTTTTAAATTTTCACTTCAATATGCAATAAATTTTGAATTTTGCCAAAATATGCAAAAATATGCAATAACCTCTAAATATGCAGAAATATGCAAAAAAAAAAAATTCACCATTATTTTCAAATTATGATGATTCGTGGAGATAACTGACAAAAATCCAAAAATATTGAAAGGAAAAAAATATGCGATTGCATAGAAATCCGCGCTCTAGTTATTACATAATATAATTCCGTTATACGATTAAAGACCATCATTATACAGATTATGGAATTATTGTGAAGTCGAAAATAAACACAGCAGATAGGTACCTGTTATTTGTTATAATTATATACATGGAACTATTATGAGTTGACTAAATATTTATAATGATCATTATCCACTGATCCAATGTTGTTTCAATATATATTTTTGTAAAATTAAAATCATGCCTTCTAAAAGCAGTTCTCAAAAACGCAAAGAAGGTAAAAACAATTTGAGAAAATACGAGGTTCTTTTAATACATTTATTCTACCCAGAAAAAATCTAGTACGTAATAAGTACCTATATAAATATAATATTAATTGTAATGTTTAAGTACCTATATAATCATATTTAACAAATACTTTTAAATACTAAATGAAAAAAAAAAAAATAATGCTTAGTGTTATTCTATTTACCATTATAAATGATTTATTAATATTGAATTTAAAAGTGATTTAGTTACCTAATAAAATTGATGAATAAACAATCTAAATATACCTATAGAATAATTAACATGGACACAATGATCATTAGAATAAAAAATATAAATTATAATTATTAAAATAATAGATAGTCAAGTAGAAATTAAAAGTTAAAACACTACTAATTACTAATCCTGTGTTTTTTTATTACTTTCTAATATAAAAAATAAATGCAACATAAATAATAATCTCAAATTAACATTTGTATTATCATTATTTATTAGTGCCGGGCCATACGATGCGGTGGAAAAATTGGTGGCGATACCGAATAGGTCATGTTCAACTACACTATGCGTTTTCGTCGGATGCGGCAGAATAAAATAATTATTTATTTACTAATTATAGTTTATAAATTTATAAATTATAGTTCCTATTTATGTCACTGGTCAGTATGATATTGGTTATCACCAAATACAGTTGCAGGTTGTTACACTTTAATCATGTGTGATAGTTTACTTCTGAATATAATATGTGCCACGGAAGCCGCTGGTGAACTAGATGAACCAACTATTCCTACTCTTAAAGTAAGGAAATATTGGGTTCATCTAGTTCATTAAAAATTGAAAATTATTTTTCTATCTTTTATGAAAATATTCAAAAATTTTCCTTGAAGTTAATGTTTTATATATAAGTTACAATAAATATTTTTATTTGACATACATTTTACTTATTTTATGATGAAACAGATTACACATAGTTATTTATTAAGTATTATTTTATTTAATTTATATCTAGGAGATTGCCTAAAATTTATTTATTTACATATTTAAGTATATTTTTTTAGGTTTTTTTAGTTTTTGATATTGTACAGGTTATTATTACAATATTCAATTTATGAAATTTATTTAATTTTATTATATCTTAAAATACAAATAATTATTTTCACTATTTTATGATTATATAGGGTAATAAATTACCTAACCTACTGATAACTTACCTCTTTCGTCCTTTTCTGTGGCTGAAAGCTCATTCCAGTCAGGGGCGGATCCAGAGTCGGAGAACTGTGGGTCAAACCATTTCAAGAAACCATTTATTAGGGATGAAACTGGATTAGAAATGAATACCTTGTAAAAAAAAAACTCAATATGCTCATAAAAGTGTATAAGTATATTTATATTACATTTTAGAATTAGTGATACCACCGATAATGACTTATTTACGATTAATAAATATAATCTAATTTTATTAGCGTAACAAACGTACGGAATAAAATATGATTTACTTAACTTCCTACTAAAACAATATAATTTAAAATATAAATTATGAATTGAAAAATTTTAAATTTTGAATATACATGACATTCATTTTTCAAGTAACTCCGATGGGCCAACTGTCCAAGAGTCTAAATCAAGGTCTAAAAAGAGATAAAAATGTCCAAGAGGCCAATTTTGTCAACAAATATTAACTGTGGGTCATCTGACCCCTGAACCCCCCTCCCTAGATCCGCCCCTGATTCCAGTCATTATAAATCGTCTCACAGACCGAAGTCCAAGTCAAAGCTTTAAAATGTTAATTATGGTAATCGCTACCACCAATATTTCATAAACATGGTTTCGATTCAACTTCACCTATTATTTTTTCGTAATCAAATATTTTTATTAAATTTATATATTTTTTTTTTTACTTACATAAAACAAAATAAATAAGTTCGCCGCATACGACACTGCCGGATCATGTGGTCGAATTATACTAAAATAGTGTATATTTGAAGTTTGTCCGGTGTTACTGATCCGGTATCACCGCAACATGTTGCGGTAGAGACCTGCGAAATCGGTGAAAACGTGTCGTGTAGACCAAAATAAAATCAATAACTTAATATAATGTATTTTTAAAATAATTCCACCGGATCCAGCGTCGTCGTATCGCGACGGATCCGATGATACCGCATCGTGTGGCCCGGCACTTAGGTAGTAATAATTAATGATTGTAAATATTATATTCTAGCTAAAATTGTAAAATTAATGATTTAGTATCAATTACTTCTACAAGTTCTTCATCTATACCTTTTGTAAAGTTGTCAACTAAAGAATACATAACTAATTATAATTTGCAATGTAATAATAATACCAATAATTGATTAAAAATGTTTATGATAGAAATTTAATATGGTGAATATGGTCTAGTAAATTGTTTTGCTGTATGAATTACTATTGAATTAAAAGACTCCTGTAGAAACAATATTTTAGTTGTTTTTTTTAAATACTATAGATGTATAGCATTTGACCCGTTACTAGCTGCTCGTGTGAACGAGTATATTCAACATTAAATATTGTGATAAGTAAATTTAGAAGGCCTAAGAGGGTTTGAAATCATTAACTTTACTTTTCACAGAACAAGAAATGGCCTCTAACAATGAAGTCGATTAAGTCATAGGCGTGTCTACGGGGGTGGCAGGGTTGGCACCAACTTCGTTCTTGGCCTCTTGGCTTATAATGGTGAAATCACGAATAAATAGTATCTATATCCGTGGCTAAAACAGTAACAGTAGGTAATTTTAGGTAGAAGGTGAATTCAAATTTTAAATTTATTGAATTTTATTATTTGTAATATTTTAATAAATTACTTGTTTAACCAAACTGATAAATAACTTTTTATTGTGTAATAACTGTAATAAAATGTGTATAGAAGGTTGATGTATAGTTGATAAAATATTTATGAAAAATAAATAAGTAGCACAATAGTTAATAGGCTTTATTTATTAGTTCGTAGTTGTAATAGCATAGGAAACCAATTTTAAGATCAAAAATATCTTTAATTTGACGGGGTGAAAAAATTCCAGGTGCTATATAATTTTCATACAACAAAAATAAGTCACAAATATAGGTACAGATTATAGATCGCTGTAGTAAGTAAAAAATTTAAATTTTATAACTGGCCTCCCCAGCCATGGAGGTCTGGACACGCCTATGGATTAAGTTACTAATGAGTTAAAATAGTCGCTGTTACTATGAATTTATAACTATTGTGTTGGAACATAAAATAAAAAATTTAAGTAATGTTTATTTGTATATTGTGTAATGTATTAGAATGTGTGCGCGTATTGTTTAGTGAGAACTTGAATCAAGAAAGAGGCCAAAAAATATTGTAGGCACTCCGAATTGACACTACCGAATTCTTACTGATCGTTTGAGTACTACACCGCCAGTAAGCCCAAATAATGTCAGTAACATTGATCGTGTGAGGGCCCACATATGAGCCGCTACACGTCGGGAAGCGGTGCGAGACCCGTGCGCGCCACGCGAAAAACGAATAAAGTCGCGGCGACGCGTGCGATCCTGCCAGGGAGAGGAGCGATGGCTAAGCGACGGAGCGGTTCCGAGGTGCGCGGCACCGAATTGGGAATCCCTGTCCGGTGCGCGTGATGGTATCATCCGTATCATTCGGACCGGGGTGATAGCGCGCGATACGGAATCGTAATTATGTGTTGCACGTCGATAGCAGACCGTCCGCGACGACGCGAAAACAAGACGACGAAAGTCATCGGGACGGCGCGCGCTGGAAAACCGGTTAGTTTTTCGTTCCGAACGCCGCCGTCTCACCGCGCGCCACCCTACCACAACACGCTCGACCGCATTACTACACCGCAACACATTACTATTCATGTAATCGTAGTGTTTTTTTTTTCTACGTTTTCCCTTCTCCGCCGTTCGTTTTCCGCTCGAACGTAACACCGGCACAATGACCTACGTAGGACGACACATTTTTTACCTTTTCACCTTCAGTACACGTTTTGCAGCCACGCACGGTGCTTAGGTACGTCGTACGAAGAAAAATTTAAAAATAATGGTAAGCATAACGCGAACTAGTGTTAATACGTCCTATCGCCTACGGCCGGCGTTTGCTGAAAACGGAAAAGATTTCGTTTTTAACCGTCTTATTCGGTTGCTTTAAAATTGTTTTTGATTTTCTCAGGCGTTCGTGAACCAGTTGCTCAAGTCCGGTGTTTATTTAACTGCTCTCGTCGGATTTTTCACATTGTTGCCCTCGCAACACAATGACACATTCACCCACTTCAGGTTAGAGTTACAGTTCATTATTAAACCATTGAAGTGTTCAAACAATTCAGAACATTGTTGCTCGTTAAGAAACGGAGATTAACTTTATTAACTTTCAATAATCATCTAACACTCCATTGTGCAATAAATCATTTAAACCTCATTAACCGCACGTTTATTAATATTGCTAATAGGTGTACTTAAGTATATGTACTTAAGGTTAATACTTGGTACGTTATTTTAATTATCAACTAAGTACTTAATGGTCTAATGAATATATATTATATGTATAATTTTTGATTATTTATTAATTAATTGATTTTTACTTCCAACAGTAATGTTCCAGAGAAGGCCTTAATTGGTCCCTTAGCTTTAAATGAAAAGCTATCAGGTGCATCCAAACTGTTTGAAAATCAAATTAAAGGACCTGAAGGGCTAATATATTATAATAACACGTTGTATTCAACAATTCATCTTGGTAATGTTATTAAAATAGTTGATGATCAAATCATCCCTATAGCAAAATTTGGAAAACCCTGTGGTATGTAAATAAAAAGTTTATTAATAAACACTTATCTGTTCTATTACAAATGTATTTTATTTGTTTTTTATGAATATATTTGAATCCCAGTAAATTATAAATCTTTTTTATTTTTAATTTTTTCTTAAAGATGTATTGTGTACCTGACAAATTTTATTTTATCTTTATATTTGATCATAGATGGTATATACGAAGAACATATTTGTGGACGACCACTCGGTATTACTACGGACAATAAAGGATTTTTGTATGTAGCTGATGCTTATTATGGTATTTTTAAAATCAATGTGAATTCTTCAAATAATTATGGTATGTCCATAGAATATGGTATAATTTAATTAGTATACTTAAGTAATCTTAGAGTTATATAGTAATTAATTTATAACTGTATTAATTTATACCATAACCACTTATCAAATTTTTTTTCGTCCCATCTTATATTATTGGCCAGTTTAATATTGATTGTGTTCAATAAGTTATTCGTTTATAACATTTAATGTAATAATCAAATCTAAAACACTTAGTATACTATTATTTTAATAAATCTGTTTATATTATTATATAAATAAAAAATATTAATTTTTAGTATAAAATATAGACCTACTACCTTATGTTGAAATTATCTTAATTGGTTGATTCACTGAAAAAGGAAAATAGTTGTTAGTTAGCTCAATCATTCCATATTCCTTAACGTTTTATATATTTATATAGGTTAAATACTAACTATCTTAAATTGTGATGATACTATAGTTATATTTATTCAGAGTGGGCTATATTTATAATTAACCTGTTAAGAAATATTTTATTCAAAAAGTTCTTAATTTCATAATACTCAATTGAAAAAATTTCATATACAATAATTATTTACATAAGTATAAAATAGTTTTTGTATTTAATTCATAATATTTGTTTAATAAATATGTTGGCAGCAATTTATATAATAACTAAGAATTTTATTTAATACCAAACATATTCGGGAATCTATAGAATTATTTAAATGACCAAGGCATTGTATGAAATACCAAATAATGTATAATTAATGTGTTAAAAGCATCTTATCAGCATTGATAATGTAATATCAAAAAATTATGATTAGTTCAGACTTTTAATAAACAATGTTGATAGTTATTTACAGCTGTAATCTTTTTATTTATAATTTTCATGTTTCAGTTTTCCATAAAATTTTGTGTGTGAGTAATGAAGTTATTTAAGCAACAATGTGATAGAAAAACAGTGTATTTTTAACTGATGAATAATATCATTCATAGACATGCGCACAGGGATGGCCGGGTGGGCCACAGCCCCCCTGCGAACTCTAGCTTTTTCTTTAATAAATGTATATCTATACTATACAAAATAGCAAACATTTTTACATTTTACATGAATAAAATAAAGCTAGTTTTAATCTTATAGTATAGAATTATTATCTGTGAATAAATTTAATAAAGTTATTAGTTACTAATCAGACTAATTAGAACTTGCATATAATATAAAAATTAAAGATGTAATTGATACATTCAAAAACCTTACTCCTGTGGACAGAAGGATGGATTTGTAAATAGTATAATAATATGTAAATAAGGATTTCTTAGTTATAAATTGTGTAAGTTTAAATAGTATTTATTTTTATATTTGCATATTGAATTAAATAAATAATTTATAAAAATTTAAAATATTTAATTATACTAGTAGTCTTTAGTACAAGAATCTTTGGTTAACTTTTTTAAAGACCCCCCTGTGGACAAAGTCTGCCCTCACCTATAATATAATTTATTAATAAAAGATGTTTATAATACTAAATTGAAAACCAAAAAAAAAATTCTCATAACTTATGTTTAAAATATGATGTTTTGGTCATAAATAATAATAGTAAACTAAGTCTGTTAATATATAAAAATATATTTTTTTGCCATAATGAAATAGTTTGAATAATATTTATTTTGTCTCAACATTAATGACATTTAAAATAAATAACAAAATTAAACAAAAACAATTAAAATCTCTGTACAGGCATAAAATTGAAATTATTCATTTATATGTATACATATATTATGTAATAGTTAACATTTCTTATTAAATATATTTTTTTATTAATTAAATTAATTATCTTTGGTATAGTTGTTAAGTACCATTATGATAAAAAATGAATGTATTTTCCTATTCTGGACATTATCAATATTTTGTTTGACATTTTATAAAATGCTTAGTAATTATATAAAACTCTTAAAAAATCTATGCAATAATTTAAATATTATATACTTCTTTAAAAATGGATAAGTATTACATTAAATTCTTAATCATATAAAATGCCATAATAATACACATGACTAAACATATACATAACAATGTTATTTTTTAAATTGTCTTTTCAATAATCATTAAGACAGCAGTTTCACGTAAAAAAAGAACATTTAGATTTAACTTATAATAAGTTAATAGTTTTTTGTATTTATACAATTTTAGTTAAATATATAATTATAAACAGTTCTTCATTATTGATATTATACAACTATTTTAATTATATTATGTAATTTAGTACATTATATATCAAATTGTAATATTCATAATGAGTTGATGCATATAATGTGTTTTATTTTTATATTATAGGTGCCAAGGAGCAAATAGTTTCAATGGAGGATGTTATTGATGGTGTACGACCAAAGTTACCAAATTCTGTTGCAGTTTCATCTGATGGAACTATCTATTGGACTGACTCTGACTCACATTATGCATTACATGATGGTGTTTATACAATTTTAGTTGATGGTACTGGAAGGTTAGAATTTATTAAAAAATATTTAATAAATCATTTTTATTTTCTTATTTGAAATTTGGTAAAATTGGTAAACTTAGTTATAAATTTTATCTAACAATTTTATTGAGCTGTTACAATAATAGTGAAATATATCCATATGTTAAATTTATGATAAAAACTAAAAGATCTATATCTCTTAAATTCAGTAGTAGTCTTCTAAATTATTTAAAAATATTTTTATCAGTTTAAATATACATAAAATAATTTAAATTTTTTCATGCATTTTTTCAACAATTGACACTGACACATACTAAATTTTATGCTGTCATTAAATCTACCTTTTATTTAGGAAACTTAATAGATTATTATCTACTAAGTTTTACCTATTACCTATTAGTTTAAATCTAAATACATTAGTACATGGAAATAATGTTTGTTATAACAATAATGATGTACATTTATAACATTTATTACATTTATAATATTTATAATAATATAACATTTATATACATTTATTTATTACATTTATAACAATTGCTAATAATTATTAATAATATTAATATACATGTTATGTATATGTGTTTTTAGACTTATAAAATATGATTCAAAACTGAAAAAAAATACAGTTTTAATGAAAAATTTACATTTTGCCAATGGTATTGAATTATCTGATGATGAATCATTTATACTTGTTGCTGAAACCTTGAAATTTCGCGTCCATAAGTATGATAAAATATTTTAATTCTAAAATTTAATGTATCTAAAAATTGAATTATTGTATTATGTGTTAGATATTATTTAAAAGGACCTAAAGCAGGAGAAAGTTCAATATTTATTGATGGATTACCTGGAATGCCAGATAATATTAAAAGAATTGGTCAATGGTTTTATTTACCATTAGTTCTTCACCGAAACACATTTTATAGTAAAATTGGTGAATATCCAACTTTAAGAATGATGGCTACTAAAAGTCTTGGACTCTTAGACCAAACATTTCAAATACTTGATTCATTTTATCCCAATATATTTTTGAAAAAAGCTGCTCACTGGGTAATTACTTAACATACTTATAATTCATTTTTCAGTTTGTATTTTCATGAAATTAATGATTTTAAAAGTTAAAATAAAATTTTACAATATTATTATAATTTTTAATTTACTATACTTATACATATATATTATTTTATATATCTTCATTTGTGCTCTCGGTAAATATGTGATTCAAATTACACGAAAGGTACATCTTATTATTTTTTGATATAATATTAATGATACAATATCAAAATCATCTAAAACACCTTATTATAGTAATGTATATAAATGTATACATATAGAAAAAAATAATCTCTTATGTTATAACTATGGATTCCTTCCTTACACTCTATAGCAATGAAGGCTTATTTTTGGTTTTACAACTATACAACATTCAAACTATAAAAGTGCTTGAATCATGAATATCCATAAAAGACTAGATAAAGACTGTTTGCAAGTCTGATTTGAACTATGGTCTGTAGTTTACCTCCACTACTCTTGAAAATAAATGATCATATTTGTATTCATTACCATGAAATTGATTGTTTCTAAAATGTATGTACAATTTTTCATTAAATTGTTACATACTTTCATTTTCCAATTTTTAAATGCAAGTAAAATATAGAGTAAATTTTCTTTCATATTATTGTAAATAGTGTTTACTATACATAATATCTGAGAAATTTAAGTAAATTATCCGTACTAATGATATTTAAATAAATTATAACATTGACAATGTGTTATTATTGTAAAATTAATTTTTTTCATCAAATTTTTATGAAAATACAAAATATAAAATTGTATAATATTAACAAAATTATTATTTCTTACAGGTTGGACATTTTGAATCATTATCATTTTTAAATCAGCTTACGAAACCACGGCTTACTATTTTAAAAGTTAATGAAAAAGGTACTATAATATCAAGTTGGCATTCTACTACTGGAGAAGTATTTGGTATATGTGAAGTCGAAGTTATTGATGATAAATTATATCTAGCCTCACCATTTAACAACTTTTTAGGAGTCATTAAACTGCCACATGGTTTCTTATAAACCAAACATTTTATATTTTCATCTTAGTTATCTGTCACATATGTTACCTAAGTGAATAAAGCCTATTGAAAAATATTTTTTTGTAAACATTTTGTTTCATTTATACAACCCATGTCTAGTAAGTTGAAACTTAACATTATATAAGAAATGAGTACCTGTGGATACTCATACTGCTTTTTTAATTTGTATTAATATTATATTCACTGTAATCATTATTAATTTAGTAAAATTTAAGTAGAAAATACTTTCTTAAGTATCTTTATCCAAAGTCCCTTAATGTTTTATAAAAATTATTATTTGATTTAAATTTATATATGAAGTCATGTAGAGTTATTTACAGTATTGCGCAAGATAACTAAACATTTATCTAGATAAAAATAAAAAATAAAACACTAAATTATCTGGAAAAAATAAAAAATAACATTTTTTTAATATTATTGATTAATTTACACTTTTTTTATAAATTTATACTTAAAAAATGTAATTAAATTAAAATTATCTTAACTTTGATCTATTAGGTACCTACAATTTAAATAATGAACAAAAAATATTTATATTATCTACATTTATGTATGGGAAATAAGTAATAAATAATAAGTACTTAATTTTAAAAAGATACAATCTTTGTAGGAATATTATAATTTTATAAAACAATTCATTACAATTTATATAATACTTATTATGGAGTAATAATTATGGTTAAAATATTAAAAAATTAAAACAACCATCATCTGTATTATTTAATTATCTTTCTTAGGAATGTTGTTTGCCGTCAATACAGCAGTTCAGACGAAGGATGTGTGTTAGGATATTACCGAT
The DNA here is from genome assembly GCF_003268045.1 of Sipha flava. Lineage (NCBI taxonomy): Eukaryota > Metazoa > Arthropoda > Insecta > Hemiptera > Aphididae > Sipha > Sipha flava. The sequence continues at coordinate 2,152,647 of NW_020273108.1, forward strand.
AATTACTTTTCTTTATTGTGAATATTCTAAGTACAAAATATTTAAGTAATTTGGCAAGTAAAATGGCGTGAAGGTGCTTACTAAGATCAGACTGTAACACATCTAAATATTGATCTGTTCGGGAATACCTTATAGTCATATACCCTGTTCCCATGTAAAAGACTGTGGTCCTTTCAAGAGAGTCAATTTAAATTGATTTCCGGGCTTATGTAGTCTCTTCTTAGTTTGTTTGCCAATAAAATAGCTGTTAAATTTCTATTAGCCTAACCCTGAACTACCCATCATATTTATATATATATATAGAGTGCCCTTATTATATTTGCCATAATAATGATACTAATAAAATGCTTAATATACTATGCTTATATAAACATTCTGATATTTTTAATATTTTAAGTGATATGTGTTTCCTTATTAAATGATAATTGTAAAGACCTACATTTATGGATGTCTGTAACAGGAATCAAATATTTTAAGAGCCACTAGAAAGCATAATTTTAATAGTTTTTATTAAATATGTAAACAATTCTGAAAAATAATACTTATAGGCACAATTTAAATAAAAAACTAAACATTTATTGTTGTAACACAACTTTTAAAATAATAGTCATTAATTATAAAATTAGTAAATTAATAATATTAATAAAGTTTTGATTAATTTTAAATTTGTATCAGTTTTTAACTTTGAATTTCAATGTTTCCAATAAGTATACTCGTATTTTATTTAGATAAATTATGTTAGTTAACTCAAGAATTCATCTAAGATTTTTCATCAGATAATTAATTTTGTTTATTATCTAGATAAGATAAAAGATAATTGATTATTTATCTAGATAATGTTCAACACTGGTTATTTATTTTTGACATATAAGTAACATATCAAAAATTATAAGCTCATACCATTTTTATAATTGAGAAGCCAACAATGTTAAGTTATCGAATATATTAAAAATTACTATTTGTATTTGAAAATGTAACAAAAAATAATTCTTACTTTACCCTTGTAGATTTTAAATTTATTAAAACTTATATTTTATTAGTACCTATATCGTAAATAATATTATATTCATATAAATTATTAATTAAATTTTGCGATTATGGTACAAAAATAATATTAATTTGAATTCTATTCAACATTAAAAATTCCTCATTGCCATAAGCTTAAATAAAATAGGAGCTTATTCTTTCCTAGTTATAATTATTAACATCAGTGAAGTAAATTAGACCTTTATTGAGACTTAATAATAAATATATAGGTATATACATATGAACCATTGAAGTCATTTAACCAATCTAAGGATTGAAAAAAAAAATAAACATATTTTCCATTGTACATTATAAATATACAATTGGTTTTAAAAGCTAAAATTACAACACCAATGTAGGTTATAATAATAATTGGTAGATATAAAGTAAAAAAAACCAAGATCATTATTATTTCTTAATTTTTAAAAACTTAAAAATAATCTTGATAATCAATTATAAACACATTTCCTATTTCCTATAATTATTCTCAAGTCTGGGCATAAACAAATTAAAAAGTTAAAGTTAAGTAAATTTTAACTTTTTTATTTTAATTTTCATTAACTTAATTTATTTGAATTTATATAAACTTAATTAATAATGAATTACTTTTAATCAAATTCAAGTTAAATTAGTTTATGAATAATTAAATAAAAAAATATAATAAAATTATTATTGATGATGCATAGGTATTACATAACCATTTATTAGAATAGGAAATTAAAAATATACATAGTTAAATTTAACTAGAATTCTTCAAGAAAAAGTATATATTATATTATATTATAATATATAGGTGCATTATATTTACAAAGATATACTATAACATACTGCAGCATACGGACATATTGTAATAATAATAATAATAATAATAATAATAATAATTAATTAATACTAATAATTAATATGATACTATACTATTAGACTGATAAAGATATAAATCACAAATGTACAATTCTCAAGAACATAATATTATTATAAAATATTTTCGCCATAAATAAGTTATTTTTAAATTAAAACCAATTAAGTTATGCTTTAGGCTTTTAGTTTTATGAAAAATTATTCAAAGTTTAAAATTAAGTACTTTCTTAATTACCATCTTATTTTTATCTAATAATTTTAAAAAATATATATAATACCTACCTATCTGTATTAATAAATCAAAAGATTATATTTATATCAGCATTTTGTATACTTTACTAATTAATTTGTTTATTACTACATAATTCTATTCATCGGTAGGTACCTAATAATTAAATTCTTATGTATTGAAAACCTATAGGCTATTTCAAGCGGTCGGTAATCGGGCCACATTTTATGTATTCGTATAAAATAGTTGTTTACATTTTACTACCCGGAGATTGGGCTACAAATTCAATCTATATTTTTAAAGTGTACCCGGAGATTGGGCCATAAATGTACAGCATAAAAATATACGAATATACAACGTTAATTAACTAATAATTATTTTTATAATGCATAAAATACAATATTTTTTTTTTAATAACGCCATACATGGGATTTACAAATTTAATATAATATAAAAAGTCAATAAAATTAATCAAGTAGTAATAATTATTATAAATATTTTTTTCTGAGAAGTACATAAAAATACAATTATTTTTTTAAATATTATAATACCGATTTTACAAATTCAAATCTATTCTTTTTCCCTTCTTCATAATTTTGAATTTCATTAAAAATATATTTTTTACGAATCAAAGTTCGTTTTCTTGCTTTTATCATTCCTATGCTTTTTATTTAAATACCTATATACTTCGGATTGAACCCCCAATAAAACATTTAACAAATTATGAATATTGGGATGTGACATATAAAAATTGTTTTTAAAATATCAATGGAACGACTCGACGGCAATAGTGGCCCAATCACCGGGTCTACCTGTTATAAATGTAAAACTGTAGTTGCCCAATTACCGTATACCTTTTTGAAAAAGGGTTAATTGTGGCCTAATTCCCGAACGCCCGCTATTTCCTGTGTTTAATAATATTTATTATTTTTATTATTTTAAACCATATAACTGGATATTTATATGGATATAAAAATGTAAAAAAAATAATAACTTAAATTAATAAGTTAATTGAAAATGTTCATATAACTTTTAACTTAACCGAGTTAAAAAAATTAGGTTAACTCTTAACTTTAAACTTTTTAAAATGTTTTCAATCAACTGAATTTAACTCGGTTAACAATTATCATTAACTTTCCCAGGCTTGGTAATTGTATTGAACTGAATATTTAAATTTATGAGTTTGAAGCACTCAAAAATTATTCCAGTATAGAAGTTAAAATACAATAATATTATTTTATTAATATTTACCAATAAGAGTGATATTTAACACTGTTCAACTCAAGGCCGGAATTAGGAGAGGACTGTACACATACAAATGTGAGTCTACAATTATACGTTAAAAGCCGTAGAAAACACAATAATCAACGACAATTCAATATCAGAATTATAAGATTAGTTTTCGTTAATACTTTGGAAATAAACTTTTACAGTTAAAATAATTTATAATTAGGTACTAGTTAGTTACTAATTAATAAATAAGGGCTGCGCCGGAAGTCGGCCGATTGTTGATTAGCAAGTATACGGAACAGAAATTGATTGAACTTTGCAAATATAAGTACCTATACTGTGTATTCAATGTATTGAATGTGAAACACTTGTCACTGACTTAAATGTTTTAACCATAAACAATTATCAATTTTTAATATTAGATCTCGAATAATTTAGTACTAAGAGAACGATTTAAATTTTATAAACATAAAATTAAGTACCTACATAAAGGAACAGTTTATCGTGTGTTATCAAAGTGTTAATGTTAAAATTACAATTTTGTAAGAAAACGGTCGAAAAATTACCATTTTACAAAAAAAAGAAAAAATGTTAAGTGTACCTATATTATTTTAAATTATAACTTGCAGCATGAAATTGTATAAACAGTGAAGATATATCTAATAAAATACATAACAGAATAAATATTTGACTCAAATTGATTTTAATTTTTAATTTATAAATGTAGTTGTTTTTTTTATTCTTTGAATTTTTCGTGATTACCTGTCTACTGAAGAGTTCAAAAAATAACTTTCCAATACCCCGTCCCCTCTCCCGCCGAACAATGGCTCTACCTAGAGGAAACTTATGATTGCTAAAGCTTTTCCTAAAATAACTTAAATGTATTATTTTAATAACTATAGGTATGTACTAGATACCAATACATAGTGCACTTTATTTTACCGACGAAACGTAATACTAATAGTATAGTAATAATTTACAGGTGTTATGCAATATATTACACATAAACGTCGTCAATATAATAAACTATGTGCAGCAGTCGTCGCTTATTGAATTCTATAGGACCAAATAATTTGAGTCCATTAACCGAAATAGTCCGTAAAGCACGAGAGTACCTCGAAATATAAAAAATATAAAAATTGTAGACGTATTTCGTACATTAATAACATAATGTTTGGGTTAAGAGGTAAAATTATAGTTTAAATATGTGTTTATTTGTTTGTATTGTAATTCTATTCTAACCTAACTGTTTCATTTTTTATGGAAACCTGTACATTTGTCAAAATTATCTGATTGTGATCAGATCACATACACATACACCATCAACCGGTGTAGTGAGTCTAATAGATGAGTGAGTCAATTATCCGTGATAATTTTCGGTGACCACTGTATTTGGTACCAAAGTAATTATGTAAAAAAAATAAACGGCTATAGGTAAAGATTAAAGTATTAAATAATTGAAATTGAATATTTTTATTAGTTCATAATATCTACGGTTTCGAGGCAAAGTATATAACACGCAGTTAACCATTGTTTGGTAATTGTTTTACTACACGTTTGCAGTAATATTTTACGATAAATCTTTACATTTAAATACAACTTGTGGTACCTATTCTGATGAATTTAATTTTTGGTATTCTAAGCAAGCACATATATTTTATTTTAATATTTTAATTTACGTGTATACCTTTAGGAAGTCATGCAAAGAATACTTTTATTTAGTATTGATATTACATTATTTAGAATACGTATTCGAATAATTTTCAAAAAATACATTATGGAATAGGTACTCGAAAAATTATTCGGATAGGTACTTCAAAAATACTATTTTTTAATATTTTTTTTTTTTAGATTTTAAAATCATAAATACTTTATTTAATTAAGTTTATTTATAACTAAGTATTTAATTATAAAATAAAAATATTAAATAACGTATTCAGAATACGTAATCGAATATATACCTACTTTTTAATGTATTTAGAATAATATTCAAATACTTTTATCAAAATAATCTACAAGACTGCCTTTAGGTTTAAAATACCTAATTACGTTTATTTGATGACTGATGTTTTCATAATATATTTTCATAGGCGTGTCTGAAAATTTTGTACAGGTATGGCCAACAACATTTTTCATTAGGAAAATTTAAATTTTCATTTAGGATACGAAGACAAATAGTGAATTATACACAATACACTACCTCAAGAACGTACGTAGTAATTGTAACTACTACAGTAACTATAGCTAGCAAATAATATACTCACTCTCTTCAAAAAAATAAAAGGTATATAACATAAAATACAACTAGAACTACACGGGTACTTATAGCTATGGATATTAGATAATAAATGAATCGGTCATTTCGAAAAGGCCATATCTCCATAATATGAAAACTGTCAGGAAACATAAAAAACTATTTTTAGAGATCAAAATTAAATTTAGATAAAAATTGAAAATGGGTTGAATTATTTAATTCCCTTATAAAAAACCAATTATGATGTGGTGGTCTCGCAGGAAATATGCATTATTATTAGTTAAACACATCTATCATATAAAAATAGTTTTAAAAATGTATGGAGAAATTGCCTTTTCGAAATGACTGATTCAAATATTAATGGTTAGTTTTTGTCACAGACATATTATACATATATAATATTTAATGTGAAAATATTTATTATTTAGTTCTGTTTAATTTAATTATTTTTTTTACTTTTTAGTAATTATTTTTAAAGATTTAAACATAAATTTAAAACGGAGCTGGATTTTGCAGGTCTGGCCGTTGCTAATGTGGCCATAGCTGTAAACACGCCTATGTATATTTTATTGATGCATTGATCCGTGTACAACATTAAATACGTAATTGATCATCGGTAGCTGAAAGCTTCTTGGATGTGATATATTTTTTTTATTTATTTTTTTTTACCCATAAAGCAAAATGTGATATTACATTAGTCATCCATAAGCACTATGTATTATTAATGATACATTTTAATTAATGTATGCGATCAATATAAAGCGATAGAAACGAGTCGGTTCGATAATGAATGATTAGATTTATAAAGGCACGAAAATTACATCGAATCATCGATAAATAATTAATATCAAATACAAATGAAATATACAATATATTTATTTATTTCACTTTGATGTTTGTACAACTAGGTACGGATAATACACGATAGGTACGTATTGCGTATTTTCATTGGGATACACGATCCAGATGATGAGTTTAATGATTCTGCCATTCAATTCACGAAAATATCCGTTTCGTTATTTGACATAGGATTGTGTGTATTTATATATACACAGTATTTTCATGTATAAATGAAATAAAACTTCTTGAGTTGGTATAATAAAAAAAAAAAAACACGATAAAGCAGAGAAATAAAATCACCCAATAAATGTTCAATCAATAAAAATATATAGTTCCCAACGGCGTTATATAAACACATACTATACACCAATAAACCGTACTTCAAAATAATATTTTCAAAAATTGTGTTAAAGAAAGCCCAAATAAATTGAAAATATGTAATAAACGAATTTATAACACATACCACAAATTATTCACTGTATGAGAACGAAAAAATTACCATAATATGTTATAAGTTTACGCGAAAAATGTTTCAATTTTAACCATCCTACATTATGTAATTGTATACAATAAATATATTTATTCGAACTTCTAGTTATCACTTTTTTTTTTTACTTTTTTCAATTCTCATCTTGTTAATAAAACTATTAGTATATTACATTATATTATTTATTTGACTGGTATACGCTGTATAACTATTATTGTATATATATATATATATATATAAAATCTAATTGGGATAAAAATATTAATAATTTATACATACACAAATGAAAAAAATATATTATTATAATAATTAAAACGTTCTGAAAATTTCGGAAAAATTCAAATTGAATAAAGTCAAAAAAGAAAAAAGGCCACGCATGTATCTAATTTATATAAAGCCAGGTTAAGAATATCTAACTAAAAGTTTTATTACGTCGGGTCGGATTTCCAAGTAAGATTAAGTAGAATAAAACTATTTTTACATAAAAGGGCTTTTAGAATTAGTTTTAGAAACATTATTGAAAAATGTGTACCCTAAACCCAAACTGTCTTAATTCGATTTTGATTGCATATAGGTCGATAAGAGATGAAATAGGGATATCGTACGTCATTTAATATCCCACAAGAAGGTTCTTTATTTGAAATTATACGTTCCATTCGATAGACGATTTTTATCTACTAGGTACTAAAGTTAAATTAAAACCAGTTTGTGTCATGAAATAGAAGACATGATTCATAGCTTATCTAGAGCAACAGTAACATAGTATATACGACTTGAATATATTTTATTGCTTTTAAGTATTCATCAATAATACCAATAGCATGATCGTTTTATTGATTCGCAGCCAATATATGCATCGCATTTCGAATTCAACTGTCTCAAGAAAAATATAAACTTTTAGCATTAAATATATTTTCTATTTAAAAACATTACACTTCTATATGCGACCACGTTTTCATAAATTATTTACAAAAATAGTTCTATTTATTTTAAGACTTTTTTTTTTTTTATAATACGGTGAAAACTGTCAGTGACCAACTCTGAATAAAATGTAGTGTATCTATCTCATCTGGAATACTGTGCGCTTTTCCGAATGTAATTTAAGGATTTCTCACTTATTGAATACAACTGTAATGTACTCAGTTCGTATTGCTATTCTCTTAGACAATTTAATCTGCAGTATTTGTTTTCAATTCTGAGTACACCGAAGAATGTATAATAGTATAGTAATGATGTTTATTTTCCACAAACACTTGGATGATAAAATAGTATACATAATTTCTTATAGTACGTCCTTAGATTGCAAATTGAACACAGAAATTATATGTAAATATAACGAAACTTTGCACGCATAATTTTTCAGATTATGGGTACCGAGGTATAAAGTGATATACACTAGAATGGTTTTTCATTTGCATTAATTCCGATAGAATATATAATTTTGTGTGTTTATGGTGGAAAATTAAATTTTATTAATACACGATAATATATAAAAGCCCTAAATATTTCATGACACAAAAACTGTAGAAAAAAATTGTTAGTTTTTAATATATTATTAACACATTTTGTTTGAATACGTATAAACTGTAATATTGTAAATATTTATTTCAGAGTGATTGAAATATTTCTAACCTTTTGTGAATAATCACTATCTGGTGTAAATTTTATATAACTATATTACTGTGATTGTATTTTATAAATTACCCGTAAATTCTACAATGACATATTTTAAACAAATGTTTATTTAGTGGATATAAAGAGCGATTAATAATGTTCACTTTGAACTATAATTATTTTTAAAAGAATTTCATTATATTTGGCTCGTGAAAATTAGTATTAAAAGATATATTCATTGTTATTGTTACTATAATATTTAAGTAATCATTAATTTTAATTTCCACTCTCATTTGTATTGATTATATATCATTTACTCCTTTGGAGTACTCATAAATTTATTATGCACTTAAATATATAAGTACATCGGTTAACTTTTTTTTTAGAAAATGTTGGTTGCTTTGACATTTCATGTATCTTTTCCTAGTAAAAGAATAAAATATAACCATCAAAACTACTAAACATAGAAAATAATTGACTCTCGAGAAAGATGACGTTTTACAAAGTAGGTAAATAACATTGTATATCTACTTGCTATAATATATAGGTCGCGTATAACGTATCAAATTAATGATTTCACATTATATAATACTTAGAAGACAACAAGAAAGAAGTTAAGTGCCATTACAAAAAATAAAGAACAAGACTTGAGGGCCGAGGCTTTTACTTTTGTACACACGAGACGAAAATTCAATATTGCGATATTTATGTAACAATTATTATTTCAGTTGTCTCTAGTCCCTGTATCGACAAACATCCATTAATAATTATTATTGCTACAGACTAGCACATCAAATATTTTATGTACACAATATTTTTTCAAAAATAATACAACACGGAGTAAATAATGTTTTAAAAGAAATTTAGACATTTTCAAATAAACGTAGGGATAAATTCGATTTTAATGTTATTGACATTTGAAGTCGTACATCTTTTTCATTCTTAAACTATTTCGTAGAAAAACAATACTCAACAACATCTGTTTTATATTTTCAAAATCGAAACCATGACGATTCAGTCTTAATACCACCATTTATACATCTATATCTACAATAATTGCCCTACATCACAATATGTTATTACTTATTAGTAAGGCGGGGATTTCGATGTACTTAATATAGAGCTGTGACTACTGTAGTCTTGCGTAGAAATAAAATCCGCACGAAGAAAAAGTATACTATTAATTTGTTGATTCCTCGACGACTCGATCTCGTATGGCAGCATTGAAATCCAAGTATAATGATTTTCTTATAAAGTCGAATCCGTTTTACGACAGAAAAGAAGAAATAATTAAAGTAATTATAACGAGTTTCGATACGAGATAAAATCATTTGTATTGAAAAATGAGATAAAGTACTGGTGATTGAAAAAACCATGTTATTGCAGTAAAAATCAAAGAAAAGTCTTTAAAAATTATTTATTCAGAACCTACTATGCGGCCGGTGTACGGCGTTGTACGAGGTTGTGAAAATATAAATTAAAATTTATACTATTCTTCAACAATAGACAGGTAAGTTCAATCATAATATTGGGTTTTTTATATTCTTTGGCAGAGATCGATCATCAAATGTATGCCTTCTAATCTATAAACGAATGATAAATGTTCACAAACTTAAATTAATTATTTTCCATGGTACCAGTATGTGAATTTATGCGAATGAACTTCTGAATTTAAAGGTAGTATATAATAAGTACCCGTATACTTACACACTGTTAAAAATAACATGTTTTCGATTGTGTTTATTGAACATTCACATTTTTTTTTTTTTTTAAAAAAGTACGCAATTGTGTAATCCCCGTTTATTAAAATTTTATAAAGGTACATATAGATTACGAAAGAACATTATTATAAATCAATATTTACGCGTTTTTGGTAATTGATTTTATCGCGCTAATGACATTGTCCAAAGTCGATTTAACAGAATCATCGCGAATTTCTAGCGCGCACCAGCACGGCCGAGTACAATATGATATGATGGGCCTATAGAAATTACCATTATTGAATAGGCGCTATAATTATTAATTATAGTTCGTCCGCCTATCTTATAGCATACTGCGTGCACACAATGCAAATAAACGAGACGCGCAATTGCGCGGCATACGCGCTTGATCCCGTTACTCCTATATTTTGCTGAAATCGTAACAAAATCGAATCTAATAACAATACAAGATTTAAATGTATGATACATTCAAGGCCGGATTAAGGGGGGTCTAGCGGGGGCGGTAGCCCCCGGACCCTCTTGAGTACTCAAGTGAAAGGGGCCCAAACAATTTTAAGTCGATACACATTTTTTATCATATTAAAATTAGTAGTTTTATTGACATAAATTGTATATATCTATTAATCTTATAATTTTATAATGCAATTGATAATTTGTGAAATAGTTAAAAAAAATGTATCATTCTGCGAGCGTAACGAGCAGCTTTGTAAAGCATGTTTTATCAAAATGGCCCATATAAAATTTTAGCCCCGGGGCTCAATAGGTGCTTAATCCGGCCTTGGGTACATTACATTATTAATGGGCATACAAAACAACCGCGTCAATTGTTATAGAAGGGTCTGTTCTAAGGATTTTCGTCAACAGCGCAATTATTTTACAAACCTCTATTTATACGAGTACACATTGTTGCAATATATATTTGTATGCACTAGGCACGTATTATGTATACGATTTACCTATGTATAACTACGTGTATCTGTTAAAAGTGATTTTTATTGTGAGTTTTAATTTACATTGAAAATGTAATAAAAATTAATATAATAATAACAATTATACAAAACAATTATTTTTCTTGGTATAGGTATTTATTTAATAAGACTTGATGTTATTGGCGCTTAATAGTTTTTCTTCTTCTTGATATTTTATGTTAATAGCTTCTTCAAATATGCCATTAAACCAGCGTTATTCTTTTGCTTTATTGATATCTTTTACCATAATCTATATTCATAATCATTGATTTGATGAATTTGCTGATCGAATATAGATAGTTTTCGAACAGCTCAAAAAGTAATTTCAATACCAACGCAAAAGTACCTAATTCTCAAAAACACAATAGCGCTCAACAGCCCTTTAAAATAGACCCAAACACACAGGCGTTCAAAGAGAGTTTTTAATGGGAGGCAGTAAATGGATACACAAATTCGTCGGAATAAATATTATTCATTTCGAGTAATCTGAACATAATGTAATCAGACGGATTTGATTATTATCCGTGGATAATAATTATTATCTTTGGGGTTATAAGTTCTTTCTACGTATAACGTAAATTAAAATGTTGGTCATTATTATTTTGTTGACAATGAGTGTAATTTTATACAATAAAAATTGTTATGAGGGGGTGAACACTTCCCTTCGTCTCCTTTTTGGGAATACACGCACAAAAACAAACGTCATTATTTTCTACAGCCCGTCAGCCTGTCGTGAAACACTATATACCATATTGTATTGTGATTTTAGTTTTTTGTTTTTGTTTTTTTACGAACATAATTTCCTTTCCGGCGATCAGTCGCAATTGCGAAGCTTGACACGGATAATTACACAACAATGTGCGGCCCGGGATGAACGGATTGAAGAAACATAATCGTCGGGGTGGTGGACACTCCATGTTGCGCGTAAAAATATAAATATATTTTCGGGTAGTATAACGAAATATATTACGGCAATAAAAACACGGTCGAAAGTGTTTACGGGAAACCGGAGAAACTTCCCGCAAAGGTATTTCGGTTTAATATTATTATTATTATTATTATGTCTTTGTGTAATGTCCGTTCATAATGAAATTGGCGCCGTTGGCCGTTTTACGTGGAATCCGTGGCGCCCGCCGTGACCGACGTCCCGAGCCGCGGCCGCCGTCGCTGGCGCGGCGCGAACGGTAAGAGCTGCTCAGCTGTTCGTAATGTTCGCATTATCAAACACCCGAGTGCCGCCGCCCCGGACGCGCGCGTCCAGCGGCAGTTGTCACTACTGCGGCGGCGGCCGATGTTACGCGCGCGTGCGTGCGTCGACGGCGGTGCGGCGGGGAGGGGCGGCCGTTACCCGTTGTGCCCTAGCCCCGGTTCTTACAACGCCGCCGCCGCCGCAGCCGCGCGACTCTGTAACCCTCGACGACGACTGCGCTATCGAAACGCGGACACATCGATGACCGGTACGCGATATCGTGTATCCGCTCCGATAGTGGCACAGGGGTTCCGCGGTGTACCGCCACCGCCGCAGCCGCCGGTACCGCTCAGACGGACGATGGCGCGGAGGGTGGTCGACCGTGGTGGGAGGGGTGCGACGGTGACAACATCGGAATTCCCGATTGTCGGCTACCGTCGTGGCGGGGCGGCGACGGCCGATGGACCGGCGGATGGGACCGGGGGTAGGGGAATGCCGCAAAAATATATCGATAGGCGGCGGTGGCGGTGACGGCGGCGCCCGTGACGTGAGTACGCGGCGGCGGCGGCGAGAAGGAAAAAGGATGTGACCGGAGAGCATTACGAAAATGGGCGCTCGCGGTTGATGTCGGTCCGAGCCACTATCAGTTCACTCGCGTCGTACTTCACATCGTCAACGAAGCCCCGTGTGCGCTCGCTGCTCACTCCGCGGTTAGTCGGGCGGCACACAATGGTGCGTAACGTCCGCTATTGCGCCGTCTCCCTCGTCGTCGTCGTAGCCGTTGCCGCGGTCGCACGTTGCCGTTAAAAAATCGAATACAAATTATTAATTCCATTTCTCGTTGTTGTAATTGTTGATTTTCTGTTGTTATTGTTGGAATTATTTTTATTGTTAGGTAAGTAGGCACGGTCTCCGTTTGCCATTCGGTTGGCCGCGCATCGTCGTCTCACGCCCTAGACGTGCGAAATACCTACCATGGCTGGTGCCTAGCGGTGGTTCTCCCGTTTTTAATTTCTCTCCCGACTCCTATTAATTCACACGTCGTACGTTCTTACCGTCACTACCGTAACGACGCTGCCCGATGATCAGTGTCGACAAAAAGGAGGACGTCGTCGGAGGCGACCGTCCACTGGTGCCATTGGATCAAACGTTCACCGGCACGATACGTATCAAACTATGTGAAGCTTCCGGCCTACGACCGACTGACCTGCAGACTCGCCTCAAGAACATGTCCTTCTTGAAGCCTGAAGATCCATTGCTGGACGCGTATGTCAGCATCGATGTGGACGACAATATATTGCTTAGGTCGGCCACTATCCCTAAGACCTACGATCCTGTTTGGAACGAGTATTTCACACAAGACGTACACGAAGCCAACCGATTAGGTCTTACCGTGTTCCATGATGCCGTCATTGAAGACTTGTTTGTGGCCAATTGTAAGCTATCATTTAGTGAACTCATTCAACGTGAAATATCAGAGGATCAAGAATTCTGGGTACGTACCTAATAGTTTTTATACTAAATTTTTTTTAAACTGAGTTTTTTGAAGATCTATGTGAACATTTATTATGATTGAAATCAATTGATTAATATATCAAGAATTACCCATTTAAGAGTTTGTAGCTGCTTCTTAGCTTTTTTTATTAATTTTATTGATGTTTTGTTGTATATAAAAGATAATTGCTGTTCTCCAATTTAATTTATACAGTTGTAGATGAATGGAAAAATAAACTAAATTATTGTTTACATTGTTTTATAATTTCAATATTATTATTTATGCATGCAAACATATTAAATATTTAATTAGTCATTTATTATTTATAATTTATGTTCTTGTTTATAGGTATTTACTATTAACTATATGTATTATTATATTTTTATTTCTAATTAGATTTTAATAAATATTTTCTATTACCTATTATTGTACTTTATATTTCTTTGATTTTTATACACAAGTATCCTTTCCATGAAACTTGGTTTTAAGCTAAATATTAAATTAAACTTTTATAATTTTAATGATCTCAATAATATTAAATTATTTATACTACTTTTGTCATAATATTTCTTAATAATTTATTATGTACAATAAAAAATTAATATCTGTTTAAATAAATATTTCTATATTTTTTTATATTATTTACTTAAAGTTTCTATAAGATTCTTTTACAAACTTCTAAAATAACCTAATTAAAAAATTGAGTGCTTCATTTTATCATTACAGTTAGAATTATTACTTAAAGGAATTGGATGGTAAACATTTTAATTATTATTTTTGTTATATAACATAGGTATATGATTTGATGTTTACAGTTTGTAACCAAATTTGATTTACCCTAAATCTATGATATCAACATAAGTCAATACATATTACAATTATATTTCAAAAAACCTTAATATAGATACCTATTTAAACAGAATATATATAAAAAAATATATTTGTAAAATTACACAATTCACATACTTTTTATTGAATTATAATGTAGCTATTATATTGCTTGATTAAATTAATTTGATTGAACAATTTTTTTGATGTAACTATTTTTTCAATGAATATATGTCTTGAGAGTGTATCGGATACATTAAAAAAAAAGACTGTTACACTCAAGACATCTCAATTGATCATTTGAAGCCTTTTGGTACTTATTATAAATAGTAAATATATTTTATTAGGACTGTAAACTTCAGTGTAAATATCTTAATAGTTTTTATTTACATTTAATTTAATTTAATTTAATACATTTAAGAAAGTTTCTCATTATATTGATTATAAAGTATTAAGACTAATAAATATCTTAAAACACATTAGTATTAAAGTTTTGTTCCTAAGCTTTACCACTGTTTTTAAAAATTAAAGATAACTTAAACAATTTTATTTCATCTGTGATTACCTTTACTGTTAAGGAAATACATAATAATTTTCTATAAAATATACAATATATACATAATTTACAACATATTTATATATTATGTAAAGATATAATCCTTCAATTTTTTTATGGATAGAAGAATTTCAATATATTAGTGACAATAGTTGTTGTTAATTGAAATTTTTTTAAAATTATATTAAATAATAACAAATAATAGGTATACAGAAAATAATAAATAATATTTATAACAATAACTTATTAAACAAATTATTTTATAGTACAGATATACCTATATAATCAAGGAAAACAATACATCTTGCATTTTATTATATATAATGTATACATTCTTATATCTTCTATGTGATTTAAAAAAAAATGTATTAAACTAGATACTTTTATTAAATTATTGATAATATTCTATAAAACCCTTAGAATATTACATTAATAACCTTTAAATACCATTAAATACCAAATATTGTGCAAGGTCATTTTAGAACCTTGATATTGATACACTTCTAAACTCATAAAATTATCAAAAGTAGTTCAACCAATTCTCTGAAATATATTACTTTTTATCCTTAATCGAATTTTAGTATTATATTATTTAACAATTTTGTTTTATCTTTTAGTATTGCATTTTAGACTGTAATATTTTTTATTTTATAGTATTGAAATATTTTGGAAACATTGATTAAATCATTTTAACAACTTTTTTTAACGTATTATGACTCGTTAGTTAATAATTGCAGCCGTACATAATGCATGTAATTATTATTACTAGTCCCTGTTTGTATATATATTGTATTTTATGTATATTATATACATCTAATACTTATAAGATATTGTAAACATAACAATTTTTTGGTCATTAGTTAGATATTTGTCATAATAATTTTTTGAATTTATATACAATTAACTATTTCATAAACGGTATTCCCCATGTTATAATGGTTATGATAATGTTTCAAGTTAAATTAGTTATGTTCATTACTATTAGTGTAGAAAATGTTTTATAAATATATATATAGCATTAAATATTTAGTACCTATTTCAATATTTATACTTTTATAATCTTTTTAAGTATTTATACTTGTATTCATATTATTTTCAATTTTTTTAATAATTTATTTTTTGTAATAACCTGATTAATAATTTCAAGAAATTTGAAACAAATTATGTTTTTTTTATAAATATTTTTCTATTAAGTTAATATTTTATAGATACCTATACATTTTTTATAAGTTTTTAATATTATTTAACTCTAAAAAATCATAAAAATGAAACTTTATAGATCAGTAACTTATTTTGAATATGTATTTTATTTTATTATTCTATGGTATTGTTATTATAATTATAATATGTGAAAACACTAATGTGTATTGTATCAATTAATATACAATCCAGATACAATTCATTTTAATTATATCCATAAGTAGTGTTACAAATCTGATATTTTTTTTTACCTTGGAGCCTGCCTTGGAGCTTAAAATTTTAATTTTTAATTTAAACTTATTCATTATTTTTTTTTTTTTTTTTATCACTAAACAAATGATAGTATAACGATCAATTTTGCTACCAACTATAATATAAAAAGTCTGCTGATCTTATCTTTTATATATATATATATTATATGAAAATTATACAATACAACAATTTTATTTTACAATACTAAAAAAATTAGTTATATTTTCCATTATGTGGGTTCATAATTCATATTTAGTATTAAAATTAGATTGAATACGAATATTTAATGAACTTCAATATTTTTAGTTTTAAATATCATTTTTAAGTATTATATTTATATATTATATCTTTATTCAAATAAAAACAATTAACAGTTATAACATACATAAAATATTTTTATAGAACCTTGTGCTGTGAAAATAGATTTTAATAATACTCATATATATATAATTAAGCTGATAAATTCTGTTAAAAAAAAACTGTTACGAATGTAATCATAAAAGTAAATACATTTACAAGACTAAAAATGATTATCTACTTCAATAATAACTTTCTTGATTTAAAAAAAAAAAATGAAAGTGGAACAAGTCTTTCACGAAAATTATTAAATAATATCATGGTTTTTCAACCAAACCAATGAAAACGATGATAAAAAATAGCTTTACCTTATTTTATAATCATTATAATATTTTATTTTATTTAGAGTTCTTTAGATACAGAATCTCTTAAAAGGAATCTATAATTACCAATAACAGAATCTACTATAGAGCAAGAGTTTATGATTTTATCTTAAATTTGTGTTAATACTTTATATAACTTATATTGTTTGATATTATTAAAATATAATAAATAAGAATATGGTAATAATTATTTTACAAAGAAAAACATTTTAGAATATTAATAATATATATAAATTTGCATATTATTATCATTAATATAACATTTGTTATTTACATCCTCTTATAATGTTTTATACATTTCTTCTGAGGGTTTCTTAAAATCAATTAAATGTTTATTT
This sequence comes from Sipha flava, assembly GCF_003268045.1. Classification (NCBI taxonomy): domain Eukaryota; kingdom Metazoa; phylum Arthropoda; class Insecta; order Hemiptera; family Aphididae; genus Sipha; species Sipha flava. The sequence continues at coordinate 2,170,412 of NW_020273108.1, forward strand.
TAAGTATAAACAAATCAATATAGAATAGCCATTTATCAATTTAAATGGAAATTAAAATGGCTTCATTCTTATTGGTTTTGACAGAAATTGATGAAAACTACTATTTTAATTTGAAAGAAAATAATTAAATTTGTGAACACTGAATAAAATTCTCACATACTTAAGTATTGGTCTTATAAAATTTAATTTTATGTCATGTATAATAAAAATTTGTTCTAAATTATCTAAAAAAAATTAATTTTTTTTTAGGTTTTTAAAATCAATAACACGGTTTTAAAGTTTATCAATATAAGTTTTGAAGTCAATTAAAGATTAGGCTGGATAGAGGACTAAAAATCATATTTGATATTGTAAGGTTGAAAAGTTTAAGTTCTGTTTTCTATTGGGGTAATTTTTATTGATTTTAATATTATTTATATTTTTATATTAATTTTCTTATTTGATAATTCTCATTTTGACAACCTCATGTCAAGATTAACAAGAATTGCATTTAAATTTCACTTGTAATTGAACAATTTTATGAAAAATATAAAACATGAATCATGATAACCTATTTTTATTTGATACCCAATTGAAAAAATACAAAAGTCAGAAATATATTTTCTATTTATTTGTCTTTTATTACATAGATTAATGGTTGATTCAATTTTTTTCCAACTAAAAATTAAGTATTGTAATAATGTAATATAATATAAATCTATTTACTAATTTTAATAACTATATTTTGTTATATATTTCATTATTATTATAGTAATTTCCCAATTTATAGTAATATAACATAATAACCATTTTAACAGTAAGTATACACTATATAAAGCTAAGCATTTAATTTTGGGATAAACATTTAATTTGTTAATCACAATCCTTTGATGTAATGGAGTAATGAAATTCTAAAGAGTATGTATTGGTAGAAAAAGTTACTAGAAAAAAAATTGAAATATAAGTCCTTTGTTACATGAGTTGTATTTAAATTTGAAAGAAAAACGAATTCATTGTTTTAAAAAAAAAATTCTTTTTGCAGTTTGGTATAAAACGAGGTATAATATATGTATATATAGACAATAATCATTGAGTACATTATCTAATGTAATCATAAATCAAAATTATCATTTATGAAATAATTGTATATAGGTCCTATCTGTAATAAGTCTTACAGTACAAATAAATGTTTGTTTTCAATTATTAAATTAAGCTATACGTATAACTTGATAAGAAAAAATATATAATATCAATATTTAAATAAACAATGAGTTTCTGTAATTGATACTCAAAATATGAATAAAAATAAATTGTTGTATTTAAATTTTTTTATTTTTAAAATTATGCTTAAGAATAGTTATGCTTAACTAATAGAATTAGCCTAATATACATTTTTAATATCATAAGGTCATTAATCCTGTTATAAATTACTTAATTTATATATAGGTAGATTGTCTATGAACAAAATTTAACACAATTAAATTTTTTTTTTTAGTTTTTTCTATGTCAAACAATAACTATGAAAATTAGAAATTAAACTCTTTAAGTACTTTGTTTAATAGCTTATCTAATGAGTTAATTTGTAAGACTTTGGATGCTCATAAACTAACAGAAAATTTGTTAACCAAAAGCAAATAAATATTTAAATCAACAAAAAGTTTTTCAACTAAATAAATAATAGTCTTATTGTGTAGAAATGTTAAGTGAATTAAAAATAAAATCAAGTTATTGCCTGATCAAATAATTGTGAACCAATTAAATGTAAATTAAATATTGCAAAAAATAAAAATAGTTATAAATTAAAACCATTGTGACCTAGAAAAATCTAATAAATGAAAATGAAAAAAAAAAAAATCATTTTTATATCAAATATATTTTATCATAAAAAAGTAATCAAAGGAACTAGGTTAGAAAAACCTAATTGGTTTGGTATATGGCCCACTTATAATAATGGAGTGTACTCTTCAGTGTTTGATTTTTCAAAGGAGGTGTCTGTTGTTTACAGGTAGTAAATTACTATAACGATCAAAAACTTAATTAAATAGACTAGTTAGCTATAGGTTATAATTACTACTTGTAAAACTTCAAATAAACTCACACATTATGACGCTAATGTCAGCTGTTACACAAGTTAAAATCGAATTTCAATATAAAATATCTTAACCAATTATATTTGAACTCGGGACGCGACTTTTCAAGGCCCGTATTAAATTGTACTGTAAAAAGATACAAAAATAATTACAACGTCGAGCGAGATATTTTACATAATATATACGTATATTTTTAGACAAATATTTTTGTGGTTACTTATTTTTAAGTATTTTTAGTTATATGTTGTCGATAGATGTAAAACGGGTGACTGCGCGAGTATTATCTGCAAGTGTACATTTTATTAATATTCACATTAATTTCCAGACGTACCTACTTTTTTTTACATTTTATTTATTACTCAGAAAGTTATTCTATTTAGTTATGCAAAGACAAATCGTAGATAACAGTAAAATATATATTATACGTCATTATTTAAGTATATATTATTTTTATAGTGAAAAAATACGGACTAGATAACTGAACACTTGCTTTGTTTATAAATAGACAATATTGTGCTGCAATTTAAATTCAAAAACAATAATTTGAATGAAATGGTTAAATGAAGTTCAGTTGACTATTTTTTATTGTATATTGTATTGTTATTTAATCTTGAAGAATTTTACATCAACAATCGTAAATGTAGGTAGGTAGGACCGCGTAGATTTTCGAGATTAATATAGTGTCATAATTTTAATACTGTAATAAAATACTCTACGAAACTAAACTAGTTAAACATTTTAAAGTATTATAATTTATGTGCTGTTCATAGTGCAGGCTTTTACGTAAGCGTGTTTATCTTCTTAGAGCAAACGAGTATCATAATAAATACAATTAACAAATTATGATGACATTGACTTTTATAGCGTGATTTTCTGGCAGTTTTTAAATTATTTCAAGTTTGTTAACTCTTTACCGATTATTTTAATAAATTATTTTAAGTTAGTTAACTCGTTACTAATTATTTTAAAATATTATTTCAATTTTATTACCTTGGTAAATATTCCATCCAAACCTCAAATAACTTAAACGGATAGTTATTGTTGTATTATTTTTTTTTTCATAATCTGAATTTTAAATAGTACTAAATAAATTGTATTAAAATTATATTGCATTGTCATGAAAATTGATTTATCGCCGAATATATTTATGATATTTCGTTGTCATCGATTTGCTTTTATTTCATCACTTTGTTGATAGCGTATTTTGAATTTCCATGACTTCGATTAAGCTTTAAATCTATTCAATGATTTTCATTAAATATTCATAAAATATAACATTAATTTCCTTCGGCAATGTATAACACTAATATATTCATAAAAATCAATTATCGAACCAGTATACTATTTTCAAGTATTTATCAATGAAACGTTGGAATTGAGTGACAAGGAACACCCGATTAAATGTTAGTGAATTCCTCCGCTCATCTCAATAGTGAATACTTCTGCATAGTTAATTATGGGTTCTGTATTTGATTTTCAAAAAAATATTTTCATTCAAAATACATTGGTCTGAAATTAAATAATATATAAGTTATTCATTAAAAACAATCTTTTACAGTCAAAAATTTAAAAAGTAGGTATTCCTTTCTACTTTTTTTTGGATAATTTATAAATTTAACTATATAATATTGAGTAGTTTCATTAAAATTAATCCCTTTATAGATCTAATTGTTTTTACATTAATTTTACTAGCTGTAGGTTTATGTCTGAATAATTTTTACTTTCTATCCAGATATAACTAAATTGTACCTGAAAGAAATTGTTTTATAATCAAATATTTTAAAATCATGACCCAATATAGGTACAAAATACGTAACTCAAATATGCGGTCGTATCCACTGTAATTTGTTATAAAAAAGTTTTCTTGAAAATCTCCGAGCACCAAATATTTTTCAATTTCTTATGTGAATATATTGATTATTGCGAGTTAAAAACTATCCACAGCTATAATAAGCGTTCGGTTAAGTTCGGCACCATGGACTGCGGAAAATACAATTTTATTGTTGAATTTGCATTCGTTTGTCATGCTATTCAATAATAATTTACCCTTTTAGATTTTCAGAAAGGTCAATACTCGTACAACCTTGTGCCATACATATAAAAATGTAATTAAGGTGTAGGTAACAATAATATTTTGAGTTTACCATGTTTTCTACGGGTTTCATTATAAAGTATACCCTGACTGTTGGTATTCCGAATAAATAATAAAATATGAAAAAAAAAAAACACAAATTAATTTTAAACTATAAAACGTGATTGTAGTGGAATAGTGAAGGATGTAGATGAAAATTAAAATTAATCAATAAGAAACCAAATGTGATTAATTTATCAATTAGTAATTAGATTATTAGAATATATTTTGTGTTTCATCGGTCTTGAAATCAACTATAGTTCCTATCTAAAGAATAACTTAAAATATATTTATATAAACATACATGTGCGTGTATGGTACTTATGTTCTATGTATTATTCTAATAATTATAAATAGTAATTTTCTGTATGTTTAAAACAATTACAATAATTACTTAATTGTTTTTTTTTTATAAAATTAATTTAAAATAAGTAAGCTTACACAAGTATAAAACACCAAAAGTAAATATTATTTAGATTTAAACTTTTTAAAATTTTTAATTAGCATTAAAACTTCAGGTTTTGTTGGTATAAAATATTTATCTTGGTTATAACTTTATGTTTCAAAGTTTTGGTGAATGTTATAAATTCAGTAGAACTTCCAATAACTAAATAGCATGATCTACGTTATACACTTGTGATCATGTTTTGATTTATATATTATTATCCGTGTATCAACTTGATGCTATATTTAAATTTAACTAAGATTAAGTTACTCGTAATTCCTTGAATTTGCAATGATTCTAAAAGCTAAAAGTTCAAAATTGTCGGATCAAAACTTTGGCTCTTTACATTCAAAAACAATGTTTCATTAAAAGTTTCAACTTTAAACTTGCGTTTATTGGTAATAAGCAACTAATTACCTACTTATAAAACATTTTTCGAATTTCAATTTGGTTACTCATCTGTTATATATGCTAATAGATTAGTAAATAATTTTATTAGAACTTGAAAAAAATATATTTACTTCTGGTATGACGCATTGATATTATGAATTATTGCATTTGATTTTGCTGCCGGTCAAATTTTATTCCTATCATTTAGGAAATATGACGATGACCAATTACGTTATTATTTTATTTCGTACCGTCCTCGGAGTCGTCATCGTATTTTACGAGTAGGATACCGAATGAGCAGTTATTGTAATTTATATAATTTTATGTAAGCTACTGATCTTTTTTCCCATTGCTCGTAATTTACATACATAAATAGGTATAATTATTATTTGACAACTAGGTCGTTTGGTTTGTAACGCTCAAGGCGTTCAACATTGGCTAGTTTGTACAAAAATCGTAGAGCTTCGGCGTTCACATGCTAAAGCAAAGTCCCTTTTCGTGGTGAGTTGTACCGTACATCACATTTCAACTTGTCCTACTTCAGTTGTCGGTCCGATCGCATCCATTTGTTTCGCTGACAACCATGTACAACGTCATACTGGTTACGGACTGTCGGACGCGTTGAGCTTTCATAAGGATCTTTGATTATTTAGCGCGCAGCGTCCCCGTGTTAGACGTGTGCCGTTTTTTTGCACGTGTTACGTACTATTAAATTATATTATTATGGAACGCCGTACGATAAGCTGTACTGCATATAGGTACTACTGAGAGACTACATAATGTTAAGCCAATGTATTTACAGTCTCGTTGAGTTTACGGTCTGATGTTCGTTCCCTGTTTAATGCGTCCGTGGCTAATTTTCCGTTGCGTCAATTTTAGCGTATGCTCCAGCTGTACATATTGTATTAAATTGAAGATAACACTATCACTCGATCAATAATTGGAACAGAAAAATAATCTCCCAATCAATGTGAAAATTTAATATTTTCAGAAATCGTCAAAAAAATCTATAGTCACTTGAAATTTATTCAAACATATTTTAATTTGCTACTAAGGTATTAGCTATTGTACATTATGATTAACAAGTCGTTTAATGACGTTAACGTTTCGTCGAAATATATTTTTAGTTCCGAGTCGGTTTAAATGACGTAGCGTATCCTATATCTTGGCCTATTTAAGCGAAAAGAAAAATGCGTGTTTATAATCCTTTGTATAATATTTTATAAAGCAGATCTTGAAGTTCGAATGCGTAATTTAGCAGTGTATTAAACTCACAAACACGATATTCATGAACGGCTTGCCCTCATCAACTTCTTGAAAAATATTAAAAGAGCAAACGTTATTTTGATAAGTACCTACTTTTATACTCGTGAGTTATGGAAAAAAATCTATTGACGTTATATCCACCATAGGAGTTTCATCTAACTTCAAAGCCAACAGTTTATTATTATTATTATTATTATTATTTTGTTGATATTAAACCTTAAAACAATTCCTATGCGAATCGATGGCAAAAAAATAGCAATGGAAATGTGTGCTTTGAATCCCTCAATTATGCTCTCGATTGTGATGTTTTGATTGAGTGTTAATCGCATCACTTGATGCTTGATATTGGTGGCCGAGGTAGATCATTAACATTATAAACTTTATACTAGTTACTTTGAAATATATATTTCTCGTATTATTTGAATTGACTTTAAAACAAACAAGGTCTCCCGGGGCTAAGCTTATTTTAAATTGTTTTCAAAATTAAATGGGTCTTTTAATTATGCACCTGTTAAACTCACAGCTTTTGAGCTGCGTTAAATTACTTAAAACATTGGAAGTATAATTTCGTTATCTTTTTTGTTAAATGGCAAATCATATATACATCGTTAATACAAAAAATAATACATAAAATAGTAATAATAAAAAACCAAGCTTAAAAAGTATATATGCTTATTTAAAAAAACAGTGGTGGCGGGGATCAAGAAAAAAGGCCCAGGTGGCAATTAGTACAGAGGGCTTACGTCTCTAAAATAATAACGGTACCCCGAGTATGGTATTTGTATTCTGTGCTCTTTACTTTATGAATAATTTTTCTCTTCTTTTTTGTATGGTTACAAAATGAATATTTTTTCGTGATATTTTGACTAAGATTTAAAATAATAAACCAAAAATATCTCAACAACATTGCTATGCACTAAATGCTCATATAAATGTCTTAAGTAATATCGTTTTGGCACCATTTCGCACCATAATGGTGCCAATAAAGTAAGTAAAAATAGTGTGACATCGTCTTAAGGTAGGATTTAAGTAATATTTGTACTTATATTTGAGCTTAAGCGACTTTTTTCAACTATTCTAAGTTTAAATTGTCAGTTTTGGAATTAAAAACGATCCCTATGACATCATATGTGATTTTAATATAAACATATTTGCATGACACAATTGGTTTATTAAGTAGATTACATTGATGTGACATTACCTAAAGAAAAGAGACAGCATTTATATCATATATTATAATGATAACTAATACGAATCGTTTTCAAAATTCAAAAATAATAAATAAATATTTCCAATAACACTACGAATGACTCGAACCCTGTAGTGTCTTAATGTACCTATCAACTTATCAACTCGAAGTACCTATATAATATCGATTTAACAGTAAATTCAATCAATAATCAAAATAAACACTTTGATATTTATAATTTGGGTTCAATGTTTGTATGTTTAAAATATTGCTTAACAAAATGAAAAAAATCTTGTATCAGAATATTTAGGAAAACTGATTAGTTTATGTGCATTTTTATCTTAAATAAGTTATTGATTATCTAATAATCAGTACTGCTATATAATGACTCAATAATTTTCATTTTTATATTATTATTGTCGTATGGAAAAAAACATTTTTAATCAAATTTACGTTGACGTATGACCGAGTGAGTTGAATTGCTATTAAGATGTTATAATTAAATGCACAAGTACTCACTGTTCAGAAAATAAATTCTGAATTTTACTGTACTTTAGTACTGTTCTATTTTACAGTAAAAATGAATTGTATTATTCGGTGTTAAGATTATAAAAAAAAAAGTATTGGATAAATCAAAACGTGCGAAGGTGTCTTTGTATATTTGTGTAAATAAGGATTCATTTAGATGAAAAAAAGACATTGTTTGATTTTTTCGTTTTTAATTTCATTTTTTATGTTCGTGTTAATTTTTAAATTATTTTTTATAAACACTTAAGTTTTAATTGTTTAGGTCTAAATATTTATATGGCGTACGAATTAAATTTAAAATAAACGTTAGTAGATTATTTATCTTATTTTAACCTCCACAATGTGGATAATTTAAAAAAAAAATATTGCAACAAGTATTCTATACTACAAAAGTAGTTGATATATGATTGCATTAAAAGTCCTTAAACACGATATTGGTGGATATGTTTTTGTTAACAAATATTATGCTTGCTAAGTAAAATTTGAATTGTATTTTTTTTTGATATTGTAAAGTACATAGTGTTTGGAATTAAATTTTATTCCAAGTGTTAAAAGTATCTATACATTTTGTCTGGACATTTAAAAAATTGTTTTTATGTATTGGCCAAAACGCATAAAAGCTTGAATAATTGTACCCTTAACTCATTATGATTTGATTTAGACTGTACAAAGTGGATATCACGTGAAAATCGTATGTTATAACATCATCGATGCTTAAGAGTATTAAAAATACAATTTTGCCGGTCTTAACTATGTTCAATACTAATTAAATAATTAATACTTAATTAGTTACAATATTTGTTTTAAACTTCAAACGAGCTCAGATCGAGCTTATACTATTAATATTTATTTTTATTTAAAAACAAAATAATTAATTTAGAAAGTTTTATTTCATTTGTTTTTGGAAAACTAAAACATTTTTATAAAAATGCTATGATATTTTGAAAGTTTCATAAGTTTAACTTATTCTTTATATTTGAAAATAATATTATAATATTCAGTACACAAATGTATACCATTGAATAAAAATATGAACAAAAGTTCGTATTGTGTAGAGTTCCAATTCAGTTAGATTTTTTTAGTTATTTTTTAGTTTTTTAGAGTTTTTTTTTATGTATTCAATTTACATTTATCTTTTTATTCTTTTAGGTACATTTAGAACCCCAAGGAAAACTGCATCTTCGAATAGATCTAAAATGGAACTCAAAAGGTAAGAATATTATTACAAGATTATTATTTTGTACGTCAAAATAGTTATTTTTTTGTTTTGAAAACTCAAGGAATTGAGTTAATTTATTAATTTTTAATATAAATTCTATCAGATCTACCGGCTCGCCCTCTGGAATTCAAAGAACGACAAGGGTTATTAAATCGAAGGCGTGGAGCCATGAGAAGACGAGTACATCAAGTGAATGGACATAAATTTATGGCTACTTTTCTCAGGCAACCAACATTTTGTTCACATTGCAGAAATTTTATTTGGTAATCTAAAGTTTTTTAATTTTAATATTTATTGGTAGAAGTAGGAATTATTTTATATTAAACAATAATTACTACCGTAAATTACGTACTACATACTTGTACAAAATAAAAACATTATTTAGTTGGGTACCTTGTTGAACTACTATTATTAAATTGTACCACGTCAGTTAATAACACTAACGTAACTCTCTTTGAGCATATGTAATTCAATTTTTATTTTTAATTAAACGAGTATAGAGTTAAAAACAATTCGCATGAATTTAGCCTTTCAAATATAACGTAAATTTGTGTTAATAAGTGTTGTAGAAAACTTTTATATTTATTATGAATCATCGATTTTAATAATAATTAATAATAATTTTATTGGAAAGCTGAGATTTATTTTTTCTGTTTTTGTAAATAAAAAATAATTCATGGCTTAATATTATAATGAAAAGAAATATTCAAAATTTTGAAATATTTCGTTGGTAAAATGGTATAATTTTTTAGATGTTTATTAAATTTATAAAGTCATGTCGCCTGAAATTTGGGAAGTGTTATCTAACTAATGCACATTAGAGTACACGTCATTCTTGATTCATTATAATTATTAAACTTAAATTATTAAACTTAAGTTGTCCATGTATACCCATTTTATTTAATTAAAACATCATTGATTAACTATGCCTAATCATTTAATTGGATCGGTTCGTTAAAATACTGATTAATTTAAATTTTCCATTAAAAGACTTAACCCTAGTTTAATTTTAAATATATACTAAAGTTTAAAATTACTGATATATCAGTTTAACGTATTAAATTTACGAGTATAATATATATATATATATATATATATATACATAATTTTATATGATGTAAAAGTGTAAATTTAATTTATAGATTATTGGAACATTACTGTTTATTGCGTTTTAATCTAGAACAAAAAAATATGACTTAAAAATTATTTAATTATTTTGGTATTTTTCTCACAAATAATGTACAATTTTATAATGTAATAAAATACTACGTAATACTATAAAATAAAAACTATCAATAATACAAATAAATTCCTAGTTTTACTGAAATATATTTGACTATTTGATGTGTCATATTATTGTATTTACTCTTAAATCTTATAAATATTAATCACATCAATCGATTAATTTTATACTGTTAGTGGTGAATTTTTAAAGATAAAAAAAGAAAAATATAAAAACGCATCACGAATTTAATAACCAATTTAATTTTATACCAGACTACACTAGTAGCCTAAGTTATTTTATGTGCCGTCGTAACTATTGGACAAATCGAAAATCGAAATATTCAATAGATATTTTACTAAATGTATTTTTCGTCGTTCATTTCGATCTGAAAATATTTTCGCAATGAGTCTCATAAATTGATAGCATTTGGAGAACAATATTTTATTTGTAGTATTCGTACCACAAACGGGAACAAAGTGGGATCTGTTTAAACAGAAAATGCCTTGAATACGTTATTACCGGATGGTAGGGATTTTCATTCTATATACTCGCCAACTTAAATATGTTATGAAACGAGCGAATACATTTAGTAATAGTTATAAAGTTTTTAAGATTACTTTTACCATTTTATCACTCAGTGATTTTTTTCATCTTTCTTCATAAACAATTAATATATGTTTATAAAATACGAGTATATGAGTATATTTTAACGATCAGTTATCGTTGTTGTGCCATTACATTAGTCAACAATTTATTGAAGTATTTGAATTTCGGGCTTCGTCCATTATATTATGTAGTAGATATGTATGTAGTATTATGCAAAATACTTTTGTGAAACATGTACTTTTTATAGCTTGTACCATTGGCTTATAAATGAATACGTTTTACTGTTCAAATTAGTAGCGCCCACATACGTGGACGCAGTCACAAGACTTCGCTGTAATCGTTCGCATTCATCTTTATAAAAACAAGTTTTCAACAATTTAATGAAGTGTTATTTTCATAACATGGAGCGGTTTTCAAGAATAGAAATTCATTATTTCTATTGTTTAAAATCCGTGTTTATCAAGTTGAATGCAAACGATTATAGCGAAGTCTTGTTAATGCGTCCACGTAAATGCTACAAATTTTAACAGTTTGGCGAATCTGTATTTTTTTAAAATCAATGGTTGTATAAATAATTAGAATTTCAATATGCGTTAGTCATCACTGATTTGTTTGGTTTGTTCGTATGGTAGGTTCCTATTAAAAAAATCAAATACAGGTCAATAAACATTTTAAAATAACGAAATCAGCTGCCATCTCGCAAAAAGTTGTAGTTTAAATTTACCAAATTAATATTTAACACTTCACTTCTTTAAACTTCGTCGAAAATATAAAACTTTTATATGAATTATAAAACATTGTAACATCGTAGTTATGATATTATACAACTATACCGAAAAAAAATTATCATTATGTATTATTATATTTTCATTTTAGGTACTGTATTAATTATTTGTTATAACATTAATATAATTTTAATTAATTTAGAATCAATTTTAACCCGTATGTTAATTTATTCAAGAATTATACTATACAACTCAATTGACAATAACTAAAGTTCAATACATATTTATTTACTTTATTTTTTGTTACAACTAAAAACAGAGTTAAACTTATTAAGTATTTTAATCATATTAAAAATAAAATAAAATACAATTTTTATTAATAAACTAAATTGAATTTAAATGAATGTCAATAAGAGTGCCTTTTAAGGAATTCTTCTCAGGCAAAACAAGCAAATAAAAAATAAATTGTTATTGTATACATTTTTCAGATTGTTTTTTACCAATAAAAAAAATCTTATTATATTTGTTATTAATAAAAAACGTATCTTTATTTTAAAGGGGATTTGGCAAACAAGGATATCAATGTCAAGGTATGTAAATTTATAAAAAAAAAAAACATTTTATTTTTTATATTATTACATTTCTGAGAACGTATGAATACATTTTACTCTTTAAATATGCTAGTTGGTTTTGGTACCTATACTTAATTTTTGTTTAAGCCTTAAAGATAAAACTTTATTTAACAAATCATGGACCATTTTTAATAATAATATACCTGAAAAAACTGTAATTTACTTTGACGTTCTGAGCGATGGAAGGAAAAAACATTGATTTTATAACGTTGCTTTTTTTTTCTGGGAATAAACTTTCATGTTGAAAAGCTGCACCAAAAGTTTTTAATAAAATTTAATTAGATCAGATTTTGGACCCTGATATTATTTTTTAAAATTTACGAAAATCTAGAATAAGACTTAGAAATAATATTACATTTCTTATACATTTATACATGGTTTAATTGATAAGTGATATTATATATTGGCTTTAGATATAATGCAGTCTTAAGTAATTTATTAAGTGACAAGTATTACAATGCAAAATAATAATCATTTGATTATTCTAAGTCGATTTTTTTTACAAGCATTTACATTTTGAAATCACTCTTTATTTTTACATATCGTATTATGATATTTTTTTTTTCGTTTTTTACGTTTAGTTTTTTAAAACTTATTGATTATTATAAGTTACAGAATTTAAATTCTTCTCTTAGAATTGTTTTTTTAATAGAGTCATTTATTTTTTTATTTTATTACCGATGTAGATATACTCGTATAAGCATGTTACACAGGCAACAGCCATTCAACGAATATCAGTTATTTGTAAGCCGACCCTCGAACAATAAATTGTAATCTTAATCGTTCTATAGAATAATTATAGTTCATTAGGTATACTTTACCCCATGATTATAATTTACCAATTTACAATTACATATTGGCCAAATTAAAATTTAACTAAATCTATAGGTACAGGTACTTATATTATTATGATTAAATAAAAAAATAGATGTCCAGATACCGATTACGGGAAAACTACTGACTAGCACATAATTTAGTTTTTTTTTTTTTTATTATAAGTATAAAATATTCCGAAACATACGTGTGATTTCGTTCGAAAAATCGATACGTCATTTATATTTTGAAAATAAAGAATGGTAGAGTTGAGAATATGCACGTGTTATACTGTTATGGTAAAAGTTAATTATTTTAAAAATTATAAAACTTTAATATTTTTATTAGACATTGTCTACACGACATTCTACAGATCACCGTGTTTTTTCCCCATGACCTCTATATACATTTCCTGGACATTTCGAGCGTTCTATTTATAACTTAGAAATGTTTTAACGTTTTGATTTCGACCCATTGCACAATACATTATAATGACGTCGTGCACAAATGTTTTGTTGAACTACACGTAGAACAAATAATCGTTAGTAAAATATAAAAAAATTAAATTAAAATTAAAAATTATAAAATGGTTAATAATAATATCAAAATTGATATATAAATAAAAAAACAAATAGTTTATATCGAAATGGATTAATTATTTATATTAATTATTATTACACATTAATTAAATAATTAAATAAAAACTTAGCCTGGAATATTATTATATTTTTAAAATACAACCGATTTTGAATTAAGAATTCAACGAAGTTAATAAAATTGCAACTGAATAAAAAAAAAATAAAGAAAGGAATACATTGAAAAAAATGAGTAGTTTTACGTAGAAATAATTTATTTTAATAGGAAACATTATTTAAAATGAGTTCTTATTAAACATAGATATTCAATATATTCCTTTATTTTTTCATATTCAGTTTCAATTTTATTTTTTCATATTCAATCGTAATTGTATTAACTTTTTATATATCTGATAGTGAATTTTAAATTCGAATCCGGTCGTACTTTACATATATAATAATAATCCAGGCTTAGCCTTTATTTATTTATTTATTTGTACTCGTATGTATAAACTATTTGTTTATTTATTTATATATGAAATAGTCGTTGTTGATTTAATCTTAACGGCTTTTTTAAACTTATACTTGCGGTAACGCGATACATTTCAAAATAATCGATCAATTATCATAACCAGGGTTCGCATTTTATAATACCAAAAATACTAAAATATACGATATAATATGACAAAAAAAACCTTAAAATATGCTCTATAAATATACCCTAAAAACATCATAAGAAGCAAATGATAGCAAAATACTTGCGTCAATCGAAAAAATCTCATCGCTAAACTCGGACACAAAATACCTAAGTCTTGAATAGTTCAATGTTATATCTTTCGGCATATTACTTTAATTATTGAAACAGGAAAACAAATCATACACAATCGAGTAATGAACAAAGATGAAACGAAATCAAACGATACGGAAAACTGACTGACGCTGAAATATGTATGACAGTAAGGCCGTTTTCACACACACCGATAAAATCAGAACAGGTGCCGGTACCGGTTGTTCGCTTTTTTCACACATACCGGTAAAACCTAACCGATGCCTGTTTCATTTCACACATAACGAGGAAACAATGTTAAACATTTTTTATACTCATTTGGGTGAATTCGTGTTTTAGTTATTTTCTCTGTTGTTCTCAACAATGTGTGCTGCTTTTAACAAACGCCATCTGTTTGAGATACTGTACCTTCGAAGTAGGTACCGAAGAGACAACATTAAAAGACGATAATGGATTCATTCTATATTAAGTATAAGGTACTTGGAAGGAATCATATCATATCAATATAATTATTTTTAGGTTTCCCTCCTGTGCCAACCTGTGTGTACACGTTTTTATAAGAAAACATTGAGATCGATAGTTTGAAGATCAGTCTGGCATTCGAATTATCAAATTCAACGCCAACTGCGAATACCGGAATCGTCCACCGGACCGACAAATTTATCGGTCCGGTCTATGAGAGGCTGCGGTTCCGATTAGTGTGTGTGAAAACGGCCTAACTATAATATGGAAACTACATTATAGAACAATAATATAATAAATATAAATAAAACAGATAAGAAGGCATAAATGTATAAGTATATTGGATATCGCCGTCTTAAAAATAGATTATAACATGTCAAATATCATATTATTTATAAATTATCAATATGAAACGAAAATATAGGAATTCTTATGGATTCACATATCCTCATGGAATACTATCTTTCGTTCAATATAAATAAGACTGATGAAAAATACAAAATAAAGTATTAAATTATGTACATTAGTGAAAAATAGCACTAAAAATCTAAAATACTTCAAATATGCAAAAAAAATAGCAAAATAAAATCGCATATTTGGAGTCCCTGGTTCATAAAACTAATTTATAACCTACTTTGCTATTATTATCTATATCTAATAATAAGTAGCAAATACTATAAAATCCGAACCCTGATCATAACATTTCAAAGATGTAATCGGTTTCAGAGAAATCTCGTGAAATAATGTTTTCCAACGTCTTAACGTTCCCATTTATTAATAATCAAAAAATGTATCATAATAACCGTTTAATCTTATAAAAAATTGTAACTGGTATTATGTTTTTGTACGTTCAAAGATTATTCGTATGTAATAAAAATCAAACGAATTATTTTCAGTTTGCACATGCGTTGTTCACAAACGTTGTCATATGGAAGTAGTTACCATTTGTCCAGGATTCGGGAAGAAAGAAGTGCGTTTTATTTTCTCAATATTTTTATGATTCTCAAAATTAGTACGTATGATAAAGTGATTTTAATATATTTTCTATTTCAGTTAAGTCAAGGAAATCAATCTCAACGATTTAGTGTCAATGTTCCTCATAGATTCAAACCACACACGTATAAAATATTTACATTCTGTGATCATTGTGGATCATTACTTTATGGAATCTATAGACAAGGCTTACAATGTGAAGGTATTTATTTCATCACACTAAATGTATTTATTTTTAACTTTTTTATACAAATAAAATTAATATTTAAAAAAAAATTTCTTTCAGTTTGTACATTAAATGTACATAGGAGATGTGTAAAAAATGTTGCTAATAACTGTGGCATAAATCCTCGAGAAATGGCCGATACATTACGTAGCTGTGGTTTAAATCTTAGCAAAAATGTTGTAAGATATATTATAATTTCATACTAATTATTAATTTTAATTACTTATGATGTTGCTTCCTTTTAAACAGGAGTATTATATGTTAATGATTGAAAAAAAGGTATTATTATTATTTACGAACCTATGTGTTTTTATAGGATTGGCCTGGTGGTAACGGTAGTTTTAGCATCAGCAGTGTTACGGGAAGTGGAAGTAGTTTGCACCGTGATCTCAGTCAACAATCTACTAATATATTGAACATAATGTCAGATAAGCATTCCCCGCACGACAAACGAAGCACTGACAAAATGTCTAAAAGTAATAATTTTAAAAAACTTACAACTGCTAAACTTGAATTACGAATAACATATATTATTAATTCGATATTATAATAATACGCTTTTCTTTTTTTTTTTTTTGCTAGTGAATCAAAGTATGAGCTGCTTCAATTTACAGAGTAATCGAAAAATGAGTGTGACCGATTTTACTTTCATAAAAGTATTAGGCAAAGGCAGTTTTGGCAAAGTGATGTTGGCTGAAAAACGAGGCACCGATGAGGTTTACGCTGTCAAAGTATGATACGCATTTTTACGATAGAATTAATGAATTCGATTTTAACAGTATGACAATCTGCCTGTGTTTTAGGTGTTGAAAAAGGATGTAATCGTGCAGGACGATGATGTAGATTGTACCATGACGGAAAAACGTATTTTGGCTCTTGCCGCTAAACATCCATTTTTAACCGCTTTGCACTCGTGCTTTCAAACTAAAGTACGTTACTATTAATTCATTGTAGCTGCTGATTTACTGGGACATATGTTTTTTTACGCGTCGCGAACGATTACCGTGTAGGTGTGCATTAGACACGTACGGGGACACGTTAATGTACATTACAAAAACACGTGTTCTCTCCGTAACGGAAATCGTTCGTACGGCGTGGCGTGCAAAATAGACCCGTCGACCAGTAACACGGCATTGACATATTATTAGTGCGTTCACTATTGGCTATTTTTAGGACCGGCTGTTTTTTGTGATGGAGTATGTGAATGGTGGTGATCTGATGTTCCAAATACAAAGGGCTAGAAAGTTCGATGAGCTTCGCGCCAGATTTTACGCTGCTGAAGTTACGCTTGCACTGCAGTTCCTTCATCGACATGGTGTAGTCTATAGGTGAATTTTTATTTCTATTGTTGTTTGTAATTTCCCGTACGAAGAATTGAGATGAGAATCTGGTTACAGTTACTTATACACGTGAGTGTAAAATTCTGAATTCTTTTAATGCGAATCAAAAAATTTACCGACCGGAATAATGTTTTAATCGGAAATGTAAATCGTTTAAAAATCTCTAGTCAAGCCGAAGGATATTTTTGAATGTATCCATCATAAAAAGAAAGAACTTAAATGCTTTTGCGTTGATTATATTGTACTTTTTAATAATATTGACTAATAATAAACTTAATGTTCTTATTATTTTATTTTTTTATTCTGATATCAGTAACATATAAAATGTAATATATTATATTACATAATTTATATGATGAAGAATATTATCTGCATCGTAAAATTGAGTAATATTGATAAGTTTCCTTGGGTTTTTGGATTTTTTAAATTAACTTTCTATGATAAAAGGAAAAAAACATTTACCTACTTGTAAAAGTATATTTTATAGGTTGTTAGAAAATAAGACTAGAGTAAACACATGTATTCCATTGTAATAATTGTACTATGTTCCAACCGGAAGCAGTACATTTTGACAAAAATTAATATTGATATTTTTCTATTTGCACTACTCGTCAAAATACGAAGTAAAAAAAAACAAAAATCTTAGGTCTAATAAACGATTTTATTATTAAAATTATACGAATCGTCAGAGTTATTCAGATTTTTGGCAAATATAAATAAATAAATAAATCATACCAACATTTTTGCATATTTTTTATTTTAATTGCAATGAATATTATTTATCTTACTTAATAATTAAGTTTTTATGTTTGGTTTTCTGACTATTTATTTAATTTGATAGTATAAACTAAATATATGTTTATAACTTACTTGTAATTTTAGGGATTTAAAATTAGACAACATATTATTAGACAATGAAGGGCATTGTAAGCTAGCTGATTTTGGAATGTGTAAGGAAGGCATAACTGACGGAGTAACTACTACTACATTTTGTGGAACTCCTGATTACATAGCTCCTGAAGTAAGTTATGCTTATTTAGTATTTAAAACTTAAAAATTATGATGATCATATTGGTATACTTTGTGAATTGAATTAATTATATTATTATAATTCTTTTTTTATACTATTTGTATTTTTAATTCTTATATATAATTAATTTAGATTCTTCAAGAACTAAACTATGGTGCAAGTGTTGACTGGTGGGCTCTTGGTGTACTGATGTATGAAATGATGGCTGGCCAACCACCATTTGAAGCTGATAACGAAGACGATCTCTTCGAATCTATTTTGCATGACGATGTACTGTATCCAGTTTGGCTCAGTAAAGAAGCTGTTTCCATACTGAAAGGGGTATATAATTTTTTTTTTTATATAAATTCATTCTTCATTTATAGCAAAAATATAATTTTGAAATTATGAAAAACAAAGAATATTTATAAGTATTGTTACTTTTTATTATACTATTTAGTTTTTTTTTTTCTTTAAACTAATTGTATTCTTAACAAAGTATTTTAATCATTGATGTACTTACAAAATAAATTAACAATCCATAATATTTTTATGTCTTATTTATTTTAAAAGTCTAATTTTTATAATGAATAATTGAAAATAATTTCAAAATAATATTGAAGATATACAATATTATGGATTAAATATGAAAAAAAAACCTCAGTAATATTATAGTATCAACTAAGAATCTTCAATATAAATCGCAGAAAATTTGTTTTTTTTTTTCTACATTTTATCAGAGTTTAATGTTCAATCATTTAATACCATTTTGTCTTTATTGTTTTTAACATAAAGGTATAACCCAAAATGTATATACAGCTTTTATATTGATACTTATGGATTTTATGTTAAAACAATAAAATTTAAATACTAATCTTGTTTTTATTATTTGTTTAGTTTATGACGAAAAATCGTAACAAGCGCCTTGGTTGTGTGTTAGCTGATGGCCTAGAAGCTGCTATAAGAGTCCATCCATTTTTTCGAGATTTGGATTGGGACGCACTAGAAAATCGACGTGTTAAACCACCTTTCAAGCCTAAGATTGTAATATTTATTTTTACTTTTGAAAAAGTACCCTTAAACCTCTGTAAATATGTTCTAGCTAAATTGTTTGTATTAATAAAAATATAGCATTTTAATGTTTTTTTAATATAAAATAAAGCATCTCATTAAGTATATATGTTCAAAACAATGATTACAATTATAATATATGTATATTGATAAGTAAATTTTTCTGAAAATTTAATTCTGTTTAATTACTTTGTATTGTTGAGTATAAATTTTTTATTATAAAAATGTATTACATTTTATAACACATCAAACGATAAACTATATAGCATTTTCTTTCGATAGGTCTAGCATAATTTTTTAATCAAAATTTTTTTTACTATTAATCATTTTTTGATTGATTAGATAATTTTTCGTAGTATAGTTATTAATTATTCATTGACAGAGGTTTCAGTATAATGTAACAAAAATTGACTATAATTTTTTTCTAATTATTCTTGTTTTTTTTCTTAGAAAAACAAAAAAGATGCTATGAACTTTGATGCCGAATTCACTAAAGAAGAACCAATTTTAACCCCTGTACCCGTTGATGTAACTCTGTCTATAAACCAAGAAGAATTTCAAGGATTTTCGTTTGTAAATTTCGATTTTAACCCCAGCAAATTTACCTCTTCTCAGACTACAGATTCTTCTAAATAATAATTCTACAATACAATATATTTAATTAAGGTGAGTTAAATAATATTAATCATTACTAAATAATTATACTATTAGTTATTATTATTACTTACAATTTAATCTAAGGAATATTTATAATCAATCTTAATTATTTACTAAAACAAAAACATATATTTGAAATTGTATTTATGTTATGTATTTTTATTTTATTATTATTATTATTTTTGATCGTATATTATATTTTAATTAAATGATCATGATCATAACTTGTAAGCAGGAAAGCACCTTAAATTACCTTCACATTCACATTGACAAAACAAATTTTAGTTTAATATTTTATTTTAAAATGCAATTAGTAATTTTAAATATTGTTGAGTGTTACTTCAAAACGATTTATTTTAATATATTAACTTTATTTATCTAAAAATTGTTGATAAAATTTAAAATAATTTTCGTACAAAGTTTAGTGCTGCAAATATTATAGGAATAATTTGATTATAAATCATTCTCTATGACGTCTATGAAATATTAATATAAACTACCTACTTAAGTATCCTAATACGTTTTTTTATTGTTTTTTTTTTTTTTACTCATAGAGCATCAATTCGAAGAGAATTCAAACGAACAGTCAACAGTAAACAAGAATGATTATATAATATGTGATATGCACGAGTCTCTTATGGTATTTACTCACGAGTTGCCTCTAATTATTTATATATTATAACATTAGTTAACTTATAATGTGATCTTTCACTCTAATAAAAATTGTTCTAGTCCTATTTTAATTTAATGAAATAATTGATCCGTTTGGATTATAGTTTTTAGTTAAATCTAAAGCAATTAAACTAACTGAGCTCGAAACAATTAGAATACGATATCGTAATTTAAACAGTATTATTTTTTGCATTTTATTATAAACTAACTAGTCACTATCGATCGTAGAACATGGTATAAAACCACTAAATTATGAATATTTATGTGCCTGATTGTGCCTGCGTACGTGTATCGGTCTGTCTGCGTCTGTGTGTGCAATTGCGAATCACAATACTTATAATTATTGTTTATTATAAGCTAGTTATTTATTTTATTTATTTATTAATTTTTTGTTATTAAAAAGCTATAAAATCTAAAATTTTCTGTTTACCGATACAAAATCAAATCCTATATAATAACACTTCGTACATGACATTCTACTCTATGTTTACGAATTTTATTCTAGAATTATTATATAATGTTAGTAAACAAAAACATAATATTGATATAAATATTGTTGTCTAAAATGTATAATATTTTATAACACCACTAAATCTTTGGATGCGTATATTTTGAATCTCTTAAATACTTTTTCTTATAAATTAAATATATTTCAAAAATTTCGAATATTTTGACATCTGCTCATCTACAATGAGTTATTTATAAATGTAATACAAATTATATTATTTAAAATTAGTCTCATGTTACCTGTATTAAACAACAATCATTTTTAGATATAAATTATATAACCACGATTAAAATATATTATAAATTTTATTGTACATTAGTTTCGTTAAAGATTAACAATTTTATTTTTTAAAATATTTCTCTGAAATGCCCTTAGACAGCAATGTGTGTTCATTCAAGTGGCCTTTAAATGTTTAATTTTTAGTTAGTAGGCAATACATGATTGAAGATATGGACCATTTAGTAAATAATTGTTGAACAAAAATGTGCTGATCGTTTATTGGAACATAAGTAAAATTATTTTAAAGATAATTATAATTGGGCGGTTATTGTTGTAGTCTATATCATATATATATATATATATGTATATATATATACTTTATTATATAAAAAATTTATTTTCGTCTATTATTAATTATGAATTTTATGAACAGGGCTCCATATTGCAGTGACGTGTACAATGTCAAATATTTTTATTCGATAACTCAAAACATAAAAAGCCCAACTTGACTTATTAAAATTGGTTTTTAATAACACATATTATAGAAATGTAGAATCATAGAATATTACATTTTAAATTTCTCGCTTAATATCTCTTCACTATTAATATTCAGATCGTAATTATTCACATTTATATGTTATCTGTTTATTTCGTAAAAACATTACAGTAAAATAGTTTATTATTGTACAAAAACTATCTATTCAAAATAGTATTAATAATTTAAAGTTGAACTCCGAAAAACTAGTGTAAATGGTTATAATATTTTTTAATATTATCAAAAATATATATTTTTGTTCTATTTGTATAAAAAGAAACATTGCCCATCATGTTTAAGTATAACGCTTGATTACCCATAAGGGAGGGAACGTCGGTGATAAAATATTATCCCTATTGTATTTTTGATATTGGTCTATAAATGTGGTTTCTTATCGATTTATGTTTCTTTCTGTTTCCGAGAAAAAAATATACTTATGCATCAGTAATGAAAATAAGTGGTTTATTTTATCAGTCAAATATGATTTTAGTCTGGCGTAAAAACTTAATTTTATAACGAGAGAATATCACATGTGCTCGTACCTCTTCTTTACATTTTTTTCTTTTTTCGATATTATGTATCGAATTCGTGTTGAAATCGGATGCATTATCTTGTACAAATTTTTAAAACTGACATTTCGCACTTGAATAATACAAAATATCATCCAGTTTTCAATTATTCAACATCTATATAAATTCGAAAAATACAGAATGCATTATCGACTAGTGAAATATTATGTATAGAATATAATATTAGGTCTTTGAATCATCAACACTGACTACTTTACTAGTTCGTTATATGTTCTACCATACAATTATTTTGTAGTTAAACTCATATAACAAGTTTGCTTACTTCATTATTAAAATTAAAAAAAGAAAAGAAAAAAAAGAAAAAAAAAGTAGCACTAACTCAAAACTATATGCATAATGTAATACATTACTATATGTGTTTATTTTTTAATTTATTTGATAAAATATCTAAGTTAATTAAAGATGAAAAAAATTAGAAGTAAATTATTACATAATTAATATGCTTAGATAATTGTTATAGACACATAGTACAGTTATGAAATTATTTCATCGACCTTTATAAGTACACATCACTTGATTTACGTACAAAACATTCTCATAGACTCATGGTCGGCTGTGGGAAAAAATCGTTTAGATATTTATTTCGGTTATTGATTTCCAAAAGGCTAAAATTATTTATTTTCCTTAAAAAAAAAAAAAAAAAAAAAAAAAATTAAAAAAACACTGAATTGAAAATATATATATTGTATTCTCTGCCCTCGTAGGCATTACTCAATAAATAAATAAATAGGTAAATAAACAACAAAATAAATACAAATCACGGCATGCCGAAATCATTAATCTATCCATTCTGAATACTTTGAATACACTTGCTAAACTTAATGGAAACTACATTTTCACAATGTTAAGTAAAATCACTGATGTGCAGCCCGCCCACCAACATATGATAATTTCTTTATATTACTATTATAAAAGGAAAATTTAATTGAAGTCTACTCTATGTTCATTATTTAAAATCATAATTAAAATATGCAAGTTAAATAATACCAATCTACGAGATAATAGATATTATTTTGAAATTCAAATAAGCCCATAAAAGCAATTTAAGATGTAATTTATTGACATTTAAACATATATAATATACATAAACATAAACAATTATTATGTAGGTTTCTCTCTTTATTCATGGTAATTAGGCTTAAGTATTTAAGAATTTTACAAAGTAATTAATTGTTCATTTTAAATTTAAGATACCCTAGCGCTAAATATATAAAGAAAAAAATATTAAAATAAATAAAATTTATAATAAGTATTATAAAAGCTATTAGTGATAATAAATTAGGATTAATTATAATATACCGTTAGTGATTAATAATATATTTATATTTATATATATATATATATAGTTTAATTTATAATTTATTTGTGTATATATATATATATATATATATATATACCAAGTTTATATGTATATCATATTATGCACAATTTTCATTTTTAAAATGAAATAGTATTAGGAAAACATAAAAGCATCAACTTTTAATATTACACAATTATCATTAGGTTAAATGATTACCACTTATAAAGAACATAATTTATGCACTTAAATTTATTAATTAATTATAATAACGTTCATTATACTGTGGGCTTGTCAATTTTTTTTTCTTAATTGTTACTCTTCCTATGGGTGCTGAAAAACTCCCATTATATAATTATAATTATTTTTTTTTTCATTAAATGTTTAAAGCTAAATAAAGTTAACTCATTTTTCAAAAGTGGTTTAATTTTATTACAGTATAAACCTATTATAATATAGTTTTTAATCATTAGTTTATGTGTAAATTATGTGTTTAATTATAATTTATATTTAAAACTAGTGTTACATTGATCGAAATCATATATTATAGCTATTGTTGTTCTGTTTAACAAACTTAGAGCGTATTTTAAAAATCTCATCCCAAATGTTAATTATTGCTCTAAATTTACAATGAATCTTAATATATAAGCATAACAACCTAGTCATCACGTATTTTCATCACCAAGGTACTTTTTATTAATTATTAATATATTATTATTATTATTAAAATTATTATTATTGTTAAGTATTATTATAATTATTGATATAATTAATATTATTAAAATACCTCTATTTATGTTCTATTTATGTTGTGTATGTAGTCTTTATTTTGTTTTTTCTGGTTATTATATTCAGTATTATTAATTAAGTTTTTGTAATATTATATTCTTATGTTTTTAATTTTTTATAATTTATAGCCGTTTTAAAATTTTATTGTTTCATAACTATATAATACTATTGTTTTAATGTTGTTGTATTTTGTTTTGAGTCATTACAGTTATGTTATAATTTTGTGCCAAAAATGTGTGTTTAACTTAATTGTATTCAATCGGTATTTAATTTAATAATTTGTGTTTATTCCTGTAATACCTCGCGCTTTTTAAAGTACTAATGAATTATAATTCATTTTTTTTATTTTTTTTAATAAAAACAAATTATATTTCTTTAATATATCTTAAATAATATCATGCTATAGCTTACAGAAAATTATAATCTTAATAATTATTTTTAACATATTTTTGTTGGTTTTTTTTCTAATAAAATATCAAATGAGCCTTACAATGTTGGTGTTATATTATAACATGATTTAAATTTTATGATTCCTAAAAAAAAAAAAAATTGTACTAAAGCAATGGTATGATTAATGAATGTTGGTATTTTCATTACATCGTCTAGTTAGTGATACTACAAAACTAGACATGGCAGTAAAATGATTTATTATTATATTGTCTTGACATTTCAACTCTCGATATTGTATTGTATTGATATTGTAAGTCAATAATAATTGATAATCTTGTCTAGAATAATATAGTTTTTTTTTCAGGGTTAGTTTTATATGCATATAAAACATATAAAAAATGAAGACAAAATATATTTTGTTTTTGAAATTCACTCTTAAATAATTAAAAATACTTCCTGTCAGATATTAAGTTTTTTATACTTATTATAAATATATAGTAGGTAGTTAAAAATTATACAGTGTTATATATATAAAAAAAAATTTTTGTTTGCAATTTTATTTTCTTATTCTTTCAAAAGTGTACTATTTAAATATAAAACAATAAAATATTGTTTAAGACAAAGAATTTAATATATTATTACATTCATAATCTTAAGAAAAAATTTAAATTTAACCAAGTTAATAATACGGAATATTTGAATATATAACAAATGAAAGTATTTTTCTATTTCTTTTGACACTTAACATTTTATTTATTACATAAAAAATAAAATAAAACAATTATTCATGTACATTTATTTAAACTAAAATTGTAATGTTAAATATTAAATACATTCATTTTTCGTGTAGGTATTAGTAATCAATTACTATGAAAATATTTAAAGTATTATCTACATCACAAGTACAATAAATTTATTATAAATACGTCCGTGATAAGATAATTATAATTTTTAATAATATATTAATAGCACCATATTAGTCTATTTATAATTGATACTGTCTTTTTTTAATTGTTAGTTCAAATTGTAAATGTATTTTTGTTTATAAGAGGTTTAATTTTTATACGTACTATATGTACATGTAATACGTATTTTAAAACATACCGTATTATATGTTTTGACCCTGGGTTTTTTAATTATCTACCTTGTCTAATCTTGAATTACCTTGAAGTTCAAACATATTTATTTAAACTTTCAGCCACCTAATACGTGGTTCAACAAGTACAGCTTTCAAATATTGGCTGAATTGTGATCTTTCCCTACCTGTAATATTTTATTTATATTATTCATTTATTCTAAACAAATTTTCTGAAGATTCAATTATTCTATTCTATAATTCAATTATGTCCAGATTTTTTTTTTGTCGACTCAATGTTGTCTTGTATTGTTTCCAAGTATTCATCATATGTTTAGTATTATTTGTTTACTACCTAGTGTTGCTTCAACAGAACGCAGATTTTCTACACTTAAAAGGCACCATCTAATAGGTTCTATTATAAGTAATGTATAGATTATTTGACTAGTTTTTAGTTTTTTTTTTAGTTTTTTAAAATAGTTCTAACATTCAGATAATATAACTTGATAATTCTAAAAAATTTTGCTCTACTGCAATGATTTTTAAATCAATATTTTTTATGCATTTTTTCTACTGCAAAGGTTTTAAAATATTGCTCAGTTAATTTTACTATTTTGTATACCTATGCTTTCAGAAGCTAACTGAAGACCTCTTCTATTTTTAAGATTTGTCAACATCTTGAAACCGGTTGGTTTACAATAATTATTATCTTTTGTATGATCATTTAGTGCACTAATACAAAATTTACATTTTAACTCTGGAGTAATTGTTTGTACTGTATAACCACTTATATAATATAATATATTATCAGTTATATTATGTAAGAATTTATCCTTATAAATTGAATATTAATTGAATTATTCAGCTTCCAATTTCTTGTTTTTCCATTTTGAAGTAAATAAAAAGTTTTCCTCAGACATAAATTATATAGAATTTCCATTAGTCAAATTTATGGCATTACGTACTAAAATATTACGAAGAGCATACTTAAATAATTAGGATTTTCATTGTAGTCAAAACGACCTCTCACATGACCAAAGAATAATTAAATATCATCATGGCTTAACTTGTATGTCAGGACAAAGTTAAATTAATGGCGAGTAAGTAATTCTTTAGCTATTGAAATTGTTGATTTTACAGCAATCGCTAACTCAAGTATAAAAATGTAAATGTTTTTCGTTGACTCTTCCATAACTCTATACTATCTAGTTTTTAGTGAATATAAATATTTTATATGGTTATTCATACGTTCCTCTAAATATTCGATGTTCTGAATGCAATAAAGTTTGAAATTTTTGACAAATGTATTTCTTGAATTAAGGAAATCAAACAATTTATCTATTCCATATTTATCTATTTATTCATATAAATTTTATGGTGGTCTCACAATTTTCAAATTCTTTTGAAGTCCTTTTTAAATATTCTAAACCATCTACTTCAGAAGAGCTCAGAGTTTATACAGCAAACTTGACCTTTATTATATTTCCTTTATAATGTATATGGATATATAGCTTATTCCCTAATTTAAATCCTGCATTAGATTCGATAATATATAATTGATGTATAAAACGCTAATCTATTAATTTATTTCCATCTCTTAATACTTGTAATTTACCAAGAGCATTTACAGTTAACTTTACGTTGTGACAAGCATCAGATGTAAAATGAATGTTAGGTCCTTTTGGAGTAACATTAAATTTATATTTTATATTGTGATATTGTTGCGTCGTTAGATCACATCCTAATATTTTTAAAGAATTGTAGTTAATATACAGCACTATTATATGTAATACTAAATACTTCATGCTCAAACTTTCACATTTCAATAGTGCAATTTTTATAAGTTATGTTTGTACAGGTGCTTTTATCTTATTGATAAACCCATGTCCATTTACATGAACTATTCAGACTAGATATCATGAAAACAAGCACTTCTGTTGCAGCTGTTTCACAGTCTTCAACTGTTATGCCATTGCCATAGTCACAATATCCAACATACCTATACACACATATAAATAGGTAATATATAATTAATATACATAATTAATTTATTATTTTTAATTAAAATACTTATGGTTGACATTATCCCATTTTATTTCAGTAGTAGTGATATACATGGAATCAAATATAAGACAACAATTTCTATCATCTTCTGGAAATTTACAGTTAATAAATTTGATAAAAATCCAGTACCAGCATAAATATTTGACATCCAATTGCAAATAGAGCTAGAATTTGGTAAAGATAGTTTAGTCCTTTAAATAATCGATGAAAAATGTTAATATTATATATTAATTGAATAAAATAAGTTTTATAAATACCGGAGAAAATGTTATGTTTTCGGGAGTTAAAGTATAATGTTGTAGCAATTTTTTTTACTTCTTCATTATATTACCTTTCATTGGTTTCAGTCTTAAAATTTTTAATTCATTAATTTAAAAAGGATTCGTTAAAGTTTTTTTTTAAATGTATTTTGAATCTTAGCATCTGTTGATTTCTTTATTTTTGACATTAGTTATTATATTTTTTGTCAGGAGACAAAAATATTTTATTATTTATTTTTAACATTTTGATAGTTTATGTTAGTACTTTACTATTATTTATCTATAAATGAATCTATATAAATTATTAATGTATACCTAATACAAGCTGAGTATAATTTAAAAATCTTCTTGTAAACTAGTAATTTTTTATTTTTCCTTCAAACTCTCTGTTATTCAAGTTTTAATTTTTTCCTCAGTTTACTTTTTGTAGATGTTTCAATTATAACCTATTTCTCTTTCTTTTTTTCAATTTAGGTGTTTTAGGACTAAAATCTATAGATAAATGTATAAAAATATTATATTGTCAGCATATATCTAGCAAAAAACTAAAATTTATTATTCAATAATATTTTTATTATAAAATAATTATTATATTTCACAGAATAAGTTCACCTAATTTATCAGTATTTTGTTCCAAAAATAAATCAATGGGTTCATATATTGTATCATGTAGTGTGGAATTATTTTCTTCTAACCTTTTTTCACCTGATAAGTGATAAATAAATGTAAATACTTTTTTATTTTTTGTGTATTTTTTTTTCTTTTAAAATAACTTACTATTCTATTGTTCTATGGGTTTTACAATTATATCATGCATTGCATAAGCTATCATAGTTTTATACTAGAAGCTATTAATAATAAAAAACAATATATAAAAAAAAATCACGCACCGCATAGTTATGATCCACTTGATGATTAAATTCTAATTTAGGTTTTGTTTTAATATTTATAATCAGTGAAATCTCCCTTAACGGACACATCTAAATAATGGATATTTTTTGGGGACCAGATACATTTTCACCACTTTTCTATAGGAAAACCTCTAAATATCGGACACTTTTTTGGAATTTTAACTTTTGATTTTATTCATTTCTATCGTAAATTTAGTAAAATAATTGTAGAATGTCGTCTACACTCGTAAGTTTAATTTTATTAATATTACCATTATACATTATTAAACTATTTTACTTTATCTTATCCGTCCAGTCATGGAAATTTTATGACGTTGACGTTGGAAATCTACAGGAGGCACTGGCAACTGAAGAGTATACGTAAATACATTTCTTTCATCGAAATATAGAAATGTACTTCATTATTCTCCAGCACAGTAGAATTAGAAAGTGCATTAACCTACGAAAAGACTTCGCGTCGAAATACAAAACAATCTAAAGTAACTGATTTTCTTATTATATGTTAGTCTTAATTTTTATACTATCAATTTTTTTATCATTTTAAAAATACATAAAAATAAATTAAATTTATCATGTACCTATTTTTATTTATAAATTATTTTAAATAAATAAATATATTTTTCAATTATGGTTTTAATTTTTTATTTTTCTAATATTATATTTATCCCTCTAAATAGGTACTGGGAAACTCCAAATAACAGACAAAATTTCAGCAAATAAGGATGTCCGGTATTTAGAGGGAGGAATATATTTGGGACAGCTGAATTTTTAAATTTTGATTTGCTTGCAACACTTTTACAACCAGTAATACAGCAAGACTGTGGAATTTTTAATAAATTAATATAGGTACTTAATATACTATAAACTACCTATAATGTATACTATATTATACTTATTACTATAAGTAAAACATATTACTTATATATATATATATATATATATATATATGGTAGGTAACAATGGTTAATTTATGTTTGGATGACTTATCACTTATCGCTTTAACGATAAATTATTTACTTAAAAATACTTTACCAAAGTAATATAGGTACCTATTTGCATTATTATTTATTAAGGATGTGTAGTTCATGAGTGAGTTGACTCAAATAGTCAACTCTTTTCAGTGAATTGAATAAATTGAATCAATGTGTCGCAAATCAGTAACTCGGCAATTCAATACTACCAAGTACCAACACTTGGTTAAAATATGATTTGACTTATCAATTGAGAATTGAGAGTTGACTTGGTGAATTTGTTTATTAAAGTGAATTGAATTGAGTGAATCGATTCATCCAAATGAGTCACAATCAGGGGTGGATCTAGAGGGGGGCGAATGAGGCGATCGCCCCCCCCCCCTCCGGTCACCGTAGCAAACTTTAGTTTTTGATATAATTACTTCAAGAGTAAATAGGGAAATCTTAAACTTTTTTTTATATCAAACTTATACTGGTACTGTGTTATCACTTATATTTATTATTGGGTGATATACTGATATCACAGTTATATATTATTATCATGATGTTAAATATTCGTAACCAAGTTTTGTGTTTGTCGGTGTTTCCGAATGAATGGATCTTCGCAGGAAAAAATGTTTGTGTCCGTATATAATATTGCCTACATTTAGCCCCTTTTTTGCAGCTATCAAAATGTTATAACATTGATAAAACAATAACATAAAATTTATTATATTAGTTTTATATATTGCTAAATTCAAATTAAAATAGTTAAATAAATTTAACAATACACAATTCGAGAAAAAAACACAATAACATAATTTGAAATTTAAAAATACACAATGCATTGCGTATACTTCAAGCGAAAATGTAATACAAATGTTACAATTAGGTTTAATATTTTGTATTTTTGTTATAAAAGCGTACCTTACTATTTAAAGTTTAAACCATGGGTCCCATCAACACAAATTTAGTCATTTCCCGATACAAAAATCATCTTTTCCTAAATTTGTGGCAAAATCATCTTTACTACACTATTTAAAATACAACATTAGATTATTAATACATTTTACTAACTATTTGGCCCATAACACTCAGACTATAAACATTTCAATGTTGTTCCTTCCACAGAATCTTAGACATCATTTAAACCCTTTGAATATGAACCAGTATAGTTGATAGTATAGTATTAAATAAAATAAAATAAGCTACCTGCCAATTTTGCTCTATCAGCCGTAGTAAACCTTAATTTACCAATTTAATTTTGGTGCTATAATTGAGTATTGCTGTATCTCACAATTAATTCATTGTTTTCGTTTAACAAAGATTAAAATATGGTACTTTGAACTTAGAGGTATGGAAAAATATGTAATAATATGTAATAAAATAATAAAAATGTTATATTTTTTATTACTTTTGAATTGTACCTTTTAAATGACGATCTTAAGTGAATATTGTATTTTTTTTCGCATTGTGTATTATTACATTTATTTAACTAGTATTGTATTTAAATATTTTAATTTAAATTTAGCAATACCTATATAAAATTATTATAATAAAAATTATGTTTTCGTTTTATTAATATTATCATATTTTGATAGTTGCAAAAACGGGGCCAAATATAGGCAATATTAAATACGGACACAAACAATTTTTTCCTGCGAAGATCCATTCGTGTTTCTGAAACGTGATAACTGATGACTATCAACGTGAAAATCGTTCAGCATCTCCATAATCAACAAATTTGTAATTATAAACTCTATTGTTATGACACATATTGGTATAACAAAAAATTATTATTATTATTATTACTGTATAATTTTATTTTTAAAACTTTTTTTATTTAAATAAATAACCTATATCAAAATTAATATTTTTAATATTATCTATATAAATATCTATATCATATTTCTCCGTTAAAAATCCCCCCCCCCCCCCATTGCTCGACTTGGCAAAATTAAAGAAGGAGGACTCTATTTACTTTAAAAAAAAGAACGTCCCCAAAACTAGCTAAGCGTTATGATTATAGCGTAATAATAGTAGGGGGACGCTAAAATTTCTGAAAATTAGTTGGGGTATTCCGTCTCCTGCGTCCCCCCTCAAGTCGAGCACTGCCCCCCCCCCCCGGTTATCATGGTCTGGATCCGCCCCTGATCACAATTCC
Source organism: Sipha flava (assembly GCF_003268045.1). Classification (NCBI taxonomy): domain Eukaryota; kingdom Metazoa; phylum Arthropoda; class Insecta; order Hemiptera; family Aphididae; genus Sipha; species Sipha flava. The sequence goes on from NW_020273108.1 coordinate 2,203,194, forward strand.
CATCTTTACTAATTGTACATATCTGTGTCTATAATATTATCATGTAGCGGTTTTTCGTGGCATAAATTCAAAATGTTTGATCATAGAATATTCTGTTATAATATATTGATAATGATGCACAACCAACAAAAATGGCGCCGTGGATGAGAAATACGTATCAGTTGATAAAATTCATTATTTTGGTTCAATTAAATTGAATGAATCAATTCAGTGATTCAATGAACTACTCAGGCCCGTACTGGTCTACCAGAACACCGGGAGTTTTCCCGGTGCGCCCCATATTCAATTGAGAAATTAGCGCCCATTTGCCCTTTTTTATATCATTCTATTTACTATATAATATTAGAGCAGAGGTTCTCAACCAGAGTGCCACGGCACCCTAGGGTACCGCGAGATTAAATTTAGGGTGCCGCAAAAATATTTGAAATCTATAGATCGCTGGTTCAAATCCGGGCTGAAGGACCAAAATGTTTCGGATTAACTATGGTTGACGGAGATTTAAAACTCACAACAACATAAAATAAATAATAGTTGATAATAATATGGTAACTGATGGTGAGATTTGGTAGATGATATAGATATAAATAAAATAATAAACTAAATTTGTATAATAAATCACCGGTGGCACACAAATATAATAATTTAAAATAGAACAATCAACAATAAATAAATAAAATAATAATATACTCGTATAAGAAAAACTCACAATTTTGTGGAGCACCGCTGGCCAGCTGCTGCCTGAGCTAAATAAAATAATAATAATAATCCAAAAAAAATAAACGATACAAGACAAAATTTAAATATTGGCTATTAGAGCCGATTAACAATAAATAATAGTAATAAATTTATAATTAAAAGAGATGGCTTTTTAAGCCTTACAGCAATAATTAAGTTTACAAAGATGAGCCTCAATGGCACGAGAATAAAAATTACAATTTAACAAGTATTAGCCGCAATGGCGTAACATAGAAATATTGTAGTAATTAATAGCGGCAATGGCGTAAAACAATATATTATGATTGCACAATTAATAAATACAAATCCAAGTAGTTCGCACAATGTGAGACTAAAAGGAAAAACGATAAAAAATCACAACAAATATTGGTATCAAAAAATAAGTATACAAACGAAAAAAATTGTATTTGTGCAAAAACGACGATGATTAAATACAAAATAACAACAGTCGGTCGTTGGCCGACGACGAACGGGTGAAGACAATAAATATGACGACGATAAAATATATAATATACGTGATAATTTAATTTTAATAATATATTATATAATAAGCAATTGAATGAAGCACGATAGTGAATGAGGGAAACAAAACAGATAAAATCGGCAGTCGCCGTGCTCATTAGCATAATAATAACAATAATAGGTATACATAATACAATAATAATAATTTTAATAATAATTATAATATGGTGACAATTTCGGCTCAAACAATATATTTATTTTTAAACGCCTTCATGAAAAATATAGCACTGTGAGTAATAAAACTATAGTATATAACCTATTGTGTATAATTAATCAAGTATATACAATATAATTTAATGAATTAATTATTAACACATATAATTTTTACATAGTAATACTGAGATGTTCAATCTATTTTAATTTTCATACTGGTTCAATTGCTATCGATTTGATGTGAACTATTTTAAAGTTATTTACGGTGAAATACTAGTGACTTTATCTTATCTTTATTATTTATTAATGCTAAATAAAACCGAAGTTACAAAATATAAATTTAAATATACGATATATTAGTATTGCGTATTCAGTATAAACTATAGAGCAGCGTTTCTCAAACTGTGGGTCGTGAGTCAATTTTTAGGGGTTCGCTAGAAGTTTTTTTAATTATACAGATTGTAAGAAACAAGTACATTCATCACATACGCCTAATTATTAATTAAGTATTATATTATATACATTATATTATATTATATTATTATTATTATAAATATATTATTATTATTATTATTATTATAAAGTAGTAAATAAGTAATAAAATAGAAAAAATTTGTTTTTTGAAATTATTTTTATTGATTCTGTAAATGTAAAACTATGGTCATGATAGATTTTTGGAAGAAAATTTGGGTCGCGGTTCTAAAAAGATTGAGAACCACTGCTATAGAGTATAGGCCATAGGCTATCGGGTGCCTCCACGTTTTTAGAAAATAATAGAGTGCTGCGAGTCAAAAAAGGTTGGAAATCTCTGTATTAGAGTGTACCTATTTTATATGTGTGTATTATATTTTGTAATTATTATGCATAGGTACTACTACTATTACCACAGACTGTGCTATAACCATCGAGATAAAGAATACACAGATAAAGTATATTCTTTATCTCAATGGCTATAACTGTATTTCACGGTTAAAGATATACTTTATATCTTTAACCGTGCTGTATTTATGTAAATCATTTTTTTGTTATCATTCATGATATTAACTATAAACAAGGTGGATATATATCCACCTTGACTATAGATGACTTGTAAAATCCGAACGCCGTTATCAATGTAAGAAGTGTGTGTACATTTATTATTGTTTTTATTTCGGTTTTTCCATAGAACACCCATCTAATAACACAGGCATTAAACAAAGTGGATGTGATCCACTTTGGCATTTAATTATATAAATATACCTATGAAATAGGTCGTAATTTTGTTTTGATAATAATATTTTATCATAATGGAAAATAATATTGTCTTATTTCTTCGTGAATCATCGTCAAGTGACAACCACAACTGCATAAGAGATTGGTAATACGATTCACTGCCTATAAGGTAAGACTCGTAAGAGTAAACTTAAAATTAATTAAGAAGTTGTTCATGTGCATTACAAACTATGCGATTCGAACGTGGACGTCGAAGTTCTTACAACGTCGTGATTAATTGCTTAGAATTAAACATAATTGTAACTTTTATCACATGCTCTTATTGTATCTAACTATTGATACAGATAATTTATTACTTATAAAAATAAAAATTAATAAAATAATTAAACATACAAGTAGGTACATACATAATATTATATGTATACCCACATATGGTTCACATTGACAAAATAGTAGGTCGTTCTGTCGCGTTGAATCGCACTATAAGTTATAGTTTAATTTTTGATAAACACTCTAAAATGAAACCATGTATTTCCAATGTTATTCCCACTTGAACGTCACATTAATTGATTATTTTACAATAGTTTTAACTTATAAAATTACCAAGTTTTTTAGAATGTCGAATCGCCTAATGAGTAATTTGTCATGTAGGGTGATCATCGATGGTAGACCCACAGGGGGGAGGTTAACCCCCACATCAGGAAAAATATAAATTAAAAATCAATTTTATGAATTAAGAAAAAGATTTTTTTTTTAAAGTATGAGGGAAAGTACCTATATAATTTGTATTTTTATTTGTACAAGAAAATAGTAGTCTTAGATGTAAATTAATGTATTATATTACTTACTATTATCTTAATTCATTATTAATAACTGACTGCAATGTTACAAAAAATATCCCAAGGGAAAACATTTTTCAACCCTCCTTCCAAAAAAAAAAAAAGAAAAACTTAGATCCGCCACTGGTGACCATACGTCCCGTTTAAAACGGGATTGTCCTTTTTTTATCATTATGTCCCGTTGTCCCGAAAAACTTTGAACGGGACGCTTTTTGTCCCGTTTTAATCTCGTTACTTCCATAAAAATTGTAAACCGAGAATAAAAGAAAAAAAAATAAGACACGTCATATAGTATACATGTATATATGTACTACGAACTCATGTACGAAACTTCTAACGAAATCGATATTAATACGAATAGTTTACCAATAAACAGTACTAATTCATCAGAGAAAAAAGGGAGAAGACAGTTCAACATTTATTTATTTATTTATTTTTTATTCATGGTATTGCTTCAACAACATGGTTATTAGCTTACAGAATAATAATTAGAATATGTTAAAGGAAAATTATTATTTAATAGAATTATACATATTAATTGATTTAAAAAAAGTCTTGTTGAGGTTATTCTTGTTTGATCCTAGGGCTTCATGCATGTTGTTCAGGATTTTATGATTATATCTTTCTTTTGTATAGGCTCGACAGTGGATGAGCAGATGTTTTACTGATAGAAGTATTCCAACATTTATTGTGTGGTGAATAATTTAAAAAAAGAAAAATTGAAGTAAATGAAAGACGATGTGTGTTATTGTAGATTATTGAAGTCATAAAACTAGCAGGGAATCAAAAAATCAGGGATTACCATTTAAAGGTGAAAAATGTGAAGCAGCGTATAAATTAGACCATTCCTCGTTGAACCATGGCAATTTCTTGGAAATCATTTTATTATTGTCGAAATATTATAATATATTGAAGTCTAATTTAGAAAAATTGATTAAACTAAGTAAGGAACATGATGATAGAGCACAAAATATAAATATGAAAGCATTAAAGACTATTAGGTACTAAAATTGGAAGAGAAAATCTAGTTACATTTCTCAGTGCAATCACCGTAACTATAATAATAAAATTGATTGGTAAAGAAATTAAAAATATAATCTCAAGAAAAGTTAAAAAAGCCAAAATATTTTCTGTTATGATGGATACAACGATGGATTTATCATCATATGTATCTTCAGAGTAACCAATATGATGGTTAGTAATTGTAATCATAATCACACGACACGATAAACTACGTAATTATGAATGCTAGTGAATCGTGATATTACCTAATTCAATTTTGAAAATAACAGTGTTACAGATGAACCAGTGGCGTATATAGGGAGGGGGGCCTAGTAGGCTATAGCCCCCCATCCCGAAATGTTTCAAAAAACTTAAAAATTATTTTAAACGTTTGTTATATTTTAATAGTGCTTTATGCTTATTTAGAAATACTTTTATAAAAAAAAATAGAAAATGATTTGAACTTGGTTGCATTTATTTTATTCAATTGTACTTGAATAGTTCATTAAAATGTTTTAAGGTTCTCAATTAATGGTTCAATGCTTATTATTAAGAGTTAACTAAATAAATAAATTAAATAAATTAATAATATTTATATAATTAAATACATTTTAATAAATAAATAAATTATAATTGTATAATACATTTTATTCATAGCATATTTTATTATAGAAACAGTCCAGTAGACTTATAAATATTAAATAGTCAAGTACCACTTCATATATCCTTTGTTCATAAATACAGGATTATACTTATTATAGGAAACATCGTAGCCCCTCCCGAAAATATTTTCTGTATACGTCACTGCGATGAACCTATTCATTTTACAACACTGAATAAATTTAATCAGCCATCTAACTGAATCGATTCATTCATGAATTACTCATCCTTATAACTTTAATTTGTTGTAACACCAGGGACGCAATTTTAATAAAAAAAAAACAGGGGGTGCTAAAACCCTTCTATCTTTTTCATGTTTCTTAATGGTTATAGACATCCGCCACCTGTAAAATTCAATAATTACTAAAATATTTGAATATTTCTAAATTTAAATTGTTCACTTTGATTTTATATTTTTATTGCGCGTATTATAAATTACCCGTCTGTAAACACAAATAGTTTTATAATGATGTTTGTATTTTATTTTTTTAACACTTTTTCGGATAGAAATACTGGTCCGAAAGTTTTTTCTAGGAACTTTTTAGATTTTATATTGGCGTAGGGTGGTACTTTAGATAAGTCATTTTTTAAAATCTTAATAGTTTTTCTAGGCATGAGGAAAAAACTGTCTTGAAATGGTAAAAATATGCTGTAAATAAGACTTCTACTTTTCAGATTTTAGTTATTTAGTCATAATTCCAAAGGTAATGTGGCTAGAAATTTGAAACTCTTACCCTATAGTAAAGATATTTTCTTTCGTATTTGATGAAATTTTCAAAAAGCGCTTTTGATTTAAGTATAGAACTTTAAAAATAACTTATTTTTTGAAAGTCTTTATGTAATAAAATTGTTATTTTTAGATATTAAGTGAAAATGTAATATCACCTAACTCATATATGTGTACTTACTTATTTACCGATACTAAAAAAATTTAAAAAAAAATCATTAGTCTGAAATTTATTTCATAAGCGTAAATTATTATACCGACGATTTTTATGGATTTTACTGTTTTTACATCAATTTTTAACATTAAATGTTTATTAAAAAAATTTGGTTTATCCAATCATAATAAAAATTTGAATACAGATAAATATTTGTTTTAAAAAAAAAATAATTTTCTTCGTCAAACAATAAAATGTTAAACAATTTGATAAAAAAAGAACCTACCGATAATTAGACTAAAAATGGTAAAATATACCTATAAATTGTTGATTTTTGTACTGAACCTTTGCTCAAAACCGCTTTGATAAATAAATTAATTATCATTTCTTTAAAACTCAGTATATTTACTACTAGACTTGCCATTCGTCCCGTTGTCCCGGCCAATCATTCAAATTATCCCCGTTAATAGAAGCGGAGAGAAAATAACATTTAATATTATATTATTTAATAATAAAACATAGAATAATGGCGTACCTACATTATATAATCATATTATGGTAATCTAATCGGTACCTAAAGTTATGTATAATAATAAAGTATTTATGTATTAACCAATAAATATTTAAATTACAAAACTACATACTTATTTTGTTTTCATATCAAAATAAAAAAAATAATCATTCAATATGATGGTTTAGGTTTAGGGATTTCAAAATCTGGCATCCCTACCTATTACTATTATCTAGTTCGAAGACCAAAGAAACGAAGGGCGAAATTCCACCACCATTATTTAAATAATAAATTTATAAATTTATACAATAAAAACTCTATTTTTCTATACATAATGAATAATGAGTATTTAAAGGTAAATTAACATGAACAAATTTGGGGGTGCTAATTTCGAAAATGGGGGTGCTAAGCATACCCAAGCAACCCCTCATATTTCGCCTATGTGTAACACACTTTTTATGCTCAATTTCTGTACGAAATGTCATCTTAGTTGATAGTCCTGAAGCACTGCTTCACATTCAGAGATTGTCTCACTTCCTGCCATAATTTGTTATTATTTACCCGAAAATTTACAAAATATGAACTTAAAATTGAATTTACAATTGTGTTCAGTTTAACATCTTTATGCACCATATTACTTAATAATCCGTCCATTCCTAGAAAATTACATTTTTCAAGTCCGACACGGTGACTCACTTTTTTCATACTATCGTATAACTGCTGATGTCCCACAAGGAAGCGATACCTCTCCCGACTTATTTAATATTTTCACTTCTAACATTCCTAATTCAAATTACACCATGTTAGCCACATACGTAGATGATACGGCGATACTAGCATCCGACGATGATCCCACTACAGCGGCCAATTCGCTTTAAATTACTTAATCAAAATTAAATTTTTAGCATTAAAATAGAAAATAAAAATAAATACAGAAAAATCGATTACGGTACTATTTACGTTGCGCAAAAAAAATATTCTCCCCCAATATTTCCAGGGCTCTCCTATCCCAACGTCAAGCCAAGTTAAATACTTAGGTATAGTGCTTGACAAAAGGCTAACTTGAGGCCCACACCTCAAATCCAAACGTAAAACACTTAACAGTCATCTCCACCTGCTCCGACCCATATTACAATCAAAAATGTCGATTAAAAAAAAAATAATTGTATATAAATCCTTTCTGAGGCCTATTTGGTCATACGGAGTTCAAATATGGGGAGGCGCTAAGCCTTCTCAAACTCGCACTATCCAGGTATTTCAATCCATCTCACTTCGTGTCAATACCTCAGCTCCATGGTATGTGTCAAACAATTCCCTACATAACTATTTCAAAATAGAAACAATAAATAAATTAAAAAAAAAAAAAAAAAACATTATTCAAACTTTCACAGAAAATTCCAATCATTTGATCTCCCGTCTTTCTACCGTCAATCTTCTCGACAACACGATCCGTCGACTAATCCGTAAATGGTGTCGAGATCTTCTCTAAAAAAAAACCACAATACTAAGCATACGTTAGTAAACGTATAAACTTCGTCACAGAGGGTTCTATCACTGGATGGCCTCCCTCCTCTGTCTTTTTTTTCATGTGTTTGTAAATATTTTATCTCATTAGCTTATTGTGCACGCAGCATAGATTGTTAATTTTCCTAATAAAAAAAAAAAAAAAACATAACATCTTTATGCACGGTGGTATCATGATACCACTAAATTATCATACTTGTATAAAATCGAGAAATCGTAGTTACAATGTTTTTTATAATTTTCGTTTGAGGTGCGGAACGTTACGCAGCGTTACTCATAGTTGTTAATTTGTGTTATCATAATTAGAAAAATATCAATTAACATTTAACGGTTTTGTGTTTTTCTTAATAACGAAATTTACGTTTTTTTCTTTCTTTCATTATTAACAACCAAATTATGTAAGTATCATTATAATAAATTACTTTTATTATGTAAAATAAAAAATGTGTGCTCGCACCTCTCTCTCATGTCCTATAACAATATACGAAACGTAATTCTCTCTTTCTATCTTCATTAACTTATACCTCCCCCTCAACTTCCGTTCGCTACTCCCGATCACATTTATCATAACGCTCTTGTCACCCATTCACCGGCTTACTTATACTTTGTACGCGCGTTGTTAGTAGGACCAAACAAACGGACAGCGAGAGAGCGAGTACGAATTTGTGTACCGCGTCAGTGCCTGTCTGCCACATTGAGTAATATAAAGATGCCGTTGCCTATAACTAAAACCGTATCTAAAAAATTTTTTCGGAAGGGGTTAAAAACATGTATATAGTAGTTTTATTGAATTTAGATTTTAACATTTGATATTTGGTTAAAAATAAGACAGAAAAATATTTAATCTTCTTTTATTAAAATTAATATCATATTTTCATATGATATTATGATATAAAATAAAAAGCAGTCATTGATTAATTGGAGCTTAAGTCGTTTTTGACTGAAAATATTTATGTTGGTATTAAAAATAAATAAGTATTTTAAACATTCGTAAAATATTGCAGAAATTTTGGGGGGTATCCTGGACCCCCCCCCCCAGATACGGCCTGGCCTATAACCACTGTATACCCGAATTGAAACACATCTCAAATAAAAATTATTCTATCAACTACATAAGCTTCGCTAGTTCGGATAGTACGATATTAAAAATGATAACAGTTGGTTAATAAATAATATTTGCCATCGGTTTATTATTTTTATTTTACCGCTTTTATTAACTGTAATAGTACAATATTACTCAAAACGTTAATAATTATTAATGAATGATAATAATTAATTATATTAATAATTAATAATATAATATGAATATATCATGAACAATACTAAATCATTGCAATATTTTAGTTTGTATAAAATGGTAGCACTGTACAATTATTTTGCTTTATCTTGCAGTAGAAACGGCGGCTCTGTGTTTATCTACTGTCTACCAGCGAGTGTTTTAGTGCACGCACCGTTGCCTATTACCGTCGTTGGAGAAAACGCGCACGCGATTACTGAACGAAAATGGCGTTGAATTCGCGCGACAACCAGCCCGGGAAAACTAACACTGCCGCTGTCTCGCCGCCGACTCCAGTACAGCACAAATATTCGACGAGAATCAGAACTCACAATGAAAAAAAAACATATTCAGAAGATGGGGCGTTTGGAGATGAAATTGGAGGTGTACAGTCTTATAATCTTCAAGATAAACTTGGCTCAACAAGTTATACAGATTCCTATTTTGTTAAGCGGATGGAGGGAGTAGATTTGACCATTTTCTACTTTCAAAAAAATGGTTTTACAATACCATTGTTGTTTAATGATAAGGTAGGTCTCGGTTTACAAGTTCCTACTCCAAATTTTTCTGTAAATCATATTCGTACTAATGTGGGTTCAAGAAGAAAACTAGATGTAACTGATGTAAAAACTCAAAAGAACTTTAGAATGAATTTGAAAGAATGGGCTAAGTATTATCGGGCACCAGTTAAAGACAAACTGTTAAATGTAAATCCACTCGAGTTCAGCCAAACTAAGCTAGAAAACTACGTAAAGAGTCCCAATATCGTGCGAGAATTGGATTGGATTGATTGTGTTTGGCCCAAACGATTTAAAGGAAGTCAAACAGAATCAACTAATGTAATACCTTGTTTACCCCATCCAAAGGTACAAAAGTATTGTTTGATGTCAGTTAAAGGCTCTTTTACAGATTTTCACATTGAATTTGGTGGTACATCTGTCTGGTATCATATATTTAAAGGGAGCAAAGTGTTTTGGTTAGTACCTTCTACGGATGTAAACATTAGTCTATATGAACAATGGATATTGTCTGGTAAACAGGGTGACACATTTTTTGGAGATACTGTTGAAAAATGTGAACGTGTAACATTGAACGCAGGAGATACATTTTTCATACCTACTGGTTGGATTCATGCTGCTTATACTACTAAAGACTCTATAGTATTTGGAGGAAACTTTTTACATTCTTTTGACATTCAAAAACAACTCCGTATCGCAGAAATTGAAGAGACCACTAATGTTCCTGAAAAGTTTAGGTATCCTTTTTTTACCGAAATGTTGTGGTATGTTTTGGAACGTTATGTTTACTATGGTTTGGGTATATCTCATTTAACAGAAAGTGTTGAAACTCCTCCAGCCCCAGTTAAATATATTCATTTTACTAAACAGGAACTTTATGGCATTAAAGCAATAGCAAGATATTTACATGTTTTACCATTTGATAACAAAAGAGTTCCTCCTTTTATCAAGAATGCTAGTGAGTTAATAAAAAATGGAACTGTTGTTTTTAATAAACATATAAATGACAAACCTGAAAATGTTCTAAGTGGGCAACTTATTCTTAATATGCAAGGAGTCAAAAAAAAAGAAAAAAGGTTTTATAAAAGTGCCGGAGATATGAATAGCAAAGTGAAGATCCGTAAAACAGAAAATGCTCCTCATTCAGGCCCACAAAGAAGGCGTACAAGATGTAAGCGATGTAATGCATGTAAGCACCCAGACTGTGGAGAATGTTCATTTTGTAAGGATATGGTCAAGTTTGGTGGGTCTGGTCGAGCTAAACAGACATGTGTCATGAGACAGTGTTTAACGCCAATATTACCAATTACTGCAACTTGTAAAATTTGCTCATTAGATGGTTGGGGTCAAAAAATAGTTACATCCATACAAAAAAGTGCTAAAAATGATCCTAGTAATCTTATGGAATGCAGTGTATGCTTTGAAATTGTCCATCCAGACTGTTTATTTAAACATTCTGTTTTTACCAATATTGGTAATAACAATTTATATATGTTTAATAGTTGGGAATGCCCTAAATGTTGTATGGAAGGAAAAAATTTGGGAAGCAAGCCTCGCCACTTCCGTGCTCTTAAACTATCAAACATTCACCAGAAGCGTTTTAAAAGTGACATGGACAATGATTGTAATAAAAGATTGAAAACTTTACCGGACATAGAATTAAATGAATGAGGGAAAATCATTGAAGAGAATTATTATTGAATAATGCTTTCTCAACATCATTGGTTTTCAGAGTTGAATATTTTTTTTTATTTTAAACTTTTATCAGTGCTTATAATTTGTAGTTTGTAGTTAATGGATGACAAGGTATTAATTATTTATCATTGTACTTTTCATAACTTTATTTTTATATTTAATTATTTGAAATTGGTTAGTTTTAATTTAAATTTAATATTATTTTTCTTTTTAATTATTATGAATGTGAAATGCATTTAGAAATATTTCTGTGGACCTATATTTAGTAGACATATTGATTTTTGTATGAAAGTTATTTATAAATGTTCAATAAATATCTAAGTTGATACTTACACTTTTTTATAAATGTAGTTAAAAACTTTTGATTTCTTTTTCTTCCAATTACATATTTTTTCTTATTAATTATTAGTTATTTAAAAAAAAAAAAAAGTTAGTGAAAAAAGAATCATTATGTTTCAAGTATGTTTTGTCAACAGTTAAATATTTGTTGAGTCCATTTCCCTAATTAATTGATTGTAACTATCAGTAAAAAAAAAAAAAAATTAAATGGCATACAATGCTATTAATTCAGTCGTTTTTACTTAAATGTGTTAATATATTAAAATATGTATCTATTTTAACCTAGGTGTAACTTAGACTCTTTTCATGTGGGGGCAAAAATAATTTTTAAGAATCTATACATTTGCATTATCTTATTTGAATTTAATTTTTATAATAGAATTATTATTTATAATTATAATTTTTCATTCAACTAATATTAAACAAAAATTTTTTTATATAAACTATAAGATTTAATCTAGAGAATAATAAAATTCTTCCTTTTTTTAAAAAAATCATAATTAATATTTATAATTATATAAAAATTACAAAGAAACTATTTTTCATAACAAAAATTAATATACTATTATATTTAGCTCCATATGTGTAGCAAATTAACATAATATTAAATAGGAGTGTGCTAAAAACCTCAGAACAACACAATTTTTGCTCGTAAGGGCAGTTTTCCCCATTTGCTCCTGCCAAGTTATGTAAGTATGTATTTTAATAAATTATGAAGATATTATGACATAAAAATAATAGAGAACCAACAGAAACTATCTAATACATGTTTGTAAAAAAAAAAAAAAAATTGAATGGAACTATAACCTGCTCTTCAAAAACATACAGGATATATTTTGGTTATATTTTTAAATTACATTATTTTATAAAGTTTAAACATAACAGAATTATACTTCAGATTTATGACTAGTATTGATTTTTTTAATAAAATAAAATAAAGATGTAAGATAAAGAAAAAAGATTGTATTATTATTTTTCCATTCTAAAAGTGTGTTTTATTTAAGTAATTTATTATTAAATAATGCCTTATTGTTTTATGTAAAAAATTATGTTTAAAATAAATTCTCATTTAAATATCTTCCATGATGAGAAATCTGTAAATAAATTAAATTATTTACCTATTTATATGCAATTTTATTGACTTTATATATACCTCATGATGAATATTTAGTTAAAAACCCGAAATATTTTACAAATATAATAATAACTAACTTCTTATTTAATTATTCTATATAGGTATAAACTATTTATTCATTTATTTATGTATTAATATACAAGTATTAATCATTTACTAATTTTTAAACTTAATTAAATTTATTATTATTTTATTATGATTGATAATAATTTATTAGCTAAACTATTATGTCTTATTCTTTACCACAGTTAACATTCAATGGAGTTTCAATTCCTCTACCATAGTTAAATACCCCAGGTATTACGGTAAATAAACAACTAACATGGACCCACCGTATAAAAAATTACAAAACTTTCTCTGTACAACTGTATTCGTACCGTCAAACCTCTAATAAACACACTTCACTTAATATCAAACTCTTCATTTACAAAACCTTATTGAAGCCAATTTAAACATATGGTCTACAGCTTTAGGGTAGTGTAAAAATATTCAACCTTAATAAAATTTCAGAATATAACCTTGAAAAAATGAATAAATGATCCCCCATATTTATATATGAAACTATTCTCTTCATTTAAAACTATTAATGAAGAAACCAAATACTTCTAAATCTTTTTTGCACTCATATCCTTTGATTGAAAAACTTTCATTCATACTAATTCCAGATAGGCCTGCTAAACGTTTAAAACACAAATAAAACAGAGATCTACTACAAAAATAAATAAAAAAATAAAATAAAAATTCACCTTTAGTTTGTAAATCATTTACCTGAGTGTCATCATTGGATGGCTTTTTTTCTCATTTATATTTTTTATTCATGTTATATTTACATATTATTTGTACTCATTATGTCTACTGAAAACGATATATAGTCGATTATACTAATGACTTAAATCAAATTCACTAATGATACTTATACTTAATAAAAGAAAAAGTACTATTTAAATGTACCATTTTTAAAAGTTAAGTACCAACCATGCTTAAGAAGTACTTTTAATGAATACCTATCAAATAATCATATAATTCATATTTATTTTATTTCAATGCATAAATTGGAAACACTTAATTATTAAAAAATACAAATTAAATAATATTTTAAATGAATTTTTAAATTTAATTGACCTTTATAACCAAGTTGATATGAATGAATGAGTTCTTAAAAATTATGTGAGAGATATGTAAAATCCCATTGATTATTACAATGACAAAGAATTTTTAAACAGGTTCAGGTTTGTAGCATAATATTTTATAAAAATAAAGTAAATAATTAATCAATTTAATGCATTTACAAATATTACCAATATTAAACTATTCACCATTGCTATGCATAATAATATTACGAATACATACATTGATGAATTCACTTGATTTTCCAAAACTTCAGTGATAAAATGTTTAATGTCTCTTACATTTAACACTGAAAATGCAATGAGGAGTTTGCCAGTTCTACCATTTATTAAAATTTTAGCAGTATTGCGTTTTTACGGAACAGGCAATTTTCAAGTAAGATTATCAATTTTCACAACATTTATATTAGAATAAATATAATAATATTAGGTAGGTAGATATATTAAATTATTTTTTTTAATATCTTATTTCAGTTAGTTTCTGGTTACTTGCTTGAAATAAGCCAACCAACAATAAGAAGAAATGTTAAACAAATCTCTAAACTAAAAGTAAGAAGCTTAATAAAATTTATGAAATTTCCATCAATCATAGAAGAACAAAGACAAAAGCAATTGATGTTTTATGATATTGCTAGTAATTTTATAAAAATCCTATAAATAATTATTCACCTATCTATAATTATATTTTGTTAAAACTAAATTAATGATTTAAATATATAATTTGTTGATGTTGATGGAACCGTAAACTGTACTCACATACCAATACAAAGTCCAGAAGGAGACCAACCTTTAAGAAATAGGAAAGGTATATTTTTAATTAACGTACAAATTGTTAGTGGTCCCAGGTGTAAGAATCTAGTTATTGTTGCAAGGTGACCAGGTTCTGTTCACGAAAGTTGTATTTTTAAGTAAAAGATTATAATTTATACTATTCATTTATAACATTTATAACCTACTTTAAGTTAATATTACCTACCCTAAATTTTAGCAATAGCAATATCAATATGAGATATTAATAAAAGCAATTACCAGGATTCCTTTTAGATGATGGTGGTTATCCTCAATTACAATATTTATTTACTCCAGTCCTAACCCACAAATTAGAACAGAAAAAAATATTTAACAATAAGTTAGTTGACTCAGTTTTTTTATTTTAAAACACACTATTTTACTGAACTAATTCCAAAATTGATTTTTATTTTTCGTCAGCGGAATATGCTATTCATTTCCCCATGACGATAACAAATAAATAATAATATTTTTAAATAAAATATAAAAAGAATTTAAAACTTAAATAATATTGAATAGATGAATAGTATAAAATCACAAAATAATAAGTAGATAAAAACAATATGATCAAATATACAGTGGAACCTTGATAAATCGAAAAAAATTCTGTTCCCTAGTGTAAACCTCGATCACTCGAAAAAAAAACTATAGATAACTCGAATATAGACGTATAATGACGGATAGGTTATAAACATTTTTCTAAACGTTCCGATGATTTTTTTTTCTAATCGCATTTATTGTGTTTATCATTGTATGTATTAACTAATCTCGGCACACAACAATATTTTTCATTTGTATCGGTATTGCCAGTTGCGATCGATCGATTACGCGTGTGCGGTAATTTTATGTAATTGTGTTTATTATCATATGTATTTTATTAACCTCGGTACACAACAGAATTTTTCATTTATATTGGTATTGCCAGTAGTGCCAGCGCTAGGGGAGGACAAATAAGATATATGTCCAAGGCCTCGCGCATGTTAAAGGGCCCCTGTAATTTTAAATTATCATCTTAATACCGTTAGACACATTGACATTTTATATCTTAAAGCAGGGGTCTTCAACCTTTTTATGCAGCGGACACATATTATTTTTTTTTTTAATTTTGCGGGCCGCAGGATAAATCAGAAATTGCTTCTGCGTATTTTTCCGTTGAAGTGACATTGTATTTTGACAAACATGGGAAGTGAGTAGTGTTATTTTTTCTTAGCTGAATTTCCCACACCAGAAGTTTATTTTCAAAAGATTTAATATGGTCGAATAAATTATGTATTAATTGGTTTTGACGTTGCAAGCGTAAATTCAGTTCATTCAAGTGCAATGTAATATCCGTAAGATAGGCAAAATCATTTTTCCATTCTGAATCATTAAGTTGTTCAAATTGTTTTCCTTTACTTTCAGCAGATACAAAAATTTCATTTTTTAAATCAAAAACCCTTTTCAATACTTTTCCTCTGCTGAGCCAACGGACATATGTAAAATAGATTACATCACCTTGTTCAGCATCTATTTCACTTAAAAAGTTTTTAAATTCTCTATGATTCAATGCTCTTGATCTGATAAAATTTACTATTTTTACAACATCTTTCATAATAGTTTGAAAACCAACGGATTTTGCACATAAATTTTCTTGGTAGATAATGCAGTGATATTGCATCAGTTGTAAAAGCACCACATGTACTCATTTCTTTTTTAATTAGCGCTACGAGCCCTTCATTTTTTCCAACCATTGATGGAGCTCCATTTGTTATAACTCGAAAAAGTTTATTTAATTTGATGTCAAAACGGTTAAGTGTCAAATTTAATGCATTAACAATATCACAACTTTTTGTAGTGCCTTTCATTGAAAAAAGCGCGGCTAATTCTTCAGTAATATTAAAATTAGAATCGATACCCCGAATAAAAATTGCTAATTGCACAGTATCTGACACATCTGTACTTTCGTCAACGGCCAGCGAATAAAAAATAAATTTAGAAATACGTTCTTTTAGGGTAATCTCAATATCAGTTCCTAGTTCTTCTACACGCCTTGCTACAGTTACCCTAACTATTTTAATTTTGATTTCTGTATTTTGCAGAGTGGCCTCAATTAATTTTATTAATTTATTTGGGAACTCAAACTCTTTTAAGATGTTTATAAGGCTATGTCGGTGGACAGAATCGTATGATTTTTTGAAATCCACAAATAGTATACAAACGCTTTTATTGAATTCTCATGATTTTTCTATGATCTGTCTTAGGCTGAAGATTTGATCTGTTGGGTCGAAACCACCTTGATAATCTCCCAGAATCTCTTCTGCAATGGGTTTAACCCTATCTAAAATGCAATAGGACAATATCTTGTAGACCACATTCAACCTCTGTAATTATTACATATTTGTGGGTCACCTTTTTTATGGATTGGGCATACGACTGCAACATTCCAACCTTCCGGTAGTACTTCCTTCTCCCAAATATGGGTTAGTAACCTACTAACCTACTATTTATGTAAAAGAATAGTGAGATTAACTTTATCGAAAGCTTTAGCGAAATCAGTATAAATAACGTCCATACGTAAACCAGCTGAAAAAGCATCAATTATGGAATGTTGAAGGGTAAGTTAATTAGTAGTAGTTGATTTAGACGGTCTAAAACTATGTTGATCGTCAACAATAATTCTGTCAAGTTCAGGAGTTAACATATCCGACACAATAGATTCGAATATTTTTGGTGCAATTGAAAGTAAAGAGATGGGCCTGTAATTAGAAATATTTGATAAATCATATGATGTCTTAGGAATAGGACGGATAATACTTGTTTTCCATCTATCAGGAAAAATATCACTAGATAAAGATAAATTAAAAATATAAAGTAGAGGAGAAGAGAGGACATATTTACATTGTTGATAAAATTGTCTTGTAATTAAATCAGGTCCAGGACTACACTTTGAACTAAGGTTATTTAAAGCATTAAAAACTTTGATTAAGGTGATTTTACATGAAAATAAAGGTGCTAGCAATGAGTTATTCGGAGAAACTGCACTTAACTGCATATATTTTGAGTTATCATAATGTTCATAAACAATAGCAAAATGTTGAGCAAAGGCTTCAACAATAGAATTTGGAGAGTTAAATTTAGAATTATTTAAATACATACAGTCAGGTAGAAATGGTTTTTTGCGTTTTTCATTAATAAATTTCCAAAATTTGGATGGTTGATGTTTAAAATCTTCCTGGATATTTTTTAAATAATTTTGATAATTTAATTTAGAGAGAGCTTTACACTGGGCACGTAAATTTGGGAATTTATTATAATCGTTAGTGACACCAGAGTTTTTAAAGATTTTATGAACTATTTTATTTTTAAATATTAAATTTTTTAGTTCAAAACCAAACCATATAGATATTTTTGACGAGTTATTATTTTTTTTTGGAACAAATATATCTATTATTTCATAAATAATAGAATAAAATTAATTTGTAACTTAATTCACTTTAAGATTTGAAAATATTTCAACCAATTTATTGAGCCTGAGCATTTAATGATTTTAGAGTAATTACACGAGTAAAAATCATAAGTAAATAAATTATAATCAATAGGCTTATAAGTATTAATAGGAATAATTGTAAGTAAAGATGGATGGTGAATATCACAAGGAACAAGAGGAGTCGTAAATTTAGAAACTGTAATATTATCAATATTAAAAAGAACTAGATCAAAAATGGTGTTATTTTTATTTAAAACAGTATTGAATTGAGATAAATTTAAAAATGAAATTTTAGATAGAAAATCTACTGACAATTGATTTAAATTTAAATAGTTAGGTGAACAGGAAGGAGAAGTGAATTGCCATTTTAAGTTTGGCGTATTATAATCACCTACTAAAATTACATTTTTAACGTAGGGTTAGGAAATTATTAGATCATTAATAATATCGAAGTGTTTATTGTATAACTTTATAGGTGAGCTAGGAGGAAAATAAGTATTAACTAAAATATAATAAACGAAATTAATTTTGACAATAACAAATAAATGTTTTACGGAACAGGGAGGTAAGGGTAACGTACGAGAATAGTATTTATTATTTATTGCAATTAGCATACCACCACCTCTTGAACAATCACACATTGTATCTCAAATACTGTTTATCTATAATTATCTATTAGTGTATACTGTATGGTGTTTAAATTTGCTTCGATTCTTTTGATTAAAGTCAATACTTCTATTTTTAACTGCTACTACTGACAGAAGCTAAGGAGTTTGAAAAAATATCTTTAGAATTCTACACCTGAGTTATGGCTTATAGGCTTGATCTTTTTTCCATTCATAGACATGTAAATATAATGGATGATATGGTAATAAATAAGTTTTCCAATAGTGGCAAACTGGTAAAGCTAGACGACTAAAATTAAAAATCTAATTTAGTTGTAGGTTTAGTTTATGGTTTTTTAATTAATATGTTAATGCTATTATGGTTTTATTTTATAATGTAGTATGTAGCTGATTAGTACTCCGCCAAAAAAATACCTGGATATGCCACTGAATGTTATAAATATTTATGTACTAGACTCCATACTTCCAACTAAGATTTGCTTATAGGGAGTAGGTATCAACACTAATATTATAATTTATATTAAAATATTATGTATGTGATAATATTGAAATATCAATAAATCAAATCAAATTTTATCCTTTGCTAATACTTTTTCATAAAATAACATAATGTTCATATTGTTTTTCTTCACCACAAACGCTTCGGTACACACACTAGGATTTGATATTTCCAATTTACTAGGAAAAAAATGACAAAACAAACATTTTATAGTTTAAAATCAAATTACATTATAATAACTTCAAAGTCTCAAAATAAAAGACACAATTTACTTTTAAATAAAAACTTGTCGTTAGCCACGACACCTCGCGACTGCTCAATCACCGTTGCTGTTGCCTTAAATAGGTTTTGAAATTTAGATGACGGCAATCATTTATTTTTGCCTCGTATGTAATTTATTACGAACTATTAAGTTTCAAGCTATAATATTTTGTGACCATTCATATATGGAACAATATAACAAACCCGTTTTTAATTTTTTCAAAAATATTGGTTTTGAAATTTGAATTTGAAAATAAATAAATTAGAAATTCAGGGATTTTTTTTGTTATTATGTTAATGACACTGTAGAGGTTGGATTGGATAGAATTTTTTTTTCGACGTTGGCACCAATGAATTTGAAAACTTGATTTTTATTTCTTAACACACAATATAATCTGATAGTATGATTGAACCATTGTAACCAAACTTAAATTTAAAAATAAATACTTAAATTAGTTTGATACTTATAGCTTTTATAAGTTCTGCTTAAATATCTTTATGAATACTTATCAATAAGCATAGCTTTATAAAGTTTTATAATATAATTGATTTAAGAACTAACTATGAATACGACCCATAGTGTTGCGTAAAAGTCAATGATTTTCGAATTTCGTAGACTATTAATGTTGTCATAATTCTCATCATACAAGCTAAGTGTTGTTTGCAATTTTGGAGTATGGCGGATAGGATTCACAATCAATTACAGAAGAGCATAGACATATAAAAGAATGGACCGCGAATAAAGAGAGATACGTGAATCAAAGATATGTGCGAGAGAGAAAGAGCCAAATAAAAATTACCAAAGACAATATAAGTAAAAGTTTCTTTGTTATATATTATATTCGCGCCAAATTGAAAATATCGTATTAACCTTAGATTATATAATTGTAAATGATCTAATGCAGCAGTTTCCAAACTGTGCACCACGGTCTACGATTCATAACAAATGTATAGAATTTTTTCCCTTATTGTTTTCGTAAAAACGTTTTAGCAAATAATGTAATATTTTCTATTGTTTATTCGGACATTCTCATTTTAACCTTATAATATTGTTATGTAATAATTTTAATCATAATAACAATAATTTTTATTTATTTATTTTTTGAGTTTAAAATGCATTAATTTATAATTAAGTCAGATTTTAATAAAATTGGTAATCAATGAGAATTTTTTTTATTGTTCTGTCTTTCATATTATTCACAGCAGGGCACCTTGGCTAAATTGGGTCCAAAAAAAAGCACCAAAAAAAAGTCGCTAAACTAATGTAATTATTATCAACACATTTTTGATTTCTATCACGGTGTAGAGAATAGTGATGGGAATTTTCGTTTACCTAGGTCATTCGTCGTTCATTAAACTGAACTACTTCATCGTTCACTTTAATCACAAATCGATTGGTCAATGATGAATTGTACGTTCGTCGATGAGCCGTTCATTACATTTAACTACCTAGTTCATTTTTGACATTATCTACGAGTCATTCGTTCGATGACTAATCTTTCATCAATAAGCCGTTCATTAAATTGAACTAGTTCATCGTTCACTGTCAACAAGTCGTTCGTTCGATGACTAATCGTTCGTCGATGAGTCGTTCATTAAATTGAATTAGTTCATTGTTAACAATTCACAAATCGTTCGTTTGTTTTTACTTCAATGTAATTTTTATTCTTATCAATGAACGAAACGCAATAAATATCATTCAGTGAACAAGATTATTTACCATTTTTTCGCTTTGATAAAATAAACGATGAACGATTTAAAAGTGATCTAATAAACTAGTTATAATTGTTCACTTAGGTGAATAGTTCAATTAAACTAGGTCGTTCGCGAATGACATATCTCTAGTAGAGAAGAATCTTCTCTACATCGTGGTTTCTATATTTAAAGCATCCCATACACGGTAAATATTATTAGGTAATATTTGATATTGAAAAAAAATGCACAAGCAAGAATTACAATTTAGTATATGTCTTACATATTGGTATTATATTCAATTTACAAATTATTTACAGATTTAATTTAAAACAAACAGTAGGCAGGTATTAAAATGTTTGTATTTAATTGATGCTGGAAGTGGATTAATTTTGTTCAAAATTTCCTTACTCTTTTGTAATTTTCATTAGCACTTATATTTACATGATAAATTCGTATTGTTATATATTTCTTAAGTGTTAATCTAGTTCAAAGGTTCTTGATCCATAAAATGGTTGGTTAAATTTATAAAATATTTATTAATATTTAATAAAGATATCGATTTTAATATATAATTGCCAATACTTAGATTGGATATTTTTAAATATTCTCGGACTATATGTTCTGCTATCTGACAAATTTTAACTACGTCAACATCAGCCATTGCAAGACCTCCAAAATTGCTTTTAATTATTAAAAATGATTTGGTTTCTAGTGATTTAATTTCCTTACCACACACTTCACACTGGATATGTTTTAAAATTTTTTTCACCACAAATCCTACAATATATGCCACTATATATTTTATGCAGTTTGAATTTTGATATATTATCAACAATTCATTTTCATCTTCAATGTTATTTTCACTTCTAGATGCATATAATAAGTTCAGTATCACATCTTGTTCTTCAATCTTGTGTTACCTTGTTCTCGATGATTAGCACTTATTTTTATTTCAACATATACTAGAAGAGCTTTTAATATGCACATTTGAATTGGCTTACTGTCGGATTATTATTTAAGCCTCCTTTGGATTGTACTTATAGCAGAAAATAGCATTTCCAAATGATCTTGACTAAATTTATAACTTAAAATAAATTTGAGATAATTGTTTGTGATGAGTTCGTAAGTTAAATTAATTTAATTAATTTTAATTAATTTTTCTAGTTTTGATTGTAAGATTTAAGTATTATACTTTTAATTAATTCTTAATAATATTTTTATAAATCAAAAATTACATTTTAATGAAAGCGTTGTGCTTGTTTTGTTTTGACAATTTTATCAAATCTTGGTTCCACTGTATTTGTCAAAACCACACGTAAACTATGTGTGGCATCGAGCCTATTTCTAGTTTTAGTTTTTATATGGGTCATTTCGAAAAATCCAGCTTCACATAGATATGTCGAAGAAAATGGAAGAAGAATTTTCATTGCTTTTTCGAAAAGCACGTAATAATCGTCCTTGAGTTCAATCCAAAATTTGGTTACAGACATTGTTTTAAATTTAGATTGTAGACCAATATCTGATGGTATCTCTAACAAAAGTTATTGTTCTTTTAAACACAATTTATGCTGAGAGTTTGTTAAAAATGGATTTTGTACCCACAAATATCCGTCTCGTAAATCTTGATTCACTGATATTACTATCGATGTTTAACTCATTAGTTTCTATAAATGATGAAAAAGATTCAAACATCTCATAGTTTCTTTCCTGAATACACGTTATCCACAACTGTATTTTTTTTTTAAATGCATAAACTTTATTTAACATGGTGAATATTGTTGTGAGTGGAACTTGTAAACTTAAATTAAGAGTATTTATTAAGTTAAAAATATCAGATAAATAAATATATTTTGCGATCCATTCAGTATTTTGAATAATTGAAATGTAATTGCTTTTCTTTTGAATTAAAAATAATTCAATTTCTTTTCTTAATTCAACAAATCTATTCAGGACTCTACCACGAGATAACCACCGAACCTCTGTGTGCATCAATAAATGAGAATGTTCAGATCCCATTTCCTCACATAAAATTAAAAATAATCTAGAATTTATGGCATTACATTTAATAAAATTAATTATTTTTACTGCCTCAGTCAATACTTTATTCAAATCTGGTGACATTTTTTTCGCAACTAAATGTTGTTTATGTATAATACAATGTATATGAACAAAACGTATGTTTGCTACATTTTTAATTCTGGAAACTACACTAGAATATTTTCCGGTCATACTTGCGGCACCATCCATGCACACAGACACACAATTTTCCCAGTTTAGTTGTATTTTTTTTATATACTCATTTAATCATTTAAATACTTCACTCCCTGTAGTATGTGAAGGTAATTCACAACAACACAATAAATCTTCACACAATTCTGATGTTTGAAAATCAATAAAACGCATGTAACATAGCAAAATTGCTTTTTGAGATACATCTGTTGATTCGTCAAGTTGTATTGAAAACCATTTCGATAATTTAATTTTATCCATAACTTGTTCTTCGATATCCACAGAAATATCATTTATTCTTCTATAAATCGTGTCATTAGACAAAGGTAAATCATTCATTTTTTTAGTAGCGGAAGACCCTAAAAGTTCACTAGTAACATCAAGTAAACAAGGTTTAATTAAAGTTTTCCCAATATTATACGGTTTTTTGCATTTGGCTATACGAAATGTTACCAGATAAGATGCTTTAACTAATGAGTAATCAACTTTAGAAGTTGCAGACATAACTTTTTTTTTTGAGCCATTAACTCTTTACCTTTTCGAATAAAAAAGTCTATAGATTTGTTATTAAATTCTTTATGCTTTGATTCCAAGTGATGAATAAGTTTAGCAGGTTTCATTGCTTCATTAGATAAAATCACAGAATACAATACGCATTGTGGTTTCGGTATGTCGTTTGAACCAGAAGAAAAATAAATAAATCCATACTTAATATAATCATCATTATAATAACGAACAAATGTACCTTTTTTCTTCTTCTTAGATAGTGATGCAATGATATTATCAACGGATTCCGAAACTGAATTGGTGGCAATATCATTATTATTTTTTTTTTGTAAAAATTCAATAAGTTCGTTTATTTAGAATTAATTTTTATTAAACAAATTAAACGTCGTTCAGCCGCAACGTCTCAGTTGCAATTGAAAGCCGAATCACTAATGTAGATACGAAACAAATTGTTGCGATAGTATACGGGTAATATAATACACTAATAAAATTCCCAACGCTACACTAAAAATAAATCAGATAACAACACAATACGGATCGACATTTCTTTTATCGCGGACCGGTGGTTGAAAACCACTGGTCTATACGGCGCTACCAACTGCAACCCGGACATTACATTTTGACCATACTAGCGTGAACAGTTAGTATGCTCATAAAAAAATGTTTATTATATTAAAGTTTACTTACGCGTGGAGTATTATATTAGAATCCTTCGAGTGCTTAGTTTTGCTGCTATTCACTGAGCACATATATGCCATTTTAATATTTAATTACTAAAACCGGTACAAAAGTCTAAATAATGTTTATTTATTACTTATTATGAAACAAATGAATTCACTATGATTCGTGGCGATAATCGATGGTTAATGAATGTTTTGAATTTTATCACTATCAACTGTTATATTTTTCACTATACATCAAAGTAAGGTATAATATTTTGGTAGTTACGTCTTTGGTAATTCTAACTTAGCTCTGTCTCTCTTGCTCATATCTTTGCTTCAACCGAATACACTGAAGGAATATGATATACGTGATTTATTTTATTATATCGACGCCTCAGTTCAAGACTGCAATAACTCAAATTATGAAACTACTGGTTCTAGAATGAAATAATTGACCTCTAGAGGTGAATAATGCAACTAAAAGTTATTGTGTTATAGAATCGAAATCGTCGTAATTTTGCAAATAATATCACGTAGGTAACTCAAGTATGAATATTTTTGAATTATTGTTGTCTTGAACTGAGGCGACGATATGTCTATGCAGGGGATTTTTTAAGCCGGCTATCTAGTCCCTTTATATATCTGTGATTTCGTTAAAAAAAAAATAAAGAATAAAACCATCGTGCTCGAACGATATTATTCGTTTGGTTGCACGGCAGGCGGTGGTGAAAACATAACCCCACAGTAAAACGCGTACACCGACCGAACCGCGCGCGTTACCGTTACCGTACACACAAAAGGCCGAGATTACAGGTAAACGTGCGTCGAAAAATTGTATACGCGGCACACCTCATCGGTAACAGGGCGAGTTCCTACAGCATTTCGTTTTTTAATATTAGGGCGATCCAACGATCTATGTTTTGACGACAAAAGATAACATATCTCTTTGATACAGGAAATGCATCAATTGCCGTCAAAATATAGACCATTTGACCGCAAAGTATTCGATTTCCACCTGGCCTTATATACAATTTAACACCGGATGACAATGTTACTTTGGGCCAATGCGTTTCACGTATTCGATGATCAGCGGTAGGGTTATTTTGAAATAAATAAAAATCGTGCCCGCATTAATGTCCAAGAATCTGTTCATGCATATAATTTGAATATCAATTGATTTTTAAGTGTATGTTAATGATCGTATTACCTAGCGAAAACCAAGGGCTTAATTGTAAAATAGTTATAACGCCATCTAGCGGGGGCGTAGTGCGCATCGAGTTTTCGCCAGCAGATGTCAGTGTCTGCCAATTAACGTTCACCGGCCCTAATACCAAATTGACAATCTTTCCTTTTCGGTTTTACGATCGAACACGTTCTCTAAATAACATTGCACAGTGGTGCGTTATAGTACGCGTCACGAAAATGTGCGGTTAACCACAGCGCGCTGTGTGGTGATTGGTAAACTATTACTCGTTAAATTTTGAAATTTATATAGTAAACCCATAAATGTATATTATACAATATGCTTTTGCATTTTACAAAAAAAAAAAAGATTATACTTTTGTGTTCATACCTATTAAACTGTAATTTATTAAGTAATAATAATAATATAATACAAGGTATAAGAAAACATATTTGGAATAAATAAAATAAAAAAAGTAATAAAGTAAATAAATATTAAAGGTCGACTTCCTCTTCAATGCTACAGTTGCTGTTTACTGCTTTTATACGACCAATGATAATTATAAAGACAAATAAATCACAGTAATGGATACAAATAAATAATGGTGAAAGGAATATGCCTCTCAGATCAACAATGTATATAAAATATGTGCATTAAAAATACGACAATACAATAACAATTAAAAGAAGTAACTAAATGTGTGCTTGGTACATGCACATAAAACAGCGTTTTGTTTTTCAAAACATGTTTTCTATTATTGATAAAACGTCGATTTTTAGCTATTGATAAACCATATTATAAAGTTGTAAGCAATTTGTTTTCAGTATTAAAACAGTAATTGCTTTTTGTCACATGTTTACAATAAACAAGTTCTGTTGATAATATCTAAAAATTTAAGGAAACAAAACAAGTGCATTCAAATGAAAATTCCAAACAGTTGGTAAATAAAATTATTAGTGACAATAATGAACATACATACTAATATATGTTGTCATTTTGGTAATACATCTTATAAACTTTTTATACATTTTGTTTGAAAGATTTTTACGGTTTGAATGCAAACGATAAAAGTAGATTACATTCAAACCGTAAAAATCGATAAAAGAAAATGTTTTATGTTATTGAGTAATATGTACGTTTACTATAATTTTTTATCATGTAGAAATATTTAGATATACATTTCTAGATAAAAACTCAAAATTGAAAAATTATAAGTCTTTCTTCCAAAAGACTCATTTAATACAAAACAACGATAGAATAAATTATATTTCCAATAATAAATACCTAATGGCTAAAAGTTAAAATCATATACACGAAAAAATAAAATGATAAAATTTCAAATTTGATTTATTACTAATGTAAGTAATTAGTATGATTAAACGAAAGTAAAATAAAATGCACCAAATTGTCTATAATGTAGCCGATAAAGATTTGTAAGTATTCATTTTATTAATTATTTTTAAAACTATTGAATTATGTATCTATACTTTTTTCATGTTTTCATGTTTAATCGTTTAGTAATTGAATTAAAAAAAAAAAAAAAATCAATACCTTAGAAACCTGAATATATTGAAAATACAAACACTTAAAAAAAGTAGTTAATTATGCATTTTGTATATAAAACAGGGAACAGGAAAAATATTTTAATTGGATGTATTATAATTTGTACATATATATTCATTGAATGAGCATTATAAATAACTGCTTTTAAATGGGTTTAGACGTTTTGTCTGTAAAACATAAAAATGTCAATTAAAAATTATGTCCGTTATAAACAAGTTTCAATACCCTAGCCATCAGAATATCTCGACTATATCATTATGTTTTTTCGAAAACTATTATATAAATTTAAACAAGTAATTTGTTTCATGCATTTGTTAGTGTTAATATCGGCGTTGTACCTACTAGTGTAGTAGTAATTATTTAAAAAACCACAGATCTGTACATACGAGTAATATACATGTTCAAAGAAAACCAATTTATGATATAGTTTGTGCTCCTATCCAAAACCAATATTAATTGCATTATAGTGGTGTCTGTTTATACAGTGTAATATGTCTAATAAATATTTAAATACGATTTGGGTAACAGGGTAACATTTAACGAGTTGTGAAATGTTTATTATGTACATTATAAAATCTTAATTCATAAAAGAAGAATGCTTTTTTGTAACTTTTTTTTTATTGTGTCAAGTATATGAAGTAAATATCTACGCATGAATGTCAGTAATTAAAAACGAGGCTTTAGACCAGTAGTTTTCAACTTTTTTAACAATGCAGCACACTTCATCTCCAACAAAGTTTTCGCGGCACACTAATCCATGTATAATGTGAACCATATTTTATATATATATACTGTTTACAGTCTACTCTATTAGAGGGTTATTTATTAAGAAATATATTAATACAATCGATTGATCGAGACGGCTGCGACGGGCATATTTACAATAAATAATATTATATGTACCTATCTACGATTAGTTCAATCAGTTTTCATCTCGAATATCAGTAATAAGCTAGTAAATACATACTTATAAAACAATTTATAGATTTATCGTGGCACATTTAAAGGGCGCTCGCGGCACACCAGTTGGGAACCACTGCTTTAGACAATGAATTTAAAATTAAAACTATTTCGAAACGTCAAGTTGATTTTAATTTTTTTGGATAACGAATTTTATTTATTTTTATTACAAACTTTTCAATACATTTGTAACTATATCGTGTAAATGAACTTAATGAGTCAATTTCAAGTTCATCGATAGAAAGGGTGGTATAATAAAGTTAAACGATGCAGACTAAATATAATTGATTGTTTTTATTAGTTTTAGAAATATAAACATGTATATTTTATAGATGGTTTATCGTATAAAATATATAATTTCTATTGTAAGTGGTTGGTAGTTGATAAGTATGAATTTGGTGTAATTTTTGACACATAATATACCAATATTGGAATCGTTATTTAGTTTATTTTCGAATTTGTTTTTATTTCATTCACATATTACCTTTATTTGTACTACAAATTATATAATACTATCGCGACAGTTGGCTGTAAAATATCCTATATTAGTATACAAATTGAGAGAGAAAATTTAAATTTCGAAAACTTGATGAATCTACATTTCACATGAAAAATAGCGATATCGTTAGTAGTGTAATGTCTAATATCCTTGGTTTTTTTTTTTATTTAAAGAATAGAAATATTTTTGAGAAAAGGAAAACCATGTATAAATTCCTTGAGATATCCCCAAGTAATGCATCGCAGTCGGACACATTACCTTG
The DNA here is from genome assembly GCF_003268045.1 of Sipha flava. Taxonomy (NCBI): domain Eukaryota; kingdom Metazoa; phylum Arthropoda; class Insecta; order Hemiptera; family Aphididae; genus Sipha; species Sipha flava. The sequence continues at coordinate 2,232,524 of NW_020273108.1, forward strand.
TGTCCCCGGGGATCAGAATGTTTATATCGAGAGGGAGGGCTTATAAGCTCGTGCGAGACTAAAAGGCCACTAAGAGAATGACTGTGATTGAAACCCGGTAAAATTGAAATCTCGAATCACACTGATTGCAAAACATGTTCAAGAAAAAACGACTTTCCACTCACCTAACTACCTTTACGTGTGAGTTGATTCAGATAATTTAAAGAGTCAAAACGAAATGTCCATGATAACACAGTATCTTTTGATATAAATGTGAAAATGGAATCTTTGTCACGCACGGTCTCTGAAACTACTCATCCGATTACCTTGACTTTTTTCTTATTTTTTTTAACGGGAGAGTACATCACGAAGCAGGTTTTAAACTTAATTTCAATTCTATAAGTTAATAGAGTAATAATTTATTTTTAACCATTTATTTTTCAATAGCTTACGGCGCAACGTGGTAAAAAAAACACAGAAATGTGCTCTCTTCTTCACCCGTCGTCGACTAACATCGTCGCTATATCGATACATATATCGATATATATATAGGTCGTAATAGGTGATAGGTGGTAACGTTCTTTTGGTCAGGTATAAATTTAGTCCGATAAAATAATTAGATAAGAACACGTACAAGTGCGTACGTCATAATAGGAAATATTAATTCAAAATATAATTATTGCCGTGCGTTAAAATGGTCGAAGAAACTTTAGGTCTTTGCTGTTCTGGAGGGAAAATTTTTTTTTTTGGAAAACATTCCAGATTCAATCTACCTGATCCATTAAAAAGTCTCTTAGATCGTTATCATCAAAATTCAAAATATTTTTTCAACACGATTTGTGTGTATAATTTTTCTCTTCAGACGACATCGTTTGGCGCAATATAAATTAGTCGTGGACAATTTATGCCGACATTTAAAATTCAGGGTCAAGTTTACCATATGGCCGGGTCTCTATTATTCAGTAATTCAGAAGAACTAAAGTTTATACAAATATATTTCACGTGCGACTAAGAGAATGAAGTAAAAATGTGTTGTGTGTTGCTCCTAATACCGATAAACAAATATTGTATGATTTATAATGGTATTTATAAAACGACGATTATAATTTATTTTTTTACTTGCCTATAGTAACCTAGTCTAACATGAAAGTAAGCATTTATTTTTACTGGCGAAGCTGTGTTATTCAGCTAGTGTTATAAATGCATTATTTGTACAGCATAAGTACATAAATACAATAATTAATAAATTACAGAAGGGAAAAATATGACAATAGTTAGGGTCATCGGTTACCTATAGAAGACTTAGAATTGGTTAAAACTTTCATGGACCGATTACACAAAAAAATGTGTTTCCTGAGTCACATAGGTGACCGCGTATTTTGCTCTCTGAAAATGGAACGCACGATGTGTCTGAAATGTCATCACGAAAAGTACATTGCTGATAACATTGATATGAAAAATGAAATGTTAATTTCGAAAGTTATTTTACCGTATTCAAATGCATCACGAAAACTCCGCCACTAAACAACTTTATTTTTTTATTTACATAACAAATATTCGTGTTACGTCGCGATCGAGTAGTACGTACGCGTAGTTTAATGATAAAATTGTTTTTTCTTCTACGCCATATTTATGCTTGTGTAATAACCGACCGTATAATTACGAAACATTAATCTTACCGTGCGCTACATTTTTTTCCTCCCCGTTTGTAACCGAAAGTAAAATGTAATACTTAATAATGATATTAGTAGCAGCAGAACGTGTTGGTGGGTATTCTCTGATCAAAGTCGAATAGTTTTATTAACACCACTATTAACACTTATTATATTAAGTGCATGTGTAATACCCCCGGATAAAACCATTTCGGCTACGCCACCGGCGTAAATAAACTAACATACTGGCCATGTTAGTCAGGTCCAAACAAAGACAAACCGACTGTGTAATATTATTATGATGGCAACATTTGCTAAGCGGATAAAGTACTTACAGCGCGCATGGACTAAGGAAAGTTATAAATCACAAAAGAAACGTATTTTCTCCTTCTACTCAATGGACAGAAAGAAACAAAACGATGATAAACATCTTTCGAGCACTATTGTGTAACATGACAATAATAAAACAGCAGTCCGACGGCGGATTATATTTACACAGTCGATCTTTACGCGAAAATCGATTTGATTGTTTGTCGCAGCCACGGTCGCTTCCTATATCCAGGGCCGGATTTAGAATTTGTAGGCCCCTAAGCTCAATTGTGGTGTGGGCCCTACCAGAAAGTTTTTAGAAAATAGAAAGGGCATACACACAAATAGATAAACTAAGTCATCTTTAAAACATTTTCAAATAATTTTCTACCCAAAATCGAGGGTAGTGCAACTTTCTAAATTCTAGTTTTTTGACCGAAAATATTAACATTTAAAATATAGTATATTAAAGTGTGGATTCAATTACCACATAGTAGTTAAAAAGGTATTCAACGCTCTTTATTAATATTACGACGGTAGTAAATAGTAATTAAATTCACAACATAATAATTATAATACAGCTTAATAAATAATAAAAATTTAATTTAAAGGTTTAAATTTTAATTAGTTTACGTCTTAACTTTGTATTAATGAAATCACTTATAATATCTTCATAATTGATTTGTCTTAAAGTGTCACTCTCAATGCTAAGTAGAGCTAACGTGTTGAGCTTTTCTTCTGTCATAGATGTTCGGAGACGGTTTTTGATCAACTTTAATTTTGAAAAAGATCTTTCTCCGCTGCTGTTGGAGACCATAGTGACAGGTACATTCTTAAAGCTACCTCAATATTAGAAAAACAATCTTTTACATTTTTTTCGATTAGAAGCTGGTACATCCATATTTCCCGATATATAACTATCATTTTTTTCCACCATCATCTTTTAGAAACTCGTGGTAAAAAGCCTTGAATTGAATCAATTCATTTCCTAATTGATCGTCCAAGTCATTATCATATAATTTTACTAAATTTTGAGCTGCTTTAATTATCTTTTTATCATCAAGTATATCTAACTTATAAAGAAACCCAAAACGGTTATCAACTAGTTCATATGGCTCAAGCCTTTGCTGCAATGAAGATTCAAGTTGATCAGGGAGAAAATTCTGAATTTGAAATTTGTTTGAAGAGTTCACCTCAATTTCTGGTGGTTGGACACTTTCAAGAGGGGACAAACGCACATTTATTTTACGTTTACGCTGTGTTTCACTGTCGTACTCAACAAAATCATCCAACTCTGCAACTTTCACAAAATATCCTTCAAAGCTATCTCGTGTTGTTCCTATAAAGCTTCTTGGCGATTTCAATGTTAAAACAGCTGTGTTCACATCTAATCTAAGATTCTGTTAAGTTTCACTAGTTTTGTTTACTTGTCCCAAGATATCATTCCAAAATACCGCATAAAGGCCTGTCTGTATCTTTAACATTTTGTTATATAAACTTAAAGCAACAATACGCGATTTTCCTAATTCTTCTTTATTCTCAGAAATTTCTAAAAGTGCATTTTTTATTTTTTTATAACCACGTAAGAGGGCTTTTGTAGCATATGATCTGCATGACCAACGTGTTGTTTTTGTCCTTTTTGGTATAAGAATTGGGTTTTCAGTTTCTGCTCTTTTTAAACAATTTGTAAGAACTTTATACCTGTTAGTCGAGGCAGTGAAATATACATAAAGTACTTCTAAAAAGTCAAAAAAGCTCACAGCACTCAGCAGCAGCTTGCACTACGAGATTGAGTGAGTTCCCTGCGCAAGGTACCCATAATGCCAAGTTATTTTCTGTCAGTACTAACGCTTGAAGGCCATTATACTTTCCACTCATTGAAGAAGCATTGTCGTATGACTGACCACGACAGTTCTTTATGTCCAAGTTATTTTCTTTTAAAAATGTGTCTAAGCCTTTAAACATATCCTTTGCTTTGTGGCCTTGGTTAGGCATGAATACCACAAATCTTTCAACAGGAATGTTTTCTTCTAAATACCTGAAAATCAAAGTAAGTTGATCAACGTGACCTTCGTCTGAAGTTGAGTCCAATTATATGGAATAGTATTTTGAGTGTTTGATTCGAGAAATAATTACCTGCAGGCAGACGGCAAATTATATAGACAATTCTTTATAAACAGCGTCCAGCGATCAAAGTTGCAAATGACGATATTGTCATAAATGATAATAATATAATAATTTCGCCCATAGACGTGTTTACGTACGAGTCGTTAATGTCAATGATGAAACAAGAAACGGTTCGGTTGGGGAACGAATTAATAACAGCAAAAAAAAAAAAAAACTAAACCTTATCGAGCGATAATCAGAGTCTATTGATAACTTACGCACTATTGCCGATTGCATTACGAAAATGGTGTTTGCATCTCGTACCGACGCGCGACGTGGTGTTGGGAAATTCCCATTATATATGTACACACAACAGTCTACATTATATAGTATATATTTTATTACACAACACCAATTTTAGAAAACTGAAAAATAATGAAAAATATTTAGACGGAGCTTTTTTTTTTTAGTTGTATGATGATGTGGTGAGGGCCCTGTTGTGGTGCGGACTCACAGGCTACAGCCTATATAGCCTACGCTTAAATCCGGCCCTGCCTACATCGATACGTGTTTTCGAGTTAAAAAAAATTTGTCAACTGCCTAATTATAAAGCGTACCATGTAATCGAAAGAAGAAATGAAATTCCAATAAAATTGAACGGGTACAGTGTTCACGGTGATCGATCGGTAACAGTAAAAGAAAAGCGTCTGAAGAAAAATATCAGCTCCGTGAACAAGCTCGGTGCAGAACAGGCACGTTGGACGATATCGCATGCTTGGGCTCGGCTCAAATGTTTACTTCCGCCTAGGCAAACTAAACTTTTGCCGCCCCTTACATGTAAATACTACATTAAATATTTTTTTGCATAAGCAATACTAAAATACACTTTATTCTGAAATAATTATATTTATTTATGTAAAGTTAACAATTGATTAGATCAACACATTTGTAGATAAGTAAACTACTACTAATTTAAATAAAACAAAAAAATGTTTAGTCTTATTTTTTACTACTAGGAATTGTAATATTTTTTTTAAAAATGTTAAATGCCGCCCTGGGACCTGTATTGCCCACACCTTGAGCCAGGTCTACGCATGCCCAGTGGCGTGATGTACGTTTATGGGCCATAACACGCAGCACATATATTTTACACGTATTTCAGTAACCACCCGCCCACATTTTTCTCTGGCACACCGTCCACGACAGTTTTTCAAAAAGATGTAAACCGAAAAAATCTAAATAACACTGGAGTACCAACGTACGCTTACGTTTCATCGACTCGAACCGAGCGTCCAGTAAGTTCTAAGAGGTTTTTCTGCTTTTCAATCGACCGAAAACGTAGAACGCTTTGTACTTTGTTCCACTGCGTTCGCGTTTCGCGTCGGCGCAAACGCGGTGAAACTCGGAAATCGGCCGAGATCTTCGCATATCCGACCGCGCGCCCGCTTGCCGTGGGGATTGTCGTCGTGACGTCCGGGCATCTCGAAAACCCGTTCAACTCGTCGCTGCGGGTGATGACCACGTAACGTTTGCGTGGACCCGACACGGTACCGTCTCAGAGGCGCAACTAGGGGGGGCGCAATAGGGTTTTTAGCATCCTTGAGTTTAAATGTAGCACTTCTGTTTTTTTCCAGGGCTATATAATCTATAGTAATTACAGTTAAATACCATTTAATTTTATTTTAAACAATTTCAGATATTTGGGTTCTAGTTGCGCCCACGCACCGTCCGTTTTCATCGTCCCACGCGCTCCCCAAAAGCGCGCCCGTCGCCGTCGCCCGGGCCGATCGCGTGGCACTTTACGGCTGAATGAATTGAAACACCGCGGCACACGATGACGTGCAGACAAGCCATCGCAGGGCGCGCGGGTCGGCGTGGCGGACGCAATGCCGACGGGGCTGCTGTTGAAGATCTTTGCGATTCGTACACGTGCCATTAAACTCCGATTGCCGGTTATCGTGTTACTGACGAGGGACGGGACGGAACGCCGAATGGCTACAATTATAACCGTAATTATTATGACGATATCGCCGCGTCTGCTTCTCCCCCAACGACAAGCTTCTCAACTCTGCGTAACTGCATATTATGTGGAAAACGAGTTGACCGCTTTTATAGAATGAAAACGGATGAAAAAAAAACATACCTACCGTTCGACCGTGATAATTACCATCGTAACGCGTGTTCCCAACGGGTTCGAAAACGAATGTTCTCAAACGTGCGTGTCAGCGGGTTCGTTGCCGAAAGCGTATCGCAATTATCGTACTGCGGTGGCGCACGTCACACACTGCTTGACGACTTCAAAGTCGTCTGTAACGCGCGCGATGACGTGAAACGTGGATCACGCTAATATCACCAAAACATGCCGCTGAGATAATTGCGATATGTACAACCGTATACCGAACCCACGGTTTGCGACCGAAAACCGGAAACCTAGGATATCTGTAATTACCAGTACACGTCACAAGCGTGGATCCAAGGAGAGTCATAGGGGTCCAATCCCCTCCCTCTCATCAGGATTATATGTTTATTTAAAAATTAATTTACTTGTTACGTTTTTTTTTAATTTTTCAGATTTTTTTTTTCAATAAAAATGTTATGTAACATGTATTACCTACATTTTAACTTTATTATCACTTCAACAAATCATAATTTACAATAAACTTATATTGTTAAATAAAATAAAACGATTATAAACTGATTTACAGTAATATTGTTTGCGAGTGTATATAAATATAATAATAATTAAGAAATTCTTACTAAGAATTAACAATAATTAATAAATTTCTAATTTTAATTAATAATTTACTTAGAATAATTTTTAATTTCGTATTATATCTTTGGTTTTTTCGAAAAAATGATCCCTCCTCTCAATAATATCCGCCCCTGACACTTAATCTAAACAATACTATAATACATCGTTAAATTTATGGTACAGGATTGGCCTCGCATGAAATACATTGTACACAACTCAACGTCATGCTGTTTCAGGAGAAATAATACTAATACTAAATGCGGAAAAATACATTTAACATAATATTGTTACGCATAGTGGAATATCCATTAGACCGAATTTTCTTGGTAACAAATATTTTTGTAGGACCACGAAATCCTCATCAAAATACATTTACGTTTAACGAGAGTTGATTTTACATTATTATTCTACAATCAATTTTAAGTTTTTGGCGTTTGTCATACAGTATACACTCGTAATATAATACCTTAAGTAAAATATGTAACGATTTACGGACGGTCATAAATCGTATTAATTTAATGTAAAACTGCTTCAATGCTTCCTGAATCAAAATTATTAAATATTTTTCTTGATTATATATTAAAATTAAATGTACAATTTCACACAGATTAACTATTAACATGAATAGTAAATTAATGGTTTTTAATAAACTTTATTATACTATTAAACTTTATACTTGTATAAATACAAATAAATTAAAGGCCTAAAGAAAATATTTTAAATAAAATAAATATTTCACACCCCTTCAGTAATATAGCCGTGACCCCCTAAGGGGCCGCAAATCCCAGTTTGAGAAGCACTGATCTAACATACTGTTGTTAATTTTATTCATTACTGCACATAATATCATTAAATTAATTATTATTTTAGGTTATAAATATTTATAGATGGTATTTTTGAAATGAATAATGTTACTAGTATACGTATATTTATTGTGAAAGCCAAAAGAAGATTTTTATTACATTTTTTTTATCTTCAAAATTTTGGTTTATTCAAATAATTAATAGAATATTATCTTAAATGTAAAAATGTTGAAGATAAAGAAAATGTAATATAAATCTTCATTGTGCTATCGCAGTGGATACACATACACTAGTGACCTCATCCATTTTAGAAACACTTTTGTGTTTCACACTTTATGTATATATTATTTGTATGGATTTTGTACAGTTATATAAGTTTTTCAAATGAAAAAAATTGTAATTATTTTTGACGAAATGGCTATTTAACAAATTTTTACGTTAAAGAACCTTCAAGTTTGTCGATAAAAGGGTTGACTGTAAGTATGTTATATACGAATTTATTACTCAGTTTTTCATTTCGCTTTATTGGAATCTAAAAAATATCGTGCGTTTTTATACGTACAATTTTTAATGAAGTTTTAACTCGTCATCACATTGTAATTCCCGTTAAGAATATACGTGTATCATATATAAACGTGTTTTTTTTTACGTCTGAAATGATCTATATTACGTTTGTTTACAATATAATAATTGTGTAAAAGCTCGGTTGAATGTAATAATCGATATAATGCTTCTCACTATCAAGTTTTTACTTCAGAAACATGTTCAAGTTTATCTCTTACCAGTCATTGGCAGAACAATGTAATTAGTACAAATCTCCAATAACTAGATACAATACGCTTCCTCTTTAGCTACTCCAAATATTTCTTCGTTCGAAAAAAGTATGTTTTTCCAATGTGTGTTTGATTCCGTCAATTACAGGGTTTTTAACGTAAATAATACTATCTACAAGATAACTTAAAAACGTAAGATCTGACAAAGTAATTGTACAAAAAATATTGTAAAAAAGTTTTACAAAAAGTAAATTTTTTTCGAGAGAGCTAGAGAAACATCTTTACAGTCCCCGCATAATATTTTTCAAATTTCTTTTAAAATAAACTCATACAAATTCTGAGTTTTATCTTATAAATTCATAAAAATTTCATACTAAATATTAATGCAAAAATGTTTTACAAAATCATTATGGGGAGAGGGGCTGGAGAAAAGTACGTCGTTCATTCTCAATTTTAAAATAAATAATATATGTTTTAAATATTGAGTGTTAATGTATGGATTCATTTTGTGAATGTATATATTACATTTTAATTAAATACTTATTAGTTATTTTTTTTTTTTTTTTATATTAATACTTGTTTTCTTGTCAATATTGCATAATCTCCAGTTTTCAAGAAAACTTAAAATATAACTTTGTTGATTAAGTATGCATAATGTGTGTACTCAATCTACATTTTTCGTTGTTGTCCATAGAACAAAGTGCACAATTCTTAAAGGAGCATCTGTGCTTCAGATCTTTTTCACGAACGAATATTCTTAATTCTATTTAATTATTATTTAATAAGCAATTATGATTAAAAAATTGTCAATGCTAGTGTATATATAACCATTCAGTGGTATGATGAAATATTGTTAACGTTATATAATGCCTACGAGATTTCATGTCTTGAAGGGTTTTAAAGATTTTAAGCGTCCATTGTCGTTTTATCGTTAACTGTCGTTAATCCATTAATTTAATATTTTTTTTATCTTTGTAATGTTTAAGTATAAATCTCTACTGTGCATAATAAGCTATTATGTTTCCAAAACTGGCGAAAATAAAGAAGAAAAACAATAGTTAAGTGCCCATCGTCGCAACTTAGTTAATATGAATCTTTTACACTATTACGGCTATTATTGCCTCAACGACGTTCTAATGGAAGTTTACAATAGCTTCTTTTTTTTTCATTACACATTAACAATTTCATTAGCTGTAACAAATTGCTATTTAAAAAAACCCAAGAACCGTTCATAATAATGCGTGATTATTACATACATTATTTAATATGGTATCTACACGCATTAGAATTTTGGATTCGTACATTCAATCAATTTGTATTAGGCCTACATAATATATTACAATGATTTAATTTATTAATTATTATGTGTATTCCTATAAAATGCGAAATGAAGAGTCGTGTGCTCACTGCAAGTATAGGCTGACATTTATTAGTAATAAAAATGATACTTTTGAATGTAACTTTGGAAAAAAACTTTAACAATACATGATGTTATAAATGCGTGCATAATATGCTCATTATAAGCAAGAGAACACAATTTAATCACAAAATAATTGAAATAATGCAATAGAATTATTCGTTTCGGATAAATTTAAAAATTGTTAGCTTGCTTCTATTTTACACTTGTACAAAGTGTGTTTTAATTCAAACGTGATATTATATTTGTTTTGTTATCATGAATATCAAGTAGCTTTTGATGCTCATTTCTATAAATGTTTCATAACAAATTTTCTTAAACAAAAATAATTCCTTTAGAACTTAAACATGTTAATTGGTATATTAGTATAAGAAATGGTGTTACGACAATAACATATATATAGTCAAAATAAATAAATGTATATATAAATAAACATGTTTAAATAATTTTCTAAATAAGGTATGTTTATGGAGTGACCAATGGTCTATTTAATTACTTCACACTAGGGCCTCGACACCTAGAATGCTGTATAATGGACTTTTAAACATTTTGAACACCATCAGGACTGTAGCAGAATGTCCGTCATGATCGTATTTGGAGCATTCGTGTTGATTAGCAGCGGCGATAGCACAATACAAAACATTTACAAAATAAAGTGTGCAACGATAGCTGATTACGTCTCAAATGCATCGTGAACCTCCCCAGCACATTCATTCAGAATGACCAACCTATTAAACAAGTTTAAGGGCTCGAATTGCCGAATCTTGTTAACGGGAATTCTGTGTGACCGATGCCGTCACTTACTTCGACAGCATGGAGAAAGCCAAGAAAGAAGATTTAGAACAGGTAAAGCAGCAAATGCGATTTCATACCTAAGTACTCGAGATGGTGATGTATTCTGTAAGATAATATTTAAAAATAACTTCGCATGACTAAGCTTAAAATACTTAAAAAACAATAAAGAACAGATTCGATGATTTTTGATTTTAATGTTTAGGGGTTTTCAAAAAAATTCTTTGTATCGGAATATGAAATTTAAAGCTTAAATAAATATTACCAGTAAATAATCTATGAGTATGAATATTCTGAAAAGTATTGTGTTATACTAATGCCAAATTATAGCAAAACTTTAAAGAAAAATCAAGTGAAGATAAAGCTTAACGTACGTATAGAAAGTTTTGTTGAATTTTTTCAATATTTTCAAAACAAAATCTATTTAAAGACTATTCAAGTGTGTATAATATAACCAACTCACTATTTTAAATTTCACAAGCGAACTGTAAAGAATTTGAATGAATTATCATATAAAAATATAGTTAAACTTTCTGTATACTTTCGTATTCTTGTGGTGTTTTGCATACTTCTTGTTTTTGGATTAATTTGTATTCCTTCAGCAATCATGATTTACCGTTTCGACTAATTATAAATGAAGAAAAAAAAAATCAAGAAAATAATTAATTTATAACATTTTGGCTTTTTTTCACACAGAAAACAAAAGTCGGTTACCGATGTATAACCGACCATGGTGCATTCGAAGGCAATCAGTTTAGAGATGCAAAGATTTATTATTATTTTCTTAAGTATATTTATGAAATGAAGACTTTAATTTTTATTTTATACAAACACACACATACACACACACACACATATATATATAATTAGTTTTTACAGAGAAAATTTAAAATAATTATAATAATAATAGTTCTAGAATAATGATAATAATAATTTATAAGAAGACGATTTTTCTTTATGGTATAATAAGAACATGTAACCGAAAATAGGTTTTTCTATTATTTATTTTTTTTTATCAGAAGTAAACACTTTCGTATCCTTTTTCTTTATTTTTGTGCATTTTAATTGAAAACATAATATGTTGTTATATTTGTATTGATATGCAATGTTTATTCATGGTACATACTATTTATTATTTCAAAAATTAAGTCATTATTATGAAGTTATTAAGAAAGTTGTAATTTAAAAACAAAAAAAAAAAAAAAAAAAACACGGAGAAATACTATTATTTAAACAATTTTATATGTTAAGTATAGTATTACTCAATGTTCGGAACGTTCACTTAAAAATATAACATTGATTAAATTAATCGATAACATACAATCACATATGATGATTATTTTTACAATTGTTACTGAATCGGGCAGCATTTCGTTCTTTTTAACCGAAGTTAGTTACGGAAGTTGCTCGAGGATTTTTGCACAATGTGGTATAACAATTTTTGAATCTTTTCGCCGAATACAAATTAAAATGCTATTTTGGTGACGTGCATAGTAAGAGCATCTCGTATTAATTGTGTACCCGCAGACGTGTTCTAATTATAGAGTAATATAGAGAAGGCATTCTATAATCTAGTAGAAGCACAAATTGCCTTTTATCAGGGTGACCACTTTTAAAGACGTAAACAATTATATCGTAGTAAATGCGCTTCAAGATGACTAGATATTATGTATAATTACCATATAAATACAATAATTAAAAAAGAAAAAGAAAGACTGTTGTGGGCAGGTCACGCTTGGAGGAAAAAAGACGCTATGATAAACACAGTAATTAAAGAAGAACCGAAAGGAAAAAGACCAATAGGCAGATCACGCCTCAGAAGGGAAGACTGTGTGAAGAGAGAAGTAAAAGAAGTAGACCCAAGAGCAAACTGGAGAGAAATAGCTAAAAACAGAATAAGGTGGAGGGAAATTTGTTTTACGGGATAGTCTTAAAGGCCGGAAAACCTCCCCAAAAAAAAAAAAAAAAAAAAATACAATAATACTATAACTATTGTATTTTTTAGATTTATTTAATTGAGTATATATATATATATATTATATATATATATATATACTCAATTAAATAAATAATATTATATATATGTATGTTATTTTTAATAAACTTTAAAGTGGTTTGATGCACCACACCTTGGAAGTAAATAAGCGGTTCGTTTAGTATTTCAAACGTTTTGACAAGAATAACACAACGTCTGGTGAAACTGAATTTTAAACACTCGTTGAATTTTCTTTCTTTTTTTCTACGCGAGTCGGCGTAGGACTATAATTATTGTTATTATTTGATAGGTTAAAACCTACAAAAACTAGCCTGGACCGTTGACATGCGCTCGGCGAGCTGCAGGATTAGACCGAAGCTGGACGGCCTTAGCTATGTCAGCATAACATTTGAAACCACGCACGTATGTAATGTTGGGCGTAGGAGTTCGGGGTAGCAGGTTAGAGTACTTCCGCCGCGTCACCGAACGTATCCTGAACATAATATCATATTTTGGCGTACTGTAGAACAAATAATGAAACGCGCGTGTGCAATGCAGGGCATTGACACCACTGATATCAGACCTGATTTCTGGGTTTGGAAACCGGGCGTTATATTTTACTAGTTTTTATATGAGCAATCATCACCAAAGTCCTAAGCCTAAAAACAAAAAGCGCCGCACAATCGCCATGTATTCTAATGGTATTTATTTTCATTGATTCGTCACTTAATTGATCGCTACGTATATACCCCAATCAGTAGTTAAAATCGACAAAGTTAATATACAACAAAAAATAAAAAAAAAATAAAAATATTTATATCCTAGATGATCAGAAAGCAAAAAAAAGTATGCACAAAACTGTTTGGACCCTTAAAAGTACGGTTTTCGTAAAACCCTATTTATTGTTAGAATAACCACTTTGTCGAATCCCAAATTCAATCGTTTTGTCGTTTTTGAGCTATAGCGATCAGTGACAGAGTGATATTTGAATTATATTATATATATTTTTTTTTTATGAGAAACATCTTATGGCGCGGTACGGCCGACTATTGTGGTGGCGATGCATCGGCTCAATTCGCCTCAGAACGGCGATCTCCACGCAATATAACCCACGCAATCGGCAGTCAACAGTCTTCCTCACCGCGATATTAATTTGCGAGCTAAAAGCTGTGTTTTCAGCACAGTATGGAAAATGAAAATGGTACCTCAAATGCACGGTAAAAAACCCATTCGACCGATATATTTTTAGAAAATCCATTCCAATTAAAAGTTAGGTGGTCAACAGTATTGACCACCAAGCCAGAAAGAGTTGATACGTTGCTTTATTTAACACGTTCAACACCGCTCGTGATTTCGGAAGTATACCACGATGTTGTGTTGGAAATGTTTTAACACGTTGATGGCATTCGAAGCACAAATCTACTGATTTATAAAATTTTATCGCATTTCGTTATTACTCTTCACAATTTTTTAGATCAACCTTTATCTGAATTAAATACTCGTACTAATATTACATACTATATATTGGTAAGTACATAATAAATCACAATAAAACCGAAATAAAATAAATCACCGTAATTATTATTATTATAATCGTCCTTCTCGTGCGTTACGCAAAATAAGATGAATGAAATAAATCGTCTACACTAATAAAAAAGTAGTCATATTATTATATTATATACATGAAGTAATTAGAAATGGTTCTAAATGTATACATTTTGAAGTATTAACGTCACAAAAACGAAAACCAACAATTAAATTAAATTTAAAGTTGATTGTCTATGGTCTATTTAAGATTTAGAGTTTATTAAAATGAAAACTACTGAATCGTTAAGAATTATTAATGACTAACTAGAGCAGATTCAATCGTATACGTTTCTGATGTGTTGTTTTTAAATATTTAATATCGGTATTGAATTAATATGTATTTTGCGAATAAAAAATATTTTTCCTGAAAATAATCTAATTAGGTATTTCTTTTTTATTTATGCTATATTTACTTCTTTAAAAAAATCATCATATCATGAATGTTTTCCATACGAAATAGTTATAATATTTCACATCTGCCAGGTTCATTAAAAATGACAAGCCTACCGCGACGATTCAGTTTTTTTTCTGATAATATTTATTAAAAACTGTTTACTTGGTGTTCTGATAATATTAATAATCAACTTAATACAGAGTCATATTTAGTGGGAGCTACAGGATGCTGTTGCGCCGGGTGGCTGATTTTTTTATATTTTCAATGTTTAATGAACTAATATTTTTGAAGTGAAACTTAATATAAAATAAAAATAAAATAAAAAGTATAAAATATAAATTATTATATATATTTATAATATAAATTATAAAATAAAAAGTGTATCTCAAAAAAATATTTATATCGCCAAACACAGTGGCACGACACACACACACAAACACACACACATACTCGGTAACGGTCGAGTACTGTCGATAGATCCAAAGATTTACAAAGAATCTATCCTTATGTTGACATTACACTTAGAATGTTTTTGTGTACACCAGCAACGAATTATTCCTCAGAAAGATCTTTTGCAACCGTAGAAATTTGTATTTGGTATAATGAAGGGTTTTTTATTGTTGCTCCTTAGGGTCGAATCCCTAAATACGGCCCCGACTTAATATTCTAGATATAATTGTTAAAATCTAATGTACGAGATGACACATAGTAGTATAATAATATCAATATAATTTTTAACACTGCCAACCGTAGACATATTAATTTAATTCATCCTACGTCGTTTTGATTTTACCCGAAAAAAATGTTATGGAAAACGGAAATGGTAATAGTGACGTGTACAGCACGCGAAATTATGTTTATCGAAATTGAAAATACACATGTTCTACCGCCAGCGGGTCGTAGCATATCGGCGGTTCGAACACGCACGCATATTTTAATAATATTATACGACGACGAAAAATTTGAGGGCGTTTTCAATAAATACCTAAACTACATATATTAACGTAATATTTTATGCATTTTATTCGTGTATTGCTTCGAATTATTTATACATTTCAAAATGCATCGTTATTTCGAGATGTGGTCGAACTATTGTTTTTGTGGACATTTAAGCAGCTGCTTGCTTGTACACACCGTTATTTCAAATTGAATGCTGTACTTATCCATGTTATACTTACTTAAAAATACGTACGATATTATATTATGCATACTTGATAACGGAATAAAATGGTAGACGATCATAATGATGTAAGACGGAGTTGTGTTTATTATTGAATAGAAAATGCTCAAACGTTAATTATTTTAGAACGTGATCGATTAAAGTTTTATAATCGATAGCCGAAATTTATAATTCCACTCGTCCATTATTCATCATAAAACAAAGTAATATGTAAATAACAGTATTATGTTCGTTTATGCACAAAATCACGATTACAATAATTAAAATATATAGACACAAAAGTATAATCACCGAGCGTCAGAGTTTTCCTAAATATTTAGAATTAATGTTTCTGTATGTCGCATGGTATTCGTTAGCGTTGGTTACCAAAACTTATTACACATGTCGTACTTATGTTATGTAGTTGTTCGTGAAAGCATAAAGCTTATTCGGGGTTTTCGTGCGACACACTCAGCTGTCTTTGAAGTATACAACATACACGGTGCATGCCTGTGAGTTTCGCTAAAGTAGAGGCGAAAAATATTATAGAGATTATTTTGTCTCTTTCGGCTAGCTTAATGCGTGTACCTGTACGCCTATATTTTAAAATCAACAAGGTTTATTTTCAGTTTTTTAGGCAGATGGGCGTGGCGAGGGGGTACGATCCTGAACTCGGAAACATGCGCGCATTGTACATGACGTTACTAAATTACGAAACCGAGACATAAATGAGTAAAATCGAATGTTTCCCGAAGGACCTCATTTTGCTATACCACTACATTGCTCTCCTGCAATATAGGATAAATATATAGTGTACACGCCATTTAAAAGCTAGGTTCTCAAATCTTGCTGTTTTCGTAAATCACGGCGTAACGCCATTATTATAAATCCTAGATACATAAGTCACGATTAATACGGTAATACTACCTCACCGCGTTAGCAGTAAAAAAATTATCACCTAACCGAACATACACATGTATATAATCGTACGAAACGTACGTTATAGTACGTATGTATATGCTATGCTCGTATGCTTTAATTATTATTATTTTTCGGGATGACAATATGATATAAAAACAAATAAATCGAAATAAACAAATAAATGCAGTTATGATCAAACATTTTCATAAAACCGTATGGTTGACCGTTTCCGAAAACAATTAATTCAATGAGTATAATTATCAGTGATTATTAAATAGTGATAAACAATCATTATTTCAATAAAAAATCTCCATATACTTGTTGTGTTCCGTTTTTCTGCGTAAGTATAGAATAATATATTATGTTTACGTGCACAACAAATGCGTATAATTTTTTTCATGTATACGACTTCACTGTATAAATATAATTTTTATGCAATATAGTTTTTGAACATTATTATTACGATTATTTTGATTCAAATTAAATTTATTAGAATCGAATAATATTCAAATTCGTGTATAATAAAAAAAAATTTTCAACCATCAACATATAATGTTTTGTAGATACATTCATATTTTTTAATGATAGAAAATCAATATATAGAATTAAAATAAAAAACTATTTGATTCAATTTTTACTTAACATTACAGTTACAAACTTATTTTGATAACATTTATTTAATTGCTTCTATTATTTTTTTCATAAACATAAAAAAAGAGATGAAACTCCTAGGTTGGGTTAGGTACAAAGATTTATGGGTGATATTTCTGTATTGGTCTTTGAATCTTTAAATCAATTGCTTTCGAAAAAATTATTTTGATTATGAGAGGTTGGATAGATCAGCTGAGCTCCAAATTCTTGGTTGAGGGTGGAGGGGCAAGTTATAATTATACAAAATCTTATAACAAAAAGAAAACAACAATTTTTACAACACAAACTCAAGTTGTCTATTTTTAAAATTAGCAAAAATATCAATAATATGATCTATTTGATCTTAGAATATCTAGTTTATGATATACGAATAAATGAATTGTACATAATGCTGATAGTCTATTTTCAGTCATCATTGAACGAAGACAAGTTTTTAGTCTCCGAAGTGTGGAGAAACTCCTTTCAACCGTTATACCTCTGTGGTTCTATGTACATACTTGTGCGTGTCGTATGATAGTACATAATATAATATGCATTTTTTGTTAACAATATAGATTTTTTTATAAATACGGTATGAGCTTGGGAGGGGCCGCAGTCTCTAGGCCTTCCCCCTGGGTCCACCCCTGGGATAGATCAATTTATACTTCTAAAGATGTTTGATATAGTAGTAGAACCAAATTTCTTAATAAAATAAATTTTGAATGTTCCTACTTTTGCAAAATATAGGCATTTAAAATATGAAAAAAAAAAATAGAAATATCAAGTGCCAATAAAGACCACAAATTTCATTAGAGTATTTTATAGCCATAAATTGTTTTTAAAATGTTAATAAAAGTATTTTGAGGTCATTTTTAGTGCTACATAATTATAACTAGGGCTCGGAACTTAATGTCCTTATGAACATTTTTTTTTTTTAATAAATTATAATATTTATTATGTTATAGTAAATTTAATCAATGGTATAAGACTATTAGATAAACCATGCATAAGTAAGTAAATTATGATATTTGTATAACATTTTAAAATATATCATTATCGTGGTTCCGGGAATTCACAAAACTGTCAACCGGTGACAATAGCATGCGATAATGGATTACACACACTAATGTTTATATACTACTCATACAATGACACAGTTCAAATGTATATGTGATATGAATTGCCTAAATATTACTCCTTAAAACATGCTATACTGGAGCCGTGGGCGTTAATTGGCGGTCACCGACACCTGCCGGCGAAAACTCAATAAATAGTAAACTCGATTCCCGCTAGATAGCATTAATACTATTTTACGATTATGCCATTGATTTTTTTTTATTTGGTAATACGATCATGCACTTACACTAATAAATCAATTAATATTTATATTATTTGTATGAACGATTTCTTAGAGGTATTACGAGCACAATTTTTAATTATTTCAAAATAACTCGACCACTAATAACCGGAAATGTGAAACGTTTTAGCCAAAAGTAACATTGTCATCCGGTGCGTAATTGTATATAAGACCTGATCGAAAACGATAAATTTGCGGTCGAAAGAAGTATAGTTTGATACAAGTTTTGCATATTTCTGTATCAAATAAATATGTAACATTTGTCATCAAACAATATTCCTTTTGCTCGCTTCAATATTAAGTGAAAAAAAGTGCTGTAGGAACTAGCCCTCGTACCGTTGAAATGCCAAGTAGACAATCGCTCACCATCGTCCACAACGTCAATCATTTAATATTATTCAGACATCATGGTTTAGCCAATAAATTATTACCAATCATAATAAAATACTAATAAATATAATAAAAAAATTGTAAATGGTTAATACTTGTGACTTTAATTACTATTAGATAAACAAATAGTTTTTAGGCTGGAGTATTAATATATTTGTAAAGTACCACCGGCTACAAATTAAAAATTCATCATCAAGTCATAAAGTACTTAAAAATCGCGATTGAATATAAAAAAAATTATATAAATAAATACATCGAGAAAAATAGATAATTTTTACATAGAGATAATATATTTTAATGACAAAGATTATTTAAAATGAGTTCTTATTAAACATACAAGTACATATGTTAAGTTGTATTGATACAAGATATTATTTTTAAAATAGGTTTTTACTTTTAAAATGGTTTTTTTTTATTTCATTGTGTATGTGTAACTCTTCTAAAACAAAATTAAAGAAAATTTTATTTCGAGTATTTAATACTACTAAGTCTGTATTAATATCAAAATTTATATTATGTTTATTTTCTAAAACATATTTAGCCAAATTTGAATTAGGGATGATCTTTTTTAACTTTATTTCAGAAATGAGTTCTTTAAATCTTATTTTAAAATCTCTATTTGTTTTACCTATTTATAATTAGTTGTTGTTACATTTAAGTTTATAAATATATATATTAGTATTTTCAAAATAAAATAGATTTTTTAATTATATTATTTATATGTTTGATTAAATTATTATTTGTTTAAAAATGACTTTTTACATTATAATTTCTATTTAGAATTTTAGCGAATTTGTTAGATATACTGTATATACCTATATATATATATATATATATATATATATATATAAAATATATATAATAAAATATCAATATAATATATATATATATTATATTGATATTTTATTCTACAATAGTTAACAACATTATCTGGTGGATTGTGTATTATTATTATTTTTTTTTAATACGATTGTATATATATATATATATATATATATGTTTATTTGTTGGAATAAGTTCAAGTCTATTGAATTAAAAAAAAATAATATTTTTTGAGAATAAGGGTGATTGGAATCATTTGGTATTGTAGCATCTGTTTGTGAGGTTTCCTGTAAATACTACATTCAATTTTTTTATTTATTATGGAAACAGTAAAATCACTGACATTTTATTTTATATTTATTTGTATTAAGAGTAAATCCAATGTTTTTGTTTATTTAGTTTATGAACTAATTTTTCTGCTTGTCTAATTAAACTATTTGAACTATGGTTCAAATAGAAAAAACAGATAATTTACTTAAATAATTCAACAAAATAATAAAACATTATATTTATGAGTATTTATTATAATATATTAATATTTGAAAATTTTACATCTAATCATTAAAATGAATTAAATAAATAAATAATTAAAAAGGTTGTAAATAATTTTTAATACAAAAATGTAACAGATACTTGTGATTTCTAAATGTAACGTTATTAAAGTTTTGATTTGAAATTAAGTGCAATTTTTTTTTTTTATTTAATTGATTTTAAGTATGTATGGAAAACTTTTAAATTTTCAAGACTTTTTGTCAAACAAAAAATATTTTATTATAAATAATATAAATTTTCGAAAAAAACTATGGAAACATGAAAATGTCAATCTTCTATAAATATAAAAAAAAAATTATTTGAAAATTATACCAACTAATTATAGCGAATTAAAAGCATTTATTGAAAATTTTAATTATTAGTAATAATTGTAGGAAAATGAAATTTTAGTATTTTAGTAAAAATGTATTACTATTTATGTTAGGATGATAAATAATTTGTTGCCAAAAACCGGTTTGCAGTAAACAGTCGTTTTTTTTTAATTCTTCGTCAGTAATTCGCAGTTATTAACCTTTTGCTGAATTACGAGACTTTTGAGTCTTCTATATATTTTTGCATTTAAGTTTAAATAATAAAATCAAATCCATCTGACCATTGTCACGTAATATTTTATCGAAAATATTCACAGAAATCGACTATGAAATCAATAGAAGGCGTTGAATATATTATTTTGTTAAATAAAATGAATTTAATATATTTAATATAGTTTTTCTCAAAAAATGATTGTTTATAGGTTTAAAAAAATCTCATTACGTAAAGATACAGAAAAACATTATGTTATCTTATCGTAATATTCGAAATTTTCCAGAGAGATATATTATATATACTTACATATTATTAATAATTATTATAAATAGGTCGTTTTTATCCATTATCGAAATGGACCTAAAAGTCTCTATTGACAAAGTCGGCTTTACATGCGATCGATGCGTGCAACAGCATAGGGTGTCAAAATTAGTAGGGTGTGTGAGAAGCAACAAAATTATAATTAAAGTTGATCAAATGCTGATGACGTAAATTAAATATTATAGGTATAAAAAAAAATGTTACCGTATGGTCCAATATAAATGTAATTTTTATTAGTATTATTTATAATTATATTGACATGCAAGGAGCGTCTGTGCTTGTGGCTCCAACTCATAGAGTAATATAGAGAAGGCATTTTATAATCAAGTTGAAGCGCTAACTGCCTTCCATCAGAGTGATCACTTTTAAAGACGTAAACAATTGTACCGTAGTAAATGCGCTCTAATATGGCTAGATATTATGTATAATTACCATATAAATACAATAATAATATAACTATTGTATTTTTTAGATTTATTTAATTGATTTTAATATACTAGCGTATAAGACTTGTTATTTTATTTAAGAGAGTTTTTTTAAATAAAAATTAATACAGCAACTGATAATATTTTCAATCTTTATTACTCACAATATAAACAATATTTAAATACCACAGAAAATCTTACATACAAATCTCATAAACTTGGTGAAATTCATAGATGTAAACGCAAAGTTTCTCGTTTTAATATGAAATAATAATAAGTCAGGTACGCTGAACGAATCTATAATTTACTTATTATTTATTATAAATAATACTAAACTGTCAATCAACAAAATATAATACATTTAAAAACACATAATTGCATAATATACAAATAATATTACTTTAATAAAACATAAATCAACTTACTTTTATTATTTTATAACATTTATAATATTTACCTTGAGAGGATTTCAGCGCAATATTTGTTTTTTCTCTCAGACTCAAGCGCAACATAGATAAAATGCTTTCACCTAAAGTCGTTTTTTATGATTTTTGGATAACCTAAGAGTAAAATCACCGATTAAAAACATTATAAATAAATAAATAAAATTATATTATTTTTATTGTGTTGTTTTTAATTTCTAAAAAATATAATTGTAAGTGATACATTATTAAAAATTAGTTAAATATTTATACAAGTTTTAGCAAATTAATTATAATAAATAAACAGAATTTAAAATGTATGTGTAATGTAAATAAATAAATCATTGTCCCTTAAAAAGTGTAAATTTTTATATCGCATTTGCAGAGATGTGGTTTCATTATGACTTTTTAAACTGAATTTAACTTTGAGATTCACATAAGTAGTAGTAATTGATTTAATTAGGAGTACAACATAGTCAGATAATTGCTATCAGTTCTGTGATTTTTTTTAGAATATCAAATATACTGGAGTAGTTTATAAAATAACTTTGAACCTTTGACTGGATAAATAGTTTATTAATAGCTTTATTTTGATAATCATAAGATTTTAAAATTTTTTCAGTATGGAAACATATTAAAATGACATCATCACTAGGGTAGCTCAAGCCACCTTTAATACCACCTTTTTATTTCAGTGTTATCATTGAATTTAAAAAATCATTTTTATTTATAGCACATAAAGCTGTTAAACATGGTTCACATCTAAGGACAGAAGATAATTCGTACACAACAAATCCAGCAATATAAATTATTACTTCTTTAGAAAAATCACTGTAAATATAATTATTTTGGCAAGTAATTTCTTGTTCTTCCACTAACAAAACAGCTTGCCATTTTCGAATAATAAATAAATACAAAAATAATTGTAATTTTTTTAAAAAAAATAGTAATTACTAATAAGTAAATAATATATCGTAAATGTCGAAAATTATAATACTATCACAGATTATATTCAAGTAATCTGTGATACTACTATTTACTCACTTATCAATAAATCTTTACAGTACAATAATATTATTATTGTATTTATACGGTAATTATACTTATTATCATATACATCAAGCTATTTTAGAGCGCATTTACTATGGTAAAATAGATTAAGTAATTATAAATGATTACACTGCTGGGAGGTAGTTTGCACTTCAAATCATTTATATATACTTTATAGGAAACGACGTCTCTATATTACTCTATGGTCCAACTACAGCTTTATAAACTATCACTATATTATTATTATTATGTTGGTTCTCTATATGATTTACAAACATATAACAAGTATGCACGTTTGAAAAATTATTTTTTTTTAATTTAAATTGAAAATTATTTCATTGAACATAATCATTGTTATCCATCAGTATTTGATGAGTACGTTTTTACATTACAATTTACTATCGAGCATTATCGTTTGTGTTAGTTTTATTTTCAAATTTTGAAGTTTATTTAATTTTAAAACAAACAAATATATACTGAGTGATCTTGAGATTGAAATTATAATCGATATTCCTGTGATGCTGGTGATCTTATCGACCTCGAAAATAATAGAGAATAGGAATATTTGGGGCGAATTTTTCCACAAAAATTCTACTTAAAAATGACCAAACATTTATTTTCTAAAGCATCGGATATAAGGTTTGGTAATTTAACTGGTTAACATTTTTTATAACAAAAGGTAAGTGTGAGGTGAGCAGTAAAATACCTATTGGTTCAAAACCATATACTAAATGTTTGAATTCTAAAGCAACATTGTGTTAATGAGTATAATTAAAATGTTTTTTGATTATTAAAATTACTTATATTATTACTTCATTATATTAATTCTTTTCTTATAATTATTACATTAATTACACATTTAATTAAAATAAAATGTCTCATTGTGATTGTGATCATCATATTATAGTCTTCGTACCCTCTATAGCACTTTGTAATTACAACATAAAACAAATTGACCATTTATTTTTTAATACTATAATTGTTTTTATCTAGTGTTTATTGAGGTTAAATTGAAATATTTATTATACAAAATGTGTGAGATGGTCATTAGTTTTTTTAAATTACATTCATAATTAAATTAACTAATAAATCATTAATTTGTCCTAGAACATGAGTAAATATAATAACCATAACGAACAATAGGGACTTTAAAGTCCAGCCTCTAAGTTACGATTGGGACTTATTCGTCTCGGTCCTCTGATATATTAAAGATAACTTCTAATTAAATATTTAAATATGATAATTCATCAAAAAGAAAAATCAACTAATTTTTATCACTATCAATGTTCGGTCTGCTATGTGTCAAGAAAATTCGTAAGATGACCTCCGTCAGAGTACTAACAAGGCAACATTAATCTTTTACAATTATCATAATTGATACAATTGGACTGGTCGAAATCGTGTAAACAGACACAAAAAAAAAAAAAAAAAATCGAATAAAAATAACACATCACAGTAAAAACAATATATTGCTTGATTCACTCGTTAATTAAATAGGAATGTATAATTTATTTATGGAGAACAACGCTAATTTATCGTATTATAAAACATTTTAAAATTAGTATATTGTATTCTGTTGTGTAATTATTTCAATACGATTTAATTGATCAACTTTAATGATCCGTGAAATAAAATAATAAACTGTTAAAATTATAACCGACGTCGGGTCGAGTGTACCAAATCAAAAACCATCGATAATTCCAATCATTAATAAAAAAAACGTACACACCGGTCGTTTGTAACACGTAACGTTCAAACGATCATGAACTTTGTTACATTACGGCGGTACATTTCAATTAAATGCTCCGGTGTGCACCCGGCTTAAGATATTACGTTTTCGTAATAGGTTACGTCCTATGTAAGAAATATAATTACGTTTCGCCCACCGTTGATCAAGCCAAAAATACCGATTCGCACAATATTGTATTTTTGTGAATGGTAGACGCGCGCGACTGCGGTGCACGTACCTATGTTTATAGGAACGGCAGTATTTCAGATACATTTGTCTTGTATTTTTTGACATTTGTAAGTTGTGTCCTGTACCCGGATAACTTTAGTGGATATGAATATTTTCATTTTTTTTTTTTTGCGCACGGATACAAATGAAATTAAATTTATGTAAAAATAAAAGTCAATTTTAAATTTTCCTTATGAAGTGTACGTAGTAGTCGGCTGATGTAACCACTAAATTAATTAAGTTAAAGAAGTAGAAATCTGCTTTCGGGTATATTAGGCTAAGCTATTTGTTCGCTACAACTCAAGTCTGTGTTCTTCGGTGCTGGTTGAAAGGATTTTTTCTTCATTCGGCATTATACATTCGTCAAATCGTTCTAGGTTACGTGTTTAAACGTTCGAAAAATGAATATTTCTTAAAAATAATTCGTCATGTTTAAAATAGAGCGATAAGTAATATTTAAATTTAAATTTATTTTATTTTTGTATTTTATACATTGTTTTTTATTATTTAGTCCTAAAAAAATATAACGGGCCGAGGCGGGCCTACTGCACCCCATAATAAGTGTTCGTATGTTTTAATTTTATTGAAAATAAACAATATTGAAATGCAATTATTTCAATACTTTTACCTACTTTAATGGTATATAATAGTAGTAATACTATCTTTTATTTTGTATTTTTATATTTAAAAAGGTGAAAAAAATGTATCTACTATCAAGAATATTTTTAGAAATTTCAAACGTATCTCGTATCATATATCTTCGACAGAAAATATATGTGTCTAGACTTGTTTAGATATTTTTTTCGAGTTTATTGCCCATCCCTGCTGTTGTAAACGCAACTTACTACGCTGCGGCGATGGTACTGAAGCAACGTTTTCAGTAGTGAAAAAAACAACGAGCACATGTATACATAATTAATGGTTAAAATTACATTATCATTATTATTATTAATATTATTATTGTTGTTGTGTACGCGTGGGTTACCGGTTGTTTTGAAGACGTTGGTCGTGAGCAGAGCGGTTTTGTGCGGGGCGGTGCCGCACCGAGTCCGTCAGTCGTGATGAATTCCTCGACTTGCAGCCCATACAAAACCATGTTCACGGTCTCCACGACGGTTGCGCGATTTAAGAGGTCGAAACCGTTTAATTATTGACCGAGTGGGCCGAACAGGCATTCCGGAGGAGGAGGTCCTGTGAACGTCACGAGTTTTCGGTAATTTTATTTTTATTATTCTTCTTATTTTTTTTCACGTCAGACCATCGTTCGTCGCGCAAACCATCGGAATGCGTGCGCGCGTTGTTTCCAGACCGTGAGAGGTTTGTTGATTTTACTATGGAAAAACGTTCCGGATTGTGTTTATCGCACGTTCGACCGTATCGTCATTTAAGACACACGTTTTCCGTACCGGGTGTTGTGGTGTGCGATATTTAGATTACCGACGTATTATGGACCACTAAAAATATTATTTATTTGTTTATTTCATAATCGACACTCGCCAGGGTGTACACGTATGAGGTAAACAGTGGTGTCTTATTCGACGTTTAGCTACGAACGGGGTTCAAACACGTGCAATGCAAATTATGGTTACAGGATCAAAATCAATTGGTTCTCACACATCTTTTACACAACCGGCATTTCGGTCTGTTGTTTCCATAATTTCTAGAACCACGGGGACCTCGATTAAACTATGTGTGTTTTTAGATCACAAAAGCGGTGACTCTGAAACCTATTCGTGATCGAAACCCGGGCCGATCCGTTTATTGACTCGTGCACGACCGCTAGATGAAAATATTTATGATGAATAGCTCAAGGCATAGGCGTGCGCACAGGGGCAGCAGAGTCTGCTCTTGCTGCCACTGGACGTTTTAAACAGATTAGTTAGGGCTGAACATTCCAAGATGGCCACCGTACAGTGTTCAATAAAAAATAAGTTGGTTATCCGAAAAGCGTATTCAATTACCAAGCCAATCTTTACCATAATAGTCGGTAATAGGCTACAAAAAAAAAAACACAATCACTACAGGCTTCTACAGTATACTAGTCATGTACAGGCCGTTTGTATAAAAAAAAAAAAAAAAAAATGGGTTGATAAAAATATTCGCTACCTCCGATTTGAAACTCTGTGCAACTCCTGTGATTTAAGATACAAGACCAATGCGATATAGACTTTAAAAAGTCCATTTTTTTTCTTTAATCAAACGTACGTACAGCTACATAAACCGTCTTGGATTTAACCAGACCGAAATGGGTTCCAAACCGAAATTCCAGGATAGACCCTACCGATGCAGAGCGGAGTGTGCGACGAAACATTCTATAACTTAAAATGCAGCGCAGTACCGTATCCGAGAACCGCAAGTACTACATTAAGGCTTTGATGTAAATAAACGAATTGTCTCGGATCGTAATAGAATTATTTCGTACGATGCACCGGACGAGCTACAGGCTAATGCTATTATAACCGCGAAGCGACTTGGTCGAATCCGATGTCACCTTCGCTGCTGTTTCTCAATCATTACTATTTTCTCAACCGCCTCCGTCACGACCGTCACCTTGCGCTACCCATGGTCTACGGCCGTTGGATCTTGAAAATGTCATCAGCGGCTTCACTCTCCGACTGCACAGCCCTCCGTCCGGTGTACGACCGGTCCAAGAGAAGAGTTGTGCGAGTGTAATAATGTTAAAGGGTCGACGCCGTTACCGCGATTATTTTATATTACGATAATGTGGTCACCCGTAGGCGGCGCGTAATAAATTACCACTGACTCGCGTACGTTCGCGGCGGAGATCGTGTCGTTTCGTCTAACACCTCGTCCGACCGTTATAAAACACGTGAAACGTTTTAATTCCGGCAGCGTTCCGGACGAAGCGCGCGGTATTGAAATTCGTTTTACAACCTTGAAAACGTCGACTGCACGCGCGTGGTTGGAAAAAAAACAAGAAGAAAGGAATAATATATAAATAAATAAACGATTAGAACTGTAGAAAATTCTTAAAAAATAATTACCCATCAAACGACCGGTATGGAAATCGATAGATTTGGAGATTATAATTTTATAATGCAGAGCGTAAAATGTATTCGCATACGTATTAGGTCTATTATTGTTTCCTTACGGATTACGCATTTCGTATAATTATGTATGACGTTTTTTTTGTATCAAAATCATATATATTGTTCACATTTTAAGTGTTAATTTAATTTAATTTTTTTTTCGAAACCCCATTTTGAACTCTACAATTTCACTGTGCTAAGAACAATAATAATCAAACACAATAAAACTCCAATTTTGTTGTTTTAACAGCAAAATAATTATGTATAACGCGTATACATTTATTTATAAATTAGAACTGTTCACGAATATATGCTTATAAAAACATTTTTTCTTACTACTTTTCCATATTTGTTTTTATATTTTTACAAGAAAACAATTCTCGCTGTTACATTATTGGTAACATGTTGAAATTGTTCGCATATATGTTATTTGTATATCATGTATGTTTTTTTTTCGTAAAAAACTTTGTTCACATTTTTTTTTTAATTCAAGTACAAAAAAATAATACAACGTTTAAATCAAAAAATTCCTGTTTTCTTTTGTTCGTGGGTAAAAAAATGTAAACCGTACTCTAATGTAAAATTGTATGTAGGTTCGCGCATACATTTTACTTAAATTAACGTGTACATAATGTAAAAACGAACATTCGAACACTTTATGATCCATTTTTTTAAATCGTATGAATTTCAATAATAAATCGTCTGAATATTAGTTGATTGTGTGTACCATTCAATATTGTTTTTCAATAATTGCGTTAAAATCGAATTGTTCGCCGAACTATCGCACGACGTCAATCTCGTTAATTTCATTTTTCAGCTTTCCAGTTTTTCGCCATGGGCCGTTGAATTAATCAAACCATCTGTATTTTAAATATTTCTCGATAAATTTTCATTAGTTATGTGAATTGCAAATTGATTGCCTCGTGACCCGTAGCCTTTTGAATGTATACTCCAGTACATTAATGAAAACAAATTATTGGAATCTAAATAACTGTTTCTATTTTACGGGATTAATTCGTCGACGGCGGTTGAATAAATTTTGCATCAGTGCCGATAATAACGTTCGTTAGAACATTAAATGCCAATTATTTTCTCCACTCTATTGCTGGCAAACGGCTGTCCGAAATAACGAAAACGCCGAATCAGTAGACACAGGTAATTACAATAATTTCAAATGTATATACATTTAAAGCCAATATTTCGGTTTCTATCATATTCTTATTTATGTCCACGCGTGTAATTTTACATAATATTATAATGTTTTATTTGTTTGGTACATATGATTTTACTATTCAATGAAAAAAAATATATCAACCCAATAATACCGGTAACATCGAAATTTTCCTATACAATATTTTATCCTCATATATTGGTTATAAAATATGCTGATATTAATTAGTGTTTTTTTTTTTTGCAGTATTTGTGTCATTAAACGTTTGTTATATACATGTAATCAATCACTTTTATAATATTATTCAATATATAAATATGAAAATAAATCTTCTTATACAACAGACACAATTGAAATTTCTAGTCATACAAGTAAATAAATAAATAAAAAATTATTAACTGAGGTTTTATTGTACTAATTATGCAAGTAAACGGATCAAGATATCATCGATTCACATGGTCAACATATCGTTTTTCGTGGTTTGTACGATATTTTGTGAGAGTTTACCGAATTATTTGGTTAGTAGTACGTGTCCGCGATCGTGGTTCGAGCGTAAAAACCGTTTGACGCGACCCCATCGGAATATTAATAAAAGACTACGACGATAGACATTGATTGACAGATTACGTCTACGCATTTTTTATTAAATACTTGTCAGGTTCACTAGGGTTGATTAAGAAAATGCATTTTATTTTAAAACTGACATGACGTGTACAGTTTTTGAAGAAATCGAGGTGAAAAACGAAATATTAGTATCAAAGTCGATATCGAGTAGACTGCACGATCGGTTCTCAAATGTATAAATATATTTATAATCAAAAATCTAATCGCATCACTAGTGAGTAGATCATCGAACGGTACAGGGTCAAATGAAACTTTTGCCATGTCACGCTCGTGTGCTATGCACAGACAGAGATCGCGTCCGATAAAACCGTTACTATTATAACGTGTATTATAGGCGTCTTGCCAAAATATGATAACATCCGTACTCAAACCGTGACAGTAATATTGGATGCATGTATTTTTATCTCGCGAACGATCGACAAAAACGTATTATTTTTTTTTTTTGTTTTTTTTTTATATCAAATATTGTAATATATAGCTACGGTTCAGTTGTAATACTTATTTTTTAAATCGAAATGGACTGAAAGCAGTACTCTTAAGTAAATGACGTAAAAGTTTTTTATTACTGTGTTAATGTATAGCATAACGTAAAAATATAATGCAAATACAACGAAATTTTTGAAAAGTGAACATCAATATGGTTTTGAACAATGTTAATACTCTTTAATTAATATAAAAACACAAATGTTATTGTATAGCTCCAAGTACTGTATACTTAAGATTAAAACACCCCATAGGATAATACAATTCCGTTTCGTAACAAATTTCTTGGAAATGACGAACGACTATAAATGTCTACTATATAAATTCTCTTCTCTTATGAATATTCAAAACAGAGGAGCCTCTGCCAAAAAGCATTGTTAAAGGGTGAATTGCTGTTGAAGTGTTCGGAGGATAATATAAATATTTTAAAATATTATATATCAACATAATATTTACATTGAAAATCAATACCTTTTGTTATAATAATATACCTACTTATATACATAAACATAAGCTGAATTTTTTGTCATACAATGTGTCAAATTGTTTTACGAAATAAAATATGAGAATAATGAAAATATGATTTTGAGATTATCAAATGTGGTAGTTTTCTTAATCGTTAAGCACTTTTAATTTTTCAATTTTTTCTTTTTTGTATACTTTACGCATGTATTGCCTTATTGTTTTTCCGATGAAAGGAACTTGTTACAATTATTTAAGTTTTAATAATAATATCCATTTTTAAAATTCGTAACGCTACAAAATTATATTTTTCTATGAATACTATAAACATTATAATATATTATATATTATAGTCAGTGCTCGACTTGAGGTGAAACGCAGGGGGACGGCGTACCCCTTCTAATTTTTAGAAATCTGAGCGTCCCCCTACTATTATGATGTTATAATTATGACGCTTAACAAGTTTTGGGGACGCAATTTTTTTTTAACCAGAGTCCCCCTTCTTTAATTTTTCCAAGTTAAGCACTGATTATAGTATATTATAATGTAATTGTAATTAAAAAAAAAAAAAAGATACCCTAGAAGAGGTGGTTGTGATGTAATTGAAACCAGTTACGTAGTCATGTAACTATTCGAAAATTCTAATTCAACTGCGGGTGTTTGAATGTCACTCAGTGGTAAAATTTAGTTTTGGAGGGATACCCTTCTCATATTTTAGCAATAATTTACAAATTTATACAACTCTCAATGTAATATGTATATAATACTATTATTAAATAACCAATTTGATAAGACTGAAAGAATATATTTTTAAGATTTTAATTTATTTGTTAATCATTTATTAACTAATTTATAAAAAATATTGATGTTTTTTTACATTGTGCATCATAGGTAATTTATAAATGTTTATATTAAGTATTGTCTTAGTGAATGACTAAATAATTTTTATGCACAAAATGGTATTGGTAATTCTAAAAAACTTTAGTCCATTCCCCCAAAATTTTAGACATAGTTGTGCCCAGAGCCGGATTTAATCATTGTAGCGCTTTAACCGCTAAACAAATTGCCGTCTTTTAATATAAATATTTTTCTAGTTAAATAAATTATATTAAAGCATACAATTATAGTTGATTTCTTTATTACTTAAAATTTTAATGATGTAAAATAAAAATATACAGCTGTTATAAAAATGCATTCATACGAATGAAATATAAAAAACAACAAAAGAAAAACTTAATTATAAAAATATGAAATGAAATATAATGATAAAAAATGTGGCAGTAAAAAATGCTTAAACAGTTCATTTTGAACTGATGTTCAAAATTAAATAGTTAGTGCCTAGTACCCATCGGTTTTAATAAAATAAAACATTTTAAAATTAATTATGCCAATAGACTGCCACTGATATAATGTCCACGAAACGATAGTTGCTTTTGAATTTATGGAAAAGTTTGACTCAAAATTGATAATGACAAATATAGATTTAGCGAATTTTGCATTATCAGAACCGTAATGGGTGGATGACCGATAACTAGTTGTATAATTGTTCCCAAAACTGATCATGGTACAATAGACCAAATTAATAACCAAAATTATAATATTGATGAGGAGTATGTCATAGTAATGAAATATCTATCGAAGAGAGTATTAATAATTACAATCAATACAACAATACTATAGTTGTAAGTTGTAAATACCTGAAATATATGATATTTGTTTTAATTTATAGTAACTATATACTTAATAAACTATAACTGTTATAGTTTAATAAAAAATATCTCAATGAGAATAAAATGTTGATTGAAATAAAGATTAAATTAAGTAAAATGAACAGTTAATATTCACAAAAATAGTCAGTTTTGAGAGGTTTCGAATTTTTAAACCTCTGAAAAAAGAATGCTTTAACAGTTGGCTTTTTGTTAGAAAATTAAATTGTATAGCATTACATGTGCAGTTCAAATATTATATAATAAACCGTTATAAAAATTCTGAGAGTTCTAAATTATTTCATAGAATTTTATATTAATTAAGTAAAATTAGAATTTGATTGAACTGATGGAGTTCTTTGGTGAAATTACATAACTAAAAATCCTGTAAAATCAGTTTCTCGGTACCTGTATGTATGTGTGTAAATTGGTTTACAGTTCCAAAAATGTACCACGTATTACAACACCACAAATATCCGATTGATTGAAAAAATGCTCCATTAAACGTAAAACATTCAGAAGGAATTGAACAATATAATTCAAAGCCCAAAATTTTTCAAATAGGGCACTCAAGCTAAGACTTTGTGATGGAATAATTGGTATTCGTCATGAATAGCAAATGTCAGCGGTTCTCTAGTGAAATCCCAACGATATAGTTGTCTAAACTCACTAGACACTTTAAATTTCCCTGATTAATATTTATAACCCAGTTGCGGGACTCCAAGGACACGTCAATCTCGTAAAATGTATTATTATCAAATGAGCAACACAATGATATTTATTATTTAATTATAAAATATTGAAAATTAAATGTATACACCTAGACCACAGCATTAAATAACGATAGTCCGTATTACAAGCGGAGATTACGTACACGATGTACTTGAAATTGTTCGAGTATTTTATGTTACTCATGTTAGGATGGTAATCTGTCAGTTGCTCTACGCGTCATAATTGATCGTTGACGGAGTGAGCTGTATCTCGTCATGCAAAACTCAAACAAATTTGTTGAAACATTTGAAAATTTAGTTTTGTTTGAAAAAAGAAAATACAAATAGTCATACCTAGAAGCCTAAAAGTGTAATATCAATTTAATCATAGATGAAAATGTTACTTAATTGAAAACTACGAGCGATAACAATTTATTTTCCTTATGTACCAAACAAGAGTACCGTAATGTTTCATTTTGATATCACAATGGAATATATATTATTATTGTTAATCCGCACGAATTATAGGAATTAAAATTGACGCTTCGCGGCGCACGATGAAAATTACATACCGCGATGTGTGGCGGTGCCAAATACGAATAATGAATGCGCGTGATTATATGGTAATATACTCTCGTAATAAACTCATCCGGTGTTGGTCAGTTACTGGACAATGATATTATATAAGATAAGTATAGGCTTATCGTTTATTTTTTTAATTTCGGTACGTCTCCGATGTTGTCGAACATACAATCTTTCACGCGTACTGTTGCTAAATTAAAGTTCGCACCGTGTACACAGAGATCCCTGTTCATCGGACGGCGTTTTATTGGCCAAAAAAATTTGGTTGAAAAACAAACGGTTCCCAATTACTGTTCACGCTACAAACATAAACTGTGCGATTTGTTGCGCATCGTTTGCGGACGGCGTGTACATAATTTAGGCCGTTTACCGCCGGCGTGCCTTATGAAGTAACCAATTAAATCGAAATTATTCAGTTCGGTATGCGCTTGTAATATACAATTAATTCACCAATCGCGTTTTCAATTTGTTTTCGGTTAATTGTTTGTGCTTGTGTGTGTCATTGAGTTTTTTTAAAAAAAAATTATATTATTTTTTTATTATTATTATCGTTCGCTATTCATTTGTTTCGGATTAGTCGAGATAACGCGTTTAAATTGCGTTTGGGCTAGGACGTCGAGGAGCCGACACATCATGATAGTGTTACACGCGTTTACACGGGACTAGTTGCTAGTTAGCCGGCTCCGCCGAGAGACATTTTACAATTTCAGATCAGAGAAGTCATTACACATTTTTTCGTTGTTAAAAATCATTCAGTTCAGAGCCCAAAACCGTTTGGACCCTTAAAAATGGATAGGTTTGATCTGTACGGGCTGCCTATCAGTCTCAGAGAACGGGTGGTGTTTGAATTTTATTATCGTAGAATATTGTTATAAAGTATTTTTGAAACAACACCATTAACTCGTACGCGTGTCGAACGGAACCTTTATTTTTTTTCTTTCTTCGCACCTAACATGGTGGTTTGATAATATTATTCAGCAACATTAATGGTCACTCGCTGTACCACTGTACGTAAGAGATTTGCGAAAACACTACGAAATACACTGCGCGTCTTATCATCGTGCACGTTATCAAAAACATGCGGAATATATTTTGTTCTAAAGCAATCGTGTCCGTAACGCTGCGAGATAGGTGTCGGGCCACTTCAGTACTACGGCCTACGGGTGATTTATTACGCGAGTATACTAAATCTTACATCTACAGTATTATCCAAACGAGAATACTCAACTTAGTTTTTTCGCTTGCCTAGGAAAACTTCAAACAACAACAACAACAACAACAGCAACAGCAGCAACACCGGCGCGCCGCGGCGTAGAAACATCAGTATGAACTTTTCACTCGTGAATTTCTAAATATTTTGTTCAGCTTAAATTTTCTCCGAGAAGACTTTACCTTCGAATGTCCTGTACGATTTCGAACGCGTCGCACTGTGTTTTCACACACACCACGTAAATCAATATACAATTAACAATCATCGTTCGACACATGTACGTGAAATTTATAATCATTATCATACCGGATACAGTGGTATATAACATCGAATGTACAGTATATTCTTCGGTCATAAAAACCGCACATTTTACATAGTTAAATACCGCACATATTTATTCTATTTATTCTATAAAGAAAAATTTATAAGGTTGGTAGTTCAAAACCGCACTCATTTGGTTAACAGTTCCTTTCTCTCTGCACACTTTACATGTAAAGTTCACGTTGCCGGTTTCGTTTGAGTCCCACACAAAATATTTTTTTTATCCTGGGACCTACTTGGGGTGTGTTACATAGCGAATCGGGGGATATTTTCGTTTTTAACTGTCCGAGCGAGCGAGTGACCCCACTTGGTTTTGAGGTACATTCAATTTATTTTAGATAAATGTATACGTAATTGATATATATATATATATATATATATAAATTTGTGCGGTATTGAACGGTTTAATTTGACGAAAATATGTGGGAATAAGATATAAAAGTGTGCGATTTTGAACGATGACCTGTTTTTGAAAATGTGCGGTTATGAACGACGGCCGGCATGTAATTACACTCGAATCAAATTGAACGAGATAATATGTGTCTTGTAGAACGATATGATTTTTGATTTGGCTTTATTTTCTAATTTTTTTTTTTTTTTTGTCAATGAAATTATAATTCAAAGTAAAATTGAATACGTAAACATATTCGTTTCAGTATTAGTTGTTACTCGTTGACACAATATAAAAACACTAAAACGTCCCCCTCCCCCCGAAATTTATAACGCGTCAAAGATTGTTTTCGATAAACCATCGTACGGAACACGACGACAAGATGTTCTTAGGTGTTTGCAATGTCGACGACGGTCCGTCTAGGGTGTTGAGGAACGCATAAAACCGCATGCATCAGAAGCTTGAAAACCGGATAAAACGATGTGTGGGCACGCGGATTAGGAATGCGACTGCGTTGATGGCGGCGACAACGGCGCGAGTGTTAAACGCGATAATATTTAATTCATCCTTCCATTCAACATCGTATTATACATTTACGAAACGTTCGAAATAATCGCGCGCTCGTCAACTCGTAAAAATCTCGCCATCGCCCGGATCCGTTTACGATGTCATACGAATACGTATAGCTTCGATCAGATAAGCTGTTGTGGAGACGGCGGGCGACGATCACACGTTACGACATATCGTTTTCCTTAATTTTTCACGGACAAACGTTTTTTCGTGCGGTTCGAAATCGTTTCCGACGGTAAGCCGTCGCGGAGAAAGAACTCGCTCGATAAACCCGAACGATCGGTGGGGGTCACCAACCGGTCGTCACGCGCGTGGGCGTCTGATCGGACGGTAGGTGCGCGGACGGCCATCGATCGGCGATCACGTATCCGCTCCGGCCGGGTCTCACGAGCACGCGACTCTCGGCGGACGGCAACGCGCGCGCGTCCCGACATCTCAATCGAATGCGTTGACGACGATCACGTATATAATCTCATAATACCGCGGCGGCAGTGGGCGTCTTCTCGCCGCGCGCAATGTTCCGCTATCGTCGCCGCCGCCGCACTTCTCGAACACGTGCGCGTGCCACGACTGTCGCGTCGGTCCAGTGGCGCCGGAGTGCTAAGAAATCTTAATCGGGCGAGGAACATTCGCGAAAGCCTCAACATCTAAACCTTCATCTATACGGCGTGTCGGTTGGGGAGGAGGTTAGGGGTGAGGGGGTATAATTTATTAGGAAGATTTGAATTCGTAATGTGTGTACAGTAATTGTTGTACACATCGCGAATTGTAAAATGTAACTTGTAGACAGTGGCGGCGCGAAGTTTATTTTCCGATGAAGCAGTTACGTCTATCGAGTACCCCCCATCCATTGAAATTATTAAATTTTATCAAAATAAAGAAGTCCAAACAAAATAAAATATAATAGTATTTAATGTTAAACGTGCAAACTATGTATTAAACTTTTCTGTCGTACAACAATGCCTACCCACCCCGTTTCATTCATGAAGCAGTTGTTTCATTGAAATCCACATCGCGTCGCCACCGTTTGTAGAATCTAGTTACTTTGTACGTAACTTATATATCGGATAATGCTCAGATTTAGACAATATTGGAATCGAGATTTACTATTATAAGTCGATGTAATTAATATTCGGTGGTATTACCCCTGGATGATATCTGTAAAATCTTTTTTTTATACGGCGTTTATATATGTTACACATGTATACGATTTAAAAATAAAAATAAAAATAAATAAAACTACTAAATTCAAGATAATTATTTATTTTAAATAATATCACAAAATCAATAATTGTTTACAAATTTTTGTCCAATGAGATCCGAGTCGTGTGTTTGAAATGTCTCGAAGTTTCCGGAAAAAATAATAAAAATCATACGAGTTGCATACAAAACATTAAAAGGTAATATACGAATTGCGGACAAATTTTTCGGACAGAATTATAACATAACAATTGCGAACACGGTTTAGGCTATCAATATACTCGTATTAATTGCGGACATAAAGTTAATAAGCAGCATGCAAGAGCGGACGAAATATTTACAAAAAATATTAACAGATTAATATATGTACAAACGGTTTCAAAAAAAATTGTTGCCATGAATTCATTGATGGCTATATATATTTTTAAAAATAATCATAATTATAAATCTTTTACGCAAGACTAGATTAAAAACTACATTTTATAAAAATAATTAATCTTGATCCGAGGACTTATATAGACTTTAATATTCCGATGCGCTATATCGTTTTTACTTTCATACTTTTACCACACCTCCAGTGGCGTTATTATTTATTAAATAATTTACTGTGTAATTACTAATGTATACATCGTTCCTGGTAGGCACTCAAGGTTAATACAGGCCATTTATAAAAGAATTTCTTCATTTCGATAAAAACATAACAGTTTTTCAAACAATAAATTATAATTTAAGATTTTTTTATTGTTCGCGTATCCAGTAAAACGTCAAGTTTTCCTCGCATATATTTAAGTATCTTCGGGAACTTAAATTGATGACACGCGGTGGCTGAGCTTTAATGTTCATCAGCATAGTGAGTAGGTAGATGTAGATCATAAAAAATACTAGGTAAGCATTGAAAAAGTTCAGGGCATGAACAATCTATGCCAATGATTTTCTAATAATATAGGCTAATAATGTTTCAAAATGCGTGTATAAGAAAAAAATATAAATAAAAAACCCATTGTTATTTATGCAAATCTAAATTAAGGAAAACAAATTTTTTAGCAATCGGCTACATTTTAATGCTAAAATTCCGAGCAACACGTGAAATAATAATCGTTGTAGTAGGATTACGATAAGAATGGGAGATTAATATAATATACGAAAACAGTATATTATTGTGTAAAACAGTACTTCCAATTTTTTTACTTTTCTAAATTTAAATTATATATTTATCATTTGTATAAGATCAAAACGAAAACAATTAATAAGTATTAAACGTACATATTCCTTTGAAAGATTTCGTGCGCATACATTCTTGTTACCTATCTTATCCTGAAGGTGATTTTGTCGTAAATCAAATGTTCATATTTACCACAGATCTTGGACATTGGATAGTATTATTCATCGTCTAATATTGCTGTTTATACGTTCACTATTCAGGATGTTATCCTTGGGAGGGTGAGTACATATAGCCGCAAATAAAAACAATATTAAAATAAAATACGTTATGGGGGGTGGAGGTTAAGACGATATAATTCATTTTTAACGATTCCTTAGAACATTAACGTCACCTCGTAACGGTGACCGTATTACGAGTATTTACTTGCGAAACATGTTATCGACCATAATTTGTACAGCGAACATTGATAGACATCGATTAGTGTTTCCGGTATTCGATTTCTCCGAGAAAGTATACCGGACTGTGGTATCATCAAAAATAAATAATTACTTCGGGAACAATATTGTTCTCAGGTGCGGTTCCAGAGTAATTATTAGGGGTGGCCATTTAATATTTTGCAAATAATATAATATATAAAATTCAACAATTCTATAATATTATAAGTGCTATCGTTTACCATAAATATTTTTTAACATTGAAAAGGAATAAACTTTCAACTAAAAGTTTAAAAAAATAGGTATGTATATTGAAAATAAAACTATTTATTGAAGAACAATAAAAAAAATTTTAAACATAAAATTAAATTAAAAATTATAGAGCGAAATCTAATTTTCTTTTGGTTTTTGAAAACATATCAATACATTGTTGCTATGGAAAAAATGTAATTTTTATCATTGCTTGACATATAATATAATATTTTTTTTCGTTTTGTTTCGTGACATTTGGAAGGGCTTGGTTTCCATGCCCCCCCCCCCTTGTATCCGTGCCTGATTGCTCTTCGAGTTAACTTTTCACTGGAAGAAGCGAAATCTTGCAGCGTTGCATCGATTAACGATCCCCTAGAACGGGACGCCGTAGCCTGTAATACGGTAACATACTAATAAACGAATACTTGCTAGAAAATTTTGACACGTGGCATTGTGTTTGTACTTGAAACGTTATTTCTATGAATATTAATCAAACGGCTTTTTAAAAATCGTATACTACACGGTTATCGCATCAATCTAAGGAAATATATACCAAAAAAGAATACGGGGAGGATTTTACCACTAAGGAGACCTAATAGTAACGTCAGTTTTTTAAAATGCTTTCGTTTGCAATCGGAGCGCTAACTGAGTAAATGTGGTTTTTTTTGCACAGCTCAATATGAAAGTCTGCTTCTTCTTTCGTCGGGCGAATAAATATTGAGCTTCCTGCTGAAAAGGGCAAACAAGTCGATCAAAGTCGTTGATATTTTAAATTGAAATATTCAATGTCCGCCGAAACATAATTCATCTTTACGTAAAAACGACAAAAATCATACCCGGTTATGCGTAGATATACCATGAAATGTTTGCGTCGTAAATATCCCCGATCATTGTATTTCCGAAGTATTTTGATAAATAGACGGAAAATTATTTAGCGTTGACTTGCAATTTAGAATAAGTCATTTCAGTGTTCATTAATCTACAATACAGTGTTTCTACAACGGAAAATACGAATTTCCTCTTCAAAATGATTTATTCTCTCAAGCACCTTTTCTCAAAAAATTAATTAAAATTCCTCCACTATTTCCTGTTAATTGTTAAATGTTTGTATATAATATAAGAGTATATATTTTCCTAAATTGCATTCCTCTGTCAGAGTTGACACTAGACGGATATTTTAGTCAAAGTAATTTTGCATTCAAACACAATATTGGAAAAAACTTGATACTCTCACACATCGGTCACTTAATATAAAAATTAAAGTCATGCATCTTCAACGTACCATATAGTGGTACTTAAGTCGTTATCGTGTAGGTGGTGAGCATAATGTCACACGTGTCACGTTTTAATTAAAAACGCGATTAAAATTAATTAAATAAAAAGTCAATGAGATACTGCATGTTCCGAGTTGAAGTCCGTTGTTGTGTTAGTCGCATTTTTATTTGTTCAAGTTTGATACCAATGATTAATTATCGTATTAACAAAACGTTTTGTTAAGCGAACGCCGACGTAATATATTATCATAGTGTATATAATATAGGTAACGACGAACATCTTATCGAGTACAAAATCGAAAGTGTATCCTGTCTGACACGGGATAAAAATATTACTTGTATTTAAAGAAAAGTACCACGGCTTAAGGATACGAATTTCTATGTTTATTTTACTTAAAAATATTAAAAAATAAATTTCCGTAAATTAATAAAAATAATAACTGTTGAAAATCGTAAAAACAATTATTTTTAGTATACTACAAACACTAAGAAAAAAAAATAAAAATAAAAAAACAATTCATTTGTGTTTCACTCAAAATTTAAAAAATTATATTTAGTTAAATCTTTTAAACTTCCATTAGAATTAATCTTAAGGGAGTTAAGTATTCGCTTAACAAATTTAATATTATTAGCAAGTTTTTTCTTTGCTTCTCCTCTAGCAGATAAACTATTATATTGGAATAATAAAACAACTGTATAGACAACTTTATAGACCTTGTTGATTTAATTTATGATTTAATTATATAAAAGAAAAAACTTTTGGTATCCATAAGTTTAATTCCAGAGAAAAAAAAATATTAAAATAAAATGTTCATTAATTGTTATGAGCATGAAATTTAATACTAATATACATTGTAGTTTAAAACCTAAAAATTATATTATCAAAAATAGGTAAAACATTTCTTTAAAAAAATAATATGTTTAAAAGAATGCTCAACAAAATATAAATTGATTGAAATTGTGAGCAATGTTTGCTGAAAAAAATCTTCGTGGATTACATATTCATAAATTGAATGTATTATTAATATAATATGGCATTTTTAAAAAGGATTTTAGCAAATAATTGATATATGAATTAACTTTATTTTTATAAAATATTAATTTTATTCTCAAATGTTATAATTAGGTTTTTTTTTTTACACAGGATTTATTTAATGCAAAAATATATATACTATAAAATATATACTGGTATATAATTTAAAACGAGTAAAATGGAACTCGAAATCTAGAATGGTACTAAAGTATCTACTTCAAAAATCGATTCCGAAATTAATCATAATGTGCTTCTATTTATTCTAAAAATTAAAAAAAAGTCATTGTTGATCTCCTTGCTTGAGAAACTGAATTTAAATACGACAGACCATAACATATACGAGACCTTATTTTTTAGTAAATCCCAACACAAAGTGTGTAATCCGAAGTTGGAAGTGTGCACTACGGATTTAAGAAGTGTGTACCAACTAAATACTAATAAATAAAACTGATATGAAGGTGTTTTTCAGGAAGACAGTTTAAGCAAAACAGCTGATGAAGATTTAAATATATTTATTCCATTTGAATTATATATTCCACATTATAACAAATAATTTGTGAATAGTTTTTAGATGTATAACATACATAAGTATATTTTCAGTCTAAAAACCTAATTATAATGTGTAATTTGATTAAAAAAAAAAAAAAAAAAACTACTACTAGATATTATTACTTACATTGTACTAAAAATTATAAATCATATGGATGTGGGAACCTAAAATCTGTAGTATGAATTTTTATGAAAAATAGGGATTGACATATACAGTACATTATTTTAGTAAATAATGTGTTTTCTAATTCAACATTAATTTCTATGTTCCCATACAGATAAGTCATAATTAAAAATGGCTTGTAATTTAAATAGAAGTATTGTAATTATGTATGATGACCTAAAATGGAAGCAAACTAATTCGACATTGATGGTTGTGCCCAAAGAAGTTTTTGTAGTCGTATCTACAATAATTCTAAACACACCAACAAATGTTAGTTAAACTTTAACAGTGTAGTGGCAGTCAAACATTTTAACTCAGTGTGGTCATCTTGCGTTAAGCGTATAATTTGTTTTGGACATTAACATTGAGTTTGGTCAGCTGAAACTTGTGTTGACCATTAATCTTGTCAATAGTAGAATAAACGATCGTTTTATTAGGTAATACCGCAGTATAAGATTCTTAAATGTTATTCTTGAGAATCGAAAGACATATATGTTTGAAAAAGAGTTATAGTTAATAACAATTTATCTCATAATGTGCATTATTTATTCAACCCAAAAACAATCAGAGTTTTAAATTTTAAACTATACATTCTGTTATTAAAGTTAACACGAAGTTCGACGTAAAAATCTACGTTCCTATACGAATATTTTGGTACATATTTTTTCTTAAATTTGTCATCACGACTCAACACTGCGGGGCCGGTTGCACATTTTAGAAATAGTGGCATATTTGAAGAATTTCGCATTTTAAGAATATTTTGTATAAAATTTCATTAAATCAATTATTTGATTTCTATTTCACTGTAGAAAATATATTATGATTTATCAAATATAAAAGGTGACAAAGGTCATTTATAAAAGGTCACTATAAAAAATAAAATATTTTAATTGTGCCACAAAAATAAAGGAAATCTACTTGATTTAGAACAAATTTAATTAATTATATCAGAAATCAATGAAATACAGTTTCCAGAAAACTTCGCTATTTGCTCTGTGGTCAATATGGAGTATATACGAGTATATATATCCATCAATGACATCAGTAAATGTGGAAAGATCGTTTAGCCATTATACATATACATATATTTGTGATAAAAGAATAAATATGACATCTGTGCACACGAAAAAAAATTATTATTATGAATTATTTTTATAAAAAGTAAATACCATAAGTCGTATTTATAAATCAAAACGCTTTTATTAATATCTAAATTGTTTTTTTTTATTTTTTGAATCATGTTCAATAAAATGTCAATGTTTCATAAATATTTACCCTAAAAATTGTAAAAAATAATTTAATACGTTCATATTTTTTTTTATTATTATTC
This sequence comes from Sipha flava, assembly GCF_003268045.1. Lineage (NCBI taxonomy): Eukaryota > Metazoa > Arthropoda > Insecta > Hemiptera > Aphididae > Sipha > Sipha flava. Next base: position 2,276,271 of record NW_020273108.1, read on the forward strand.
TTAACAAAAGTATTTGTTTTAAACTGTTCTCTCATTAATGTTAACATTTTTTATCTGTCTAATTGATTTGCATTGATATGCACGGAAGGAAAAATTAATATAAAAATGCATATATTTTAGTTAAGAGCATATTTTTGAATATTATTAATAAAATAACTGTTAATAAAGTGTATAATTATAAATTTTTTAATGTATAAATATATACTATTTTAAGCTTTTTAAATGCATATAAATTCGGATCCTATTTATAATCCATAGATATGTTAATTCAATTAAATTTTAAAATAACATACGTATGCATTGTATTCTTATTTGTGTTAAAAATATTTATATGAACATGCATTTTGGACAAACGAATGTGCAAAAAGGTGTACAGGTAAGAATTCTTTGATAATACGTGTTTCTTATTTGCTTCAGTAATTTTATTTACGTATCCCTACGTATTTTAGTTAGTATATAGCTATGAAATATGCATTTACCTTATCGAAACTCAAATTTATTATAAACGCGTGTTTAATAAATGAAATGATGAGTAAAAATCTTTCATGAGTTTTACCTTTAACTTTCCTATTAAAGTCTGCGGAAAAAAAAATACTGAGTGACTCGAATTACGAAGATAATTTGGAAATAAAAATTAGAAACTCGTACGATATTTAAACTATTTTATCTTACACACGATTAAAAGTTTTACTTTGTCATTTTTAATATCAATTCTAAGGTACAAATACGATTAAGTAAAATGTATTGATTCGATGATTCAAAGCGGGCCGTCAAACACGGGTATTTAGGACAGTTTTTATATAATGGTGGGCCAAATAACCTTACAGATCCCGTAGAATAGTGTTATGGAATCTTAAAGACGCTGTTCCGAGCAATTATACACGTAAGTACCTATTTGTCTTGAGCCTCGTCGTGATTGATCGTCACCAGCACTAGGAATGAAAATGCTCATTAGTCAACTGCCACTTAAGCTGATTTTTGTTTCATGGATTATCGCGCCATCGACAAATGTTCGTTGTCGACTTTTTCGGACGCGAGACGCTCGTTACGAAATGAATAAGTAAACGCCGGGCAACACGCGTACGTCGGCTGATCATCGGTCCCAACAGCTGCAGGGGCGATCGTTATTGATTGCTCGCTGCCAACAGAATATCGTCCTACGTCCTGCGGTGTCACTCGAGATCGCGTACCACGCAACGGCAACAATTCCAACCACGAACCGACTACAGCGAGCCGGTCGCGTGTGGTTTTCTCGACGTTTTGAAGTGCAATGATTGTAATGATAATTGAATAATCGGTATTTCGTTGAATTTCGATTGATTAAATATTATTCAAATTTCAGATTTTTAAAACAAAGTGTATTACATTAAATTTTTAAATAATAAATTTTAAATCTTTTGAGTTCTATTAAATATAAATTAATAAGACGGTTGACACTGTTTAAACCTTTGACTAATTTTTGAATGTTTGGCGATAATCATGATAGTGCACATGAATAAATGATATGTGTACGAGAATAGAAGATAACGTAATCGCACAATAATGTCCGATAAAATGTAAATAATCGGAAAAACGATTTTATATTTTATGGTTTTTAAAAATGTTCAAGCATCCCATGAAATGTTGTCACGCCTCCCTAGGGAAGGAGTTTTTCCACCAGGTCGTGAAACATTGGTTTACGACGTGCAGTTATGATAATAATAATAATAATCTTATCGTAATGGGTATTGTGCGCGAGCCCGGTCGACCATCTAATACGAGTTATTAATTTTACGGTTTTCATATTATTATGTAGTTGTATATCATAATATTAGTTATTATTTATATTTTCAAGTATTTGATTTTCTCTTAAAAATGTACAAAAAAACGTTACAATGTACGATAAAATTTAAAAATACACTAAAATTAATGTTATTATGAGAACAATATAAAACATAATTAAACTGTACGATTGTAATGTCATTCGATGTCAAAAACCATTAAATTATTAGTTTTCAAGTGTAATTAGACTAATTTTTCGTTTGAAAAACGGGAGGGGGGAATGCTAAAAATATAAAGTGTACCAAAAGATTTAGATTTCCCGGCGACCGGCAAAGCCGATTACAGCTCTGCACATATTGCAATCTTCGCTGTACGTACACTAAGCATGTATAAATGATTACATGAATGGGTTGTGAACCCGTATAGGTAGGGGTTTCATTTGAGGGGGAAGGGGATCAGACTATGGCATTTGCCCCACTCTAAGAAATTTTAAAAAGTCGGAAATTCTTTGTCCGATGATCTCATGCTAAAATCGGTTAATAGTAAATTTTTACTTACTATTTTGTACTTAGAAATCAGATAATATTCTCTTTTAAATATGCGTTCACAGTTTATTAAAAGTTGGGAAACACTGGCTCCTCCCCAGTTTATGACAATCGTTATTACGTGAACCTTATAAACTTTATTTTTGGTACATTATATATTTCTATATGTGTGATCTTTATAAAACAGTTTTTGTGATATCGATACTATCAAAATTGAGCTCATACAGGTGCGTACTAGCCCATCGAGAAAATCCCGGTAGGGCCTCTCAAAAATTATAAGACCTAGGATTCTTACGAAATAGGTACCTGTAGTTCCAGTAAATTCAGTAATTTTATTATTTTTAACAATTACAATACAATACTGATGGACAGTCGACTTCTTAATTTAGTACCCAATGGAAAATTAGTAAAACAAGCAATTTTTCGAATAATTTAATTGATTTTCTTTTGGGAAATATGTCTATTACTATTATTTTGATTATTTTGATAATCGAAAAATAATAATTGAATGATTCGATTGTTTGAAATAATCGAATCATTCGATTATTCCATTTGATTATTCCCATCACTAGTTGTCACATCACCAGCAGAATCGGTAAATAATGTTGCTGAAGTTCAACGGAAAAAACGACCTGTATCAGCTTGGGAATACAATAAATTTAAATATATTGTAATTTCTTTAGGCATATTTCAAATTTTTTTTTTCCAATAACCTGCTTGATGCATTAACGGTTTTTATAACTAAAAAAAAAATCCATCTAATGTTACATTTATGGGTTATAAATCCATGTATTTCTTAAAAATATATAACTTCACTTTAATAGTAAATAACTATTTAACAATTTATTTTTGAGTAGAGAAGTTTAATGTGTAATATGTACTTCACTAATGAATATTACATACATCGCAATAAATGAACGAGGAATAAATATCCAATATAAACAAAACATTTTTATCTCACCTGCCTTTTTAATAAATATTGAATATCAGGAGCTTCACCAATTTTTTATATCGGTTGAAGTCAAAACTTTTGAATTTTTATTTTTATTCTACTCGATTTTTTCTTTAAAAAAAACTTGTAATTTTAAATAAGTACCAATGTTAATATTATGTTTCATATTTTTCATGCTTTTAAGCATTAAATAAATAGACCATAGAGTTGACGGTTTAATTTCTGTAGATAATTTATTAAAATTTGTAAGAAACACATTTTCCGACAACTATTTGGTTTTATTTATTTTTCTCAATTTTAAAAATTTTTCATAAGCTATTATATATTTTTCTTTTGATTTTTCAGGCAATAAATTTAGTGAAACAGAATTGGCCGTTTTAACCATGAATGGTGAAGTTGATGGTTTACTACAACTATTGTACTGATTGTCATATTTCGTATTTATGTTTGTTTGCGCACTTCACATTTCGATTGCGTGACGTATTCGCGTCGTTTGCAATAAACAAGAACACTTAACAAGAATAATTAATGAAATTATAATAAATTCCGAGATAAAGGGCCAGAAGCGCCACAGTAATATTAATAAAATAGTAATAATATTATGATAAATCTAAAAATAACAATAAAATCACATATGCTCCAAACGCGTTGTAATAATATAACAAGACAAATCGTATAAAAATAAATATAATATTTTTAACAAATATAACGGAAGATACCTTAGACGGTCTGGCATTCGAGTGGTTATGCCCACGCAATCGTGTTCACACGTGCGACGAACGCCACAACCGGCAGAAGAATCGGTTGATCAGCGGCTTGATCAGATAACTGAAAGAAAATTTCGCGGGTACGGGTCAGCTACGGTTCGAACAGTCATCACATACACGAAGTTGTCCACGGAGATGGCGACTCCACCGTGCTATGCTGCAACCACAAAAACACACGGCCGTTGGCACGGGAAAAACGACGACTCGGACGTTCGCAGAGAAAGTGTTGGCGGAAAAAAGTCCCGGCAGTAATGGCGTCCACGGACCGGTGATAATTGTACCGCGATAACGCGCCGATCGAAAATTCTCGAACATCACACGCCGACACCGTTGTCGGGTGCTCCGGTTAACACGAAATGGGATAATTTGAACGGCAACTTGACACTTGTGTGAACGATCTCATATTCTAATTCGAATTATTATATAAATCGCGCAAATAAAATTTATCCGTAACGTCCAACGCACTTGTGTGAGAACAGTGAAAACGAAATATGTTTAAATGTTTATGTGTCGTGCAAGGAGGTTGTGATATGTGTATAAGATTTAACCGAATGTTTATGTTTTGTACGGACCGTGGTATACATTTAAGTTTCTGGTTGTGCTGGGCCAGCGCTCTTGAAAATTTCCACTTTAGTACCCGGCGTTATAGGGATTTCCACTTTACTGCCCGCTACTATGGGATTCCCATCTTAACACCCACTGGACGGATAAATGTGACATTCCAACGCTTCGACTGTGGTTGAAAACCAAACTTTCACTACAGGTATGACAAAAATATTATACCTAGAGAGTCATCTTTTAATTTCGATTACCATTTACCTTTGTGTTTATCATTTCGATTTATTTATTGTATAGCACTTGCAAACGTTTTCAACGCCTATAATAATACACAAAAACAGTAAGGAAATTATATATATTGAAATAATAGTCTTGAAAGATTCTTTCGATCTCGTTAAACATTTCCATTTTCTCTTAAAATAACAATTATGTACCGTCATCATAATAATACACCTTCATAAAAACAAATAAATTGATCTTGTGTCATCGTTATTGATATACCTAAGTTATTTTGAGTATTATCATTTTTATTAAAAGTAAGACTTTTAAGTTTATTATTAGGGCTTTTTCATATGCAAAAATTTGTATTCCAATTGTCGTCAACATTTAACACAAAGGATTTTAATTGATTTTTATTTGAAAAGTAATATAATTAGTGTTTGAACATTTCATGAAATATTTAAGTATTTAAAAAAAAATTGTTTTTCTTTTATATATGTTTAATTTTTATGTATATTTCACATTTTTTAGATAGAACAAATTAATAAGACCCATTATTCATTAAATTAATTTTATTTAGTTTTATTTTTAATTTTTAAAGTATATTATTAATTAAATTTTTTTCGTCAAGAAAGTTACATGTAAAGATTGTATTAAGATTGTATTAAGATTTAAATACAGTAAGATTTAAAACTATGAAATTTCAGTATGTTAATTTTCAAAAACAATAAGGGTTGATAAATAATTAATGTAAATAATAGGTATTTACTATATATACCTACTATTATAATAGGTAGTAGGTACCTACTCTATTTTTCCACAAATAATTATTACATTAAATATCTGGATATCTAGTCACCGTATATGACCATAGGCGTGCGCAGAGTTTCATGTCGGGGGCAGCGAATATTTTTACCGCCCCATACATGAGTATTAAGTTAACATTTTTAAGCTTAAATTTAAACTTCAAAGCCTATTTAAAGTCTATACACAGAAAATATTAGCTTGGTAGCAATACACATTTTGGATAACCAACTTATTTTGTATTAAGAATTACCGGTGTGGCGGCCCAGCTTAGACCAGTTCGGCCCTTAAAAATATATTCAAACCGTCTAGGGGCAGCAAGAGTACACCTTACTGCCCCTGTGCGCACTCCTATGTATATTACCATGATTATTATGTGTAAAGTAACGTTAAAAAGGTTTTAAATTCCCGGATAAATGATAATTTTGTACCTATCTATATTTTACTACCTAGTAGGTAATTAAAAATCTACAACTAGCAATAAGAAATTGAGTATCCATGGATTTCAAACCGTTTTTAAGTTACCTTGTGATAAAATCATAAAATAAAACTAAAATTTATACCACATACTTGTATCAGTTGAATGAGTTGCATTAGATATAAATACATCTTTAATGTTTTTAGGGCATTTACAACTATCTAAAATCTGGTTTATTTAACGAGATGCATTTTTACTATTTTCTAATTGCAGTGATTGTACAACTTTTTAATTATGGTTTTATTACGTTTTTTTTCACTATACTATCTAAACACTATGTATTTTTGCACTATGTTTACCCATGTTCAATGTTATCCAAACTTATTCGATATACGCATAAACATTTGAATAGAAACGAATACAGAGTAAAAATGATAATATTATATTAAATTTGTAAGTGTTAACGAATATTTACATAATATAATAGTAATAATCGTATGAAAATAACTCGTATACGATTTTCTTGATATAAACTACATTATAACTTGGCTATATAATTAAAACGCCATAGATTTCAATGAACCATTTTACAAACTTGTCCTACGGGACACGATCTATTTGAATTCCTTAAGAAAACATGTAAAGTTTTGGAGACCCTACGTGGCGACAAAAATAAGTACTGCATGACGAGCTTCAAAATCCTACGTGGCACTATATTTAAAACTGAAATTTTTGTCTTGGCGCTTAACCTGTTAATGTTATTATTTAATCGGATAAATTGAAACGCTTCATGTTCTTTGTTAATCATCATTATTGTTCATCATCATTGTTTGACATAATTGTTCATTACTAATCCTTACATGTTTTGTTCCGAAAAAATATTTTATTGATGGTCTATTATCCATAAATATTAAATATTTAAATATATAGGTAACCATAATTTTTTAAATATTATGAAGTCGGCAAATTTAATCAATTGTCCCACCCTTTCAAAAGTTGAAATGACGCCCCTGCGTGTAGGTATCGGTTTGTACATTTGGATGCCGTTTAAAATCCAACGATTTGATCACTGCAGTTAAAATAATAACAAATATTTGAATAAAGTGAGAGAAAAAACATCAAGCTCGAAAAAGAATCGTTACATTCTTGCTATTAAAAAAAAATATCAACATTATTCAAGCATTTAATTTATGAATGACGTCTTAACATCTCTTTTTTCTACTTAGTACACAAGTATATAATATTGTACACGATTTTTGTTTGACCTTTATATTTTTTTTTACTGTGTGCCATGAAGTACGAAATGGTATGTTTTCATAATAAAAACGTTGAGAAACCTTGTTTTAGTGAATTGGATCGTTGTACGGTACACTAGTTTTGTGTTGAATCAATAAAATATTCAAAAATTATATCGGTAAATTATTTATATGTATAATATGTATATATATATATGTATATGTATATGATATAACAACTTTACGAATAAATTTGAGTAACAGTGTTGCACACAAACTGGTCACGCGACGCTCGGATCGGTTTCCGCCCGCGTTGATTGATTGTCAAAAGTTCTACGGGCGCGTTCAATACGTGCGTCTTTTCTCTCGTACAGCAGTGAAATTATTAATACGGCGAACTGAATTCAGTTTAACATTTCAATGGCCATACCCCGTACCATATTGATTATGTTTTTATTAGTGATGGGCACTACCGAATAGTTTACACTATCGAATAATATTCGATAGTAAGCATAAACTATCGAATATTATTTTAAATGACCGAATAGTTTTTCATGGAAAAACTATTCGAATATATCGAATAAAAATCAAAATGTTAACGCGTTAACGTTTTTTGTCAATTATTATTCTTATCAGTAATCAGTTAACACAATAGTGATTAGGTATCTCAAAATAAAATAAATATTATTTAAGCTAAGCTAATTTAAAATTTTACTGAATAATTGAGAAGTCGTAAACTATCGAATAATTGAATAATTTTAAATTATCGAATAATTCAAATAGTTTCGAATAATTCGAAACAATCGAATATTTCGAAAAACTATCGAAGAATTCGAATTTGCTGGACTATCGAATAGTTCGATAGTACTATTCGATAGTGTCCACCACTAATTTTTATACGATTTGCTCACGTACAACCCCGGGTTTCGTACAAACGGTTTGTTAATTCAGTGGTGCAGTGCCACTATGGACCGACGGCGGGATGTATATTTTCCGTTTCAGATTTACGGCTAAACGCGACGTAATGAATAGATATAATGAATAACGTAAATAGATTTCGTTTGATTTTCGAAAATCACGCGCTATCGTTTGCAACGGTAACCTGTTCACATGTCGCGGTAATTAACGCTTACGACACATTATCGTAGTCGTATTTTCCGAAGAATGCACTGCGTCAACTATAAACCTCTTCAGCACTGTGCAATGTCGCTGGTACGGTACGTTTCACTTGAAAATCAAAGCCGTTATCGATCAAATATCCATTTTTAATAGACTTTAGTTTATTTAATTATTCGTTTCGTATTAAAAATACTAACATAAATTATGTCCTTATATGGTTGTTATCCGTAAGAGTGAAATACACATTTCGATGTTTTAAATAAATACATAATACATTTATTCAAAATCGTTTTTCAAAAAACCGGTTTATTTCGTAAAACTTCCTTCGGTCTCTGCCGATCGTTGGTTTCGGTGAGAAGACGATACAGCATTATGGGAAGTTGTTGATACGAGTATAGGTAACCGACATTATATACTGTATTCTAAGACATCATTTTTCCCAACAGCTATGTATATTTAATAAACACATTTTAAGCTTTATTATTATTATATTTTATTATTATTATTATTATTATTATATTATTCCTTTTTTCTAAAAAACAGAAATCGTAAATATTATGCATTGTTGTTGATTTTTCTATTTTAATAGGACGCCAGTTCATGTTCGGTCTTGTCTTTGTCTTCTAACGTGCTACATAGCGAAATCAAGGTTCATAAAACGTACATTATGGCGTATCACTATAACATTTAGTTTAAAATCGTGAAATTTAAAATGAAGAATATTTTTGAGAACTCGACACGTATTTTTTTGTAGATTATCAACCGACACAAATTAGTTATAGATACAAATTAGTTATGGTTATTTAGAAAATCTCAAAAAAAAGCGAAATCCATATATTAACTATTTGTCATTCGATGTTTACAAAAAATAAGTGTCATGCTCTCGAAATTTTTATCTTTAAACTGTATGATATAGGCTTAAGCTCTAAATTTCACATTAACGTCACAATCTATATTTTACGAGGCGTACTTTTGTTACATATTGGATTTTAGGTAGACAAAGATGATCAAACATGAGCTGCGATTTCCTCTGAAAGGTATTAAATAATTCACATTGAACACTTCGTTTACAAGAAAATATGCATGGGGTTATGTAAGAATAATCGAAAAAAGAAAACTCACAAAAAATTCCAAATCATGTGGCGGGGCGGTTTCGAGGAAATTAATATGTCAGCACGTAGTGGATAATCCGCGTAATAATAACACGAGTACAAAATGTAATTTACAAGGCATTATACCGATGATTTTTAAATTTCACGTTAAACGGATTGAAAACGGTTTTCAACCGACTATTGTTATGATTTATACCGGCCCGAAGGCCTTGATGATAGTTTGATAAAATATAACGTTCGAAAGATAATAATTATAACATATTGAAACTTAAATAATTACACACCTGTAACAAATGCTAACGGACCGTCATAAATTAATACAGCCCCCACGCAAACGAATGCATGTTTACATATTTGTTTACGCTACTACGTATACGCCGCGTGTACGAATGAGCTTAAAATTATGCTACATCGAAAGACGAAAAACAGTATTACATTATTTATATTTAAACATTATCATGATTTATAAACGTATGTTAAAAATAATACTTCTGCTACGGAACGTTATCATCCACTTTAGTATTTCGCCGTATTGTTTCCAAATATTATTACAGAGTAATACAAGGAGGATTACTACGGGGGAAAACGATACAAATCAATATTCCTAAACTGTCTGGTACTGCAGTTTTAAATTCTCAGAAAACAAAACACTAAGAGATAGTAAGTAATGTACGATACTAAAGTACGAAGTTATTCGAAAACGTTTATTATAATAATACAACTAACTTTTGATAAAATCAATAAAAAAAAAAAATGACATGATTATCAGATTTTTTTTTGACTGCTATCGTTTTTTCCCATCGCCCTTCAAATGTCATAGAATTTAATACGTATGCAATACAATTTATTGATTATATTACACGTTAACAAAATTAAAAAATACCGAAATATTGTAGACTAAACAAATTATGTTGTGAATAACACAATAATTATTAAAAATCTGACGATAATTATTAAATGTTAATTGTTATAAGCGTTTAATAAGCACGATAATTATTTCGTAAAAAAAAAACCGAATAAGAAAATCGGATCATATTTTATAACGGCGTAAAGATTGTGTGTATTTTAATAACTCCTCTACCAATTTCGAACTAGAAAATGATTTTGATAAGACCGTCTGAGACTGAAATAAATATTAGTTTTAATTGCATACTTTACCGAAATAATTATGGATTCCATAGGAATAGATGTATCATTTCGGTCTCATGAGAAAAAAACACTACAGATAAACGTGTTCACGCGTTTCAATAATACGGCTTACTGAATGGTTTTAGAGAAAAAACCTTTTAATAATAGTTGTAAAGAACAACATTTTAGAGATAATGACACGCTTTTATTTTATTTTTGAAATTGTGCCTAGGAAAAAAGTTACAGGCATTTGAAAAAATAAAAAAAATTTTGTTCTGTCCATTGTTTGCTAAGTACTGAATGTATTCAGTCTGATGTATTCAATAAATTATCAGGTACAGGCACTTTTAAGGTCGTTGCGTGATATGGTTAAGTTAGAATCAACGACCATAGCGTTCGAAAATTGTCTTGGCCAGCACTGTTCTGCAGTAATCTGGTTGAATAACTGAAATACGTTACCGAATTATATTTGAAAACTATATTTAGATATGATGGAATAGAATGTATTTAGAATATTGAATTCGTCTAAAGTAGCGCGTGACGTATATATTTGAAATTACTCGAAATCGATTAACTTTGGATTAAACATGCATTTATGCAGATTTGTAAACAGCTCAATGTATTAACGATAAAATGAATATGTTCATTGTTCGTGTGAAAAAAAAAATATATATACATATAAATTTTATTATATTATATGGTGAATTAATTTAAAGTTAATTTGTTGTTTAATAAACGTATTTATCGTTTGACATGATACGAACAAAAATTTAAATGTTTCCTTTTTTAAATTGATTGTACAACTCATATCTTTTATATAAATAATCGAGAATACCTTATTTACTTATAGCATCTGCTTTAGAATATGCAGATACGCTAATCTATTATTGAAATCGGTAGTGTCTACATTAGGGTTGCCATAAATTTATAAGGCGAAACCGGGACAAAACAAACACATTATTGAGTAATTTACTTTTTATATAACTTTTAATATATTGAAAGGACCAGTGGCGTATAAAAGGGGGGATATGGGATTCAGATCCCTCTAGGCTTTTTTTAAAATGTTACAAAATAATGTTCTTAGTGTGAGGGCGTTAGAAACGTAAAAATAAGTAATGATTTGTTTGCAAATGATTCCTTCCTCATACAAAAGTTATGTATATGCTACTGAAGATGACCATTAATTGCCGGCAATATAATATTTAAAAATATTTTTTTCAAATAAAATATAATATATATTTATAAGTGTAAATTACAAATTTAATTTTTTTATATATTGTTAATCGTTTACGATTAAAAGTGTTCTTTGAGATAAAATGGTCGAAATTAAAAATACTATATAATTACTATATAATTAAAATATTACATTTCCTCTAAACGTTTAAGACAGGATATTATATGGACGTCTCGAAAACATTTTCCGGGTTACCGGGTCATGAAATTCAAAACCGGTGACAATTTCACTTTTCCGGGACATATGACAACCCTAGTCTACATGGTTGTATGTGAATGCAGCCACTAAACGTTTATGTAATTAAAATAGAAAATTTCTTATTCTGTTTCCATTAAGTGGAAAATCTGTTTTTACAAATGCCATCGATTACGGCGACGACTAGTGGCTGCATTCTTGTATGCGCTACCAGTTTCATCAACAGGGTGGCGTATCGGTTAGATATGGTGTGTTCTTAGATCAACGGTTTCACTTTTTCCACATGGCGATTTTTTTCTTTTTCTATAGAAATCTCGCATAGCATTTAATTTGAATCTGTACATTTAGTTACATCATTCGACAGAACTCACGCATTTACATTATTGTTACCTAGTGCGTAAATTACGCTTTTATTTTCGCTTGATATACCTTCGCAGGGCGACCGTTTTTTTATTTTATTTTGGAAAATCTCGGAACACGGCGAGAGAGTAGGGGCGATGTGCAAAGCCTGCGCGACGCTTCGGTTCAGTCACGATAAACCGGGTTGCATACGGGTCGGCGACAGCGGTGGTAACGCCGGATGGAAGGGTGTACGGAGGAGTTTGTCGCGGCGAAGAGATTTAAGGCGATCGAGACCGAACGGTCGGATGGTACGTGCGGTGAAAAGGGGGAAAAAAAAATCAGTCAGATGGCCTCGAAGGTGTATATAAGACGGCGGTGGGAAGACAAAGGAGACATGTGCGCGCACGTAAACCGTATAAAAAGACGGTCGGCTTCGGGTTTTGCGGTGCGAGCCGTCGATTTTTTTTCGGTCGTCGTCGGCAAGTGGAGCCGGTGAGGAAAACGGCAAAGGCGCTACGGGCGGGCGAGGGCTGGTGACGGCAGCGGCGGCGGCGGCGGCGGCGGCGAGGTTTAGGATGGTGGCGAGTGTCCTCTTGTTAATACGTGTCATCAATCTTGCTTTATTGGCATGGTGTGGGACGTGCCGATGCGTCCGCCGCGCTTTCGCCGTACTCGCGCACCCGAGACCACCACCGCCGCCGCCACCGCCAACCATCACGCGCCGCCGCTGACAAATGTCTGGTGCACCGCCGTCGCCGTCGTGGCGTTCACTACGTGCAACAATTCTTTAGTTGAATTACACCCCCCTACCCTTCCCTTTGCCATGGGTGTGGTGCGCGTCTTTTTCTCCACCGACGGTTCGCACTGGCCCCTTGTCACCCCCCATTCATAATAAATGTATATATATATATATATATATACGCGTGCACATACGTGTACTGCCGATGACCGCGCGCCAAACCCGAAGCGAAGTGTAGAAAAACGACTGCGCAGTCAAACACTATTAATCAAATTCAACCCATACATTAGCCGTCGCCACTACCCGTCGGCCCCGATCGATCGATAATTAATATCGCGAAACGTTCGGGGCTCCGGCCAGGTTTCCTTCATCATTTTTTTTTTCGCCTCCCCCCCACTTTGTGTCACGTACGCTGTACGGATAGAACTTCGACCAAGCGGACGGGCATGACAGGGTGGAGCGGATGGGGCCCCGCACCTGAAATGGGATCTAATATGATTTCGTTCTTCGAATCAGGCAGGAAGTGGTCGCTGTCGTGTAAAAACGTGCATGATATTGTAACTTCAACACTGTGTATAGTGGGATTTTTTTAAATACTGAAATAATAATAAATCAATAAACAATAATATATTTATCGTGTAAAACATTATGGCATCGTCCGGCATCATAGGAATTGTACAAACGTTAGGAGGTGCTAGCAGTTGTGTCCACACTACACAACTGAGTTGTACTCGTAATCACTCTCTGCGGTCTGCGCGTGTAATATATCCATAAAATATGTAATCCATCTCGTTCAGTGATGTTTTATCGTCACGGTCGCCAGTGACCGAGTCGATTACGGTCATAATTATGACGATACTACGGCATAGTTACGACTCGGTTTCTTCGCAATTCAAACTTTTAACATAAATAAAAACAAAAAATAAAATACGTAGCCGAGTCAAATCTCATGAATTTTCATCACCAGTAGAACTCTCAAGGGTTAGCCATATATTAAATAATCGGGTCGTATAACACAGGGTTCTTGTTTTATCGTAATCTTAAAAAAAGCCTGCGTAAAACTTTTCGAAAATTTAACTGTACATAAAGAAATATACTGATGTGATACCAATATTTCACTATTCAACCGGAACTTAAAGTTGAACACGATTTGGTCGTTCCGTTTCTCGTTGAGAACCGTAATGTTTACGTCGACATTTTAAGACCAGAACAATTTTTTTTTCTGTCCACATATAAATAATTATATTCATAACCATTAAATGTAATACTTATTATTAATAATTAGTCTGTTGATTAGTCCAACCTCAATTACAATACTAAATAACTGTGTTCAAAGCTAATATGAATTTGATTCGTAATTAGGAACAGCTAATGTAACGATAACTATTGTAGTCACGTGTTAAGCTATTATCATATGTCTGTTTTCTATCGAAACATATGAATCACCGTAAATCGTTATAAACTTATATTAATACGAATAATCAAAACTACGCCTACATTTAAATATTTCAAGTCATCAATAAATTACCACATAATTAATACAATGAGCAAATATGTACGTTTGTTATATATTTACTTAGTAAGTTGTTAAAATAAAATATAACAATACCTATACAATATTTGGAAAAAAAACATATTTTTAATAAGTATACGTATAGAGCCATGATTAAAACATTTTACACCTAAAGTTATTATATCTATATAAAACAAATATATAATACAGTGAAAACTGCACTTAGACACATGTCTAATGCAGAATAGCATGGAATCAATTAAAAATTCTGCTTTAAACAGTTTTCCGCTTTATTGAACCAAACGGGAGAATTCGGATCATCAATTCGTATCAATTTTTCATATTACAAAATTAGTTTATAAAATTTATAATTTTTATTTCTGAGTTTGAGACTAATTAAAAACTTACTATATAACTTTATATAAATTATTTTAGATTAATTATAGACTTATTTTATTACAAAATTATTATTAATTTATACATATTACATATTTATATACGAGAGTTGGAAATTCAATTTAAACGTTTAGCTTTCCAAAAAATCAAGAATAGTTATTTGTTTTATCACTGTTGCTACTATTTTTTCTTCTGTATGTTGTTTTATTGAAGAAACTATTTGAAAAAGATTATCATTTTGTTGGTTATTAATAGCAAACTGATGTAGATTTTTAATCTCAACTATAATTCTGATGTTCAAATGTTTAATGTTTCACATCTGTACGGGATATTTTCGTATCACTGATTCGATAACCCAAAATACAAAAATACAAATTACCTAACTCAGTCATATTTAACCTTTTTTTTTTTTTTTGGCCACATAAAATATTTTAAAATATTTCATATGCCACAAGTCGAAATGAATGGAACAAAAAAACAAAAAACTAAAAATAAATTTATATATTTATATACTGTGTATATTATGTAAAATTTGAAAATTTATTATAAAAAATTAAATAAAATATTTATTTTAAATTAGTGTACATTTTGATATTGATTTATTTTTTTTTTTAATATTTTAGTATATCTGGTTTGTAGTTACTGCATGCTACTCTTAACAAGTCGTCAAGATGTGAATCAGTAAGCCGATTTTTGTATACATTCTTTGCATATTTCATTTTTTAATTTGCGATATACTTTGATTGTTTTTTTATACCTATTTTATATTTATAGTATAAGTTTTAAAAATTATATTTTATTATAAATTCAATGAGTTCTGTTTGAGCCACATATAAATCATTGGAGGGCCACTGGTTGAGTATCGCTGACCTAAGTGATTTATGTAGTACAGTTTTATCTTAATTATCATTTTCTGATGTACCTGTATACTTATATCAACATAACGTGACGTATGTCATTTTTCCGGCTTATACTTGTATGGAACCTACAAAATTGTTCTGTTTCAACGTTAGGAAGATTCCGTTTTATTGCGATTCAACATTTATATAAAACTATAGAAACATGCCGGGACCATAGAAAAATTTCGTATTGGTTAGTTTTCCGTTTTATTCAGGGTTCGCATTATACAGTTTTCATTTTAATAGTAAAAAAATATGGCTCATGACCGTAAAACTACGGTTTTATAAGTAGTAGATGCAAAAACGAATTTGTGGCAATAAAATAATCTTATAACATTTAATTCCCATGGCGCTAGTTTTATGTTTAAAATTCGAAATATCTATCGTTACACTCGTTCTTATCATCATTTTTTCGCCAATTTTCATCTACTACAGTAATTTTACTTACTTGATTTGACGCTGCAACGAATGAACCCAAGGATATGTACACGGAGACGAAGTTATAATAGTTACCTACACATTATACAAAATATAATTGCAGTTTGATGGAATCCGATCTTTATATTATTATAATTTTGTTTTCATAATTTTCTAATTTTAATCTTCATCCAATTCTCAATTCCTGATTCCGTAAGATGTGGTTAATGATTTACAAAATAAACCTTGTTGAGGTGTTGAAATAAACAAATAAATGAATTTGTGTAAAATTTACAATGATTGTATTTCATCTACTTGTGTAAGCACATGAAATGGAAAGTTAAATGTTTTTGACATGTATATTAAAGATCAAACTTACTGATGTATTAATTATTCAGTCCTTCAGACAAAAATGAGATTTTTATCTACGACCTTCGGGCTGGAGTATTTTTTGTTGCCGTTAATTAGATACAAAATAATCATTTGTGTAAGTGTTTTTAGTACAATTAATCATTATTTTACCAGTTCAGTTTTTAAAATTTCATAATGTTCCGTAATGTTTTTTTAATAAAAAAATATTCTAATATTACTGTCCTTATAAAGTTTTTTTTTTATATATTACTTATGACAGTATAAATATATTTTACGAAATACATACGATATTTTTTAGCGTTTCAAACATAATTATAGAGCATCATAATTTGTGTTATATAATATTTTCGTCAGTTTAAAAATAATAAACATAAAAAAAAATAGAATTATTTAAGTTAAAAAATATGCGAACATCGACTTTTCAATAATTAGTCGTTTATAATATTACATCATTATAGCTCTACTATTAGTTGCCAGGCGAATAAATAATATCTATATAAGTTGTGCGTTGATTTTGAAGTTTTATACTTAACGTTATTCACTTGTGCAATCAAAATATTGATGACATTTTGATTGTTCATACTATATCAACTGGTACACTTTGTTTTGTTTGTTAACCTACTACGTTTCAGGATATACTTATATTATACAAGAACAGGCATTAACGGGTGAAAAAGTGAAATTTAAGTTAAAAAGTTAAGTTACTCTTAGCTAAGTTACATAACAAGTTACTTTTTTTTCGAATAACTTCTAACTTAACGAGTTACGTTTTTTTTTAGTCCCTTTATGTTATATTTTTTCTTTATATTAAACAACATTATATGTAAGAAAAACAATAATAATTATCTGAAATATCAAATATTCCTTATAATGGTTAGGTTATTACAAAGTATTTTATTACAATATTTTAATAATATTTCCGCAAGATTCTTGGATTTTAATAAATATCAAAATAATGTAAGTACGTAAATACAAGTACCTAATGACTAAAACAACTTACAAAATATCAATGTATGTATGTGAAGCGACTTATGATTACAAGTATATACCTAATATATATTATTTTATACTCAAATTGTATAGTGTATAGCAGCGGTTCTTAATTTGTAGTCCGCTGTCCTTTAGGGGTCCTCGGAAGCCTGAACACCTAATATATGTCAATACGTGCCACGAGTGCATTATTACAATATTGTTGGATTATTATTATTATTATTATTAGTATTCTTTCATATATTTTTTATAATATAATAGATAAATATTATCTCTATACGATGTTCAAAAACTTGTTTCTCAAGTATAACATCAACCATCGCATAAAGTTAATAAAAATGAAATGTTAAGAATATTAAAAAAAAAAAAAAAATTAAATCTAAAATAATTAAATTTAAATTAATTGAAAAATTAAGTGTAATAAAAATAATTTTAAATGTATATGTTTTGATATGTCTATTAATTTAATTTACTATATAAAATAATTATTATAATTTTTGTTTCAATAACATGAGATGTTTTGTAAAAAAAAAATTTTCATCAGGGGTCCGTAATCTACAAAAGGTTAGGAATCGTTGCTGTATAGTATTAAGTTATCAGAAGTTATAAATAATAATTTATAACAATATTCAGATATGAAAAGAAAAATCTATAAGGGTAATCACTATTGAGGAAAAAAAAACATAATGTATAATGTGTATATATAATATACCCGGTATCTAATAAACGTTTGTTAACTTCATTACTAATTTTTAATTATAATTTGTTATTATACATAATATTATATTGATTCATATAAATGAGATTTACAGCGATAATAGTTATTGGACTAAGGCGGTGGTGGTGCAAATAATTTCAAGGAAGTCTGTTGTGTGTCGTCAAAAGTTATATTTCATAATACTTTTTTCATATTTCCTGTATGCTGAAAGTATTACGAATAACGAGTACTCCTAATATTATTACTTATTTATAACTTCAATTTGATTATTAAAATTAAGTGAGTATTATCATTGTTTTGTACTAGACATTTATGTACTATAAAAACAATAGTATTACCAAAGCGAAATTAAAAAGAAGTTTTAACTGTCGATGAAAACTTGTTGGTAAGAAATACGTTAAAATAATTGAACTATTTTGTTAGATTTCATAATTGATTTAGGTATGAAATTACCCATAACATATAGTAACATACATTTATTTTAAATAGTAAGGCATATATTATACTATGTTATTTGTTAAGCTTTAACAAAAGTATCATTATTAATTTTATGCGAAGAAAAAGTTACTTATTTATAATTAAGTTACTTTTTTTTACTTATACAAGTTAACTTAAAAGTAACTTTTAATTTTACTTCCATTTTTCTATAGTGAACCAACTTATCGAGTTATAAAAAGAAGTTAACTTGTCTAGTCTTGGTATTATGTGATGACCGCGTTAATATAACAACTCATATATTTAACACTATTCAAAATTAGTCTGATGGTAAGTATTGTTAAGTTCAACATTTCAATATTTTCATATCGGTTACGATCAAATTGAAACGTCACAATTGTTGGCATTTATTACTTATGATAAAATAATTAAAGGCATGTATAATTATTAATGAACAATTTTCGCAACATTTGAATTGAATTTCCCCCTTAACACAGTGCACGTGTAGATATCTGCATATGAAATATTTAAGTAGTGGTTTCTATATATTGTACAGTATTGAATGCAATCCATTTAGACTGTTTAGAGTTGCGTGATTAATTTTCAGTGTCGAATAGTTGTAACTATATTGTTGTGGTTGTATTTGAGATGGAGTATTTCAACCTCGTGAGAACTGAAATAAGAGTACACTGTCAAGTGTGGGTTTCAACTCAATCGAAAATCATGAACAATCGTTTATAATATTGTTATTCCAAAACAATATTTAACCGAATGTCTACATTTGCATGAATCTATCAGCAACATGGTATATTATTTTTATGTAAGTATTATTATTACAATTATTATTTTTGAATGTGAAAGTTCCGTCAACTATAATTCGATCAATGAGACTGTATTTGTACATATTGTAATACTATGTATTATAAAAATAAAAGGGTACACAAATTATTTTCAAGTTTAATTTATTCGTATAAAACTGATTTACTTTTTTATGTCATTTTGAAATAATTTAATAAAATCTATCATCGGTATCATAATAACAAAATTGTTTAAAATTCTGCACAAATTCATTAGATAAATCGGATTTTAGAAAACTACATTTTTTTAAAAGCTATTTTTGTTTCCTCTTACATTAATTGGTTATTTGTATTTAAAACCCGATTAATAAATTCTCTGTGATAAAAATGTGACAAACAAAGTATATACTATGTTAAATTTGTTATAACTCATTTAGAAGAGATTTAGATTGTTTTAAATTTGGATTATTTTTCCACTGCAAATTCGACGATTGATACTTTATTTAAATTTATACCCATATTTTTAAGCGATAATACTTAACTGTTAATTGACTTAATTCGATCAATAATAAATTTAAAGAATACTACAGTTTATGAATGTTTATTGTTATTGCGTTTCACAAGAAAAGTTTATATATGTTTATTTTATAAGTATTAAATTTACTTTTACGTGTGCAACCGTACCGATTAGACGTGCTTCCAAGTGTTGTTCCCTTATTTAATCGCTGCACATTCATTACGCAACTTTACGCCGACGTCTACCGCAGGTAATACAATGCTTTATCATATTACGATATATATTAAAACATAATTACGCCGATAACCGTACATCCGTACAAAAGTGAACTAAATATTATTATGCCTAAACCAAATCTTATTCTATCACCCGAAAAAAAAATATGGCCGATTTTAATAAACCGTCAACCAACACTCAATCCATACTTACATAAAGTACAAATACTCCAAGCTTCGCATCAAAAGTAGCCTCCGAACAACTTCCAGAAAGAGAATTAGCCATAATATTCAACACTATCGAAAATATACCACAAATTGAATATCTTATCGCTTTTTCCAAATTAATTTCACTGAAAGACATTAGATATGCTTTCCGGGTATTTAATGGTCGTTTCTGTGTATATATCTCATACAAAAATACAATCGACAATCTTCTAGTCAACCACCAAAACATTACCGTCAATAACCAAATTATCAATATTCGCCGTCTAATTAACCCAGCAAAAAAATTAATACTATCTAATATTTGCCAATAATTCCTAATTCTATTACCACCGAATCGAGTTTAAATTATGCCGGTTTTACTTTAGTATCAAAAAATAGCAGTGATGAAAATTATTCCCCTGAATTTAGAAACTCAAAATCAAAAAATTAAACAGATAATCCAATTACATTTTCAAAGGATGAAAACCATCCAATAAACATACCAATCAATGTACAGGAACTCTATGATGCACTTTTTAAATGCAATTCAAAAAACAGCACAGGCCATGATGAAATACTGTACATATTTATTAAATTACTCCCGATCAGTGCCATCTTTATACTACTAAAAATCTTCAACTTAATATAGGAGAAGAGGACTTTCTCTGATTTGTGGAAAATAGCCATTATTATACCAATACTTAAACCTAACAAAGATCGACATAAAGTTACATCTTATCGGCCAATATCTTTAATATGCACCCTAAGCAAATTGCTGGAAAAATTGTTAGCAAAAGATTGTATTGGACTTTAAAACAAACAAATTTTATCAGCAACCAACAATTTGGTTTCCAAAGGAATAAGTCCACCATAGATGCTTGAACTATAATAACAGAAGACATATACTCATCCTTCAACATCAAACAACACGTACTATTAACTTCACTTGACATTGAAAAAGCATACGATATGGTTTGGCGCCATCGAATACTAGATATACTCCAAAAAAATAAAATTAATGGCAATACACTCGCCTATATCTCAAATTTTCTATCAAAACGATCCTTCTCGGTGAAATTAAACGAAACCCATTCCAGTAACCATAATCTCCAAAACGACATATCTCAAGAATGAAGTTTAAGTGTCACCCTCTTTATAAAGCTATTTACGAACTTCCAAGTATTGTACCTTCACCATTCAAAACTATTATGTTTGCCGACGATAGTACTATATACTGTAAAGGAAGAAATATAAACACATCAAAAACAATCATGAAAAACGCCATCAATGAAATTAGCAAATGGGAAAAATCTATGGGGTTCAAATTTGGTCCAGCAAAATCCAATAGTATCCTATTCTCATACAAAACAAATATAACCCCACCTCAAATATACATGAACAATATTCTAATTCCACCCAAAAACGACTTAAAAATGTTAGGATTAAACCTAAACAATCAACTAAATTGGTCCAAACACATAAAAATTAAGACAAAATGTAACTAAATGTAATCAGGGCCATTTTCAATCGAGCTGGGGTGCTAACAGCACCATCATAATGAGAAAATATGAAAGCCTAGTACTATCTGTTATCGATAATGGTTCCATAATTTACGGAGCAGCCCCTGAATCAATTTTAAAATCATTAGATCCAATTCACAACCTAGGCATCCGAATTAGCATTGGCGCCTTTAAAACCAGTATACTTAGTAAACGAATGGATAAGTCTATCTTTTCATGCGTTTTTATCGAGCTTGGTAAAATGAGTATTCCTCGAATATGTTATTGAGTATCTAATATTCGTTATAATTTTAAATTGTATTGACATATTTAGTTAATTGTTATATATAGACTTGGTTGAACAAAAAAATATTACTTTGCAAACGCGATTGGTTGAAAAGGATCTAAAGATGTTTCCAAATGTTGATGAATATATGAAAGAAAAGAAGTCAACCAGAAGGTGGAAGCTATTATTCAACTACATTTACAATCACTTACAGATTATCTTTGTCGTTATTCCCAAAAAAAAAAAGATCCTAGACATGGTAATATGTGGATAATAGATCCATTTGAAGCAAACAATGAAAATGTAACAATTTAAATATGCACGTAAAAAAATGTCTCGTCGATTTATCCGACTCCACACTCAAAACTAAATTCCTGGAATTATCAAAATCATACTTTTGGCTGTATGAGTATTCATTGCTGAGTGAATAAACAATGAAAATCTTAATTACATTTTCAACAACGAAAAAACATTCTCATCCGTCTCAGTTATTAAGACAGGTCTCGGATAGAAATAAATAAAGCTCTACGTCATGCAGTGACTACATTGGAGCCAAAATAGCACGAACTTCTTCAAAACAAAAAACAAATAGGAACAAATGTCACATTAAGATTAATACGTATAATATTTACTCGCGGTTTGTGCACTAAGCTTAAATTAATTTGTAATAATTACAGTAACATATAACTTTCGTCTTAAATAAAAAAAATCCTTTTTTATTATCTTATAAATGTATTTTTTTATATTAATTTAGTATGGGACTGGTTAGAGAAACGGTAATTATATAAAAGTTTTTATCTCTGAATAAGGACATGAGATTTATAATATAAATTATAAGTACTATAAAAATATAGGTAAGTTGTGCGTAGACTTTAGTGAATGGATTTCATGGTATATGAGGTTCAAAAGATTAGCGACTGCTGATATAGATACATAAATATTTTTGTGATTAATAAAAATAAATACGAACACTTCAGGTTTAGATTGTCATTTGTTACAAGCTGTATTTAGTTAGTATGGTCATTTTTTGGTAAGGACAATGCAACAAGGGATTATGCTTGTAGTTTAAGAAATTTTTAATTTTTTTGTAAAATATTGCGAACTTCTGAATGTATATTTATCACATAACTCGACATTTTTAACGTAATACATACTTTATATTTTATACGGGTAGTACTTTTGATTGTTCCTAGTTCTACTTTAATGCAACAAATATTAAAACTCGAACACGATAAATTATAGATAGATACATGATATGAATTTATTTGGTATCCTCGACGACGAACAGCAGTACAAGGGATCGGATACGCAAACGAATATATTATTATAAACTAATAGGAGCATGTATTTGATTAAAATTTAATCACAGTAACGTGTACGTTATCAATCAGATTGATGTCAGTATAACAATACCGATTGTGATGAATCTACATTGCTCGCAGTGCGTTAAATGAAAATAGAATCTCAGTGTCTGTCCCTATCCCTCCTTTCTTTCCCTTTCTCTCTCATTCTTTCCAACCCTTTGTTAAATTATTCTTTTTGACAACAATTTGTTTGCCATAAAACGTATATAAATATCTTGTATATTATGTTTTATGTATGATACAAAAATTATTGTACATCCATTTCTGTTGGGTTCAAGTGAGCAGCGCCGTACCTCATTCTCTGAATATTCTAAAACCGTAGTTATCTACATAGGGCAGAGACGCAGGGTGAAAAATTGATCGAATACACGTCCGTGTTATCTATTACATTTGACATTTTCCGGTTCCGAATCCCAAGGATCCTCTAAAGATCTCTCATATATCTATGGCCATCTAAAATATGGGTTAAAAAGGCGGGCTTATACTTATAATAAATTGCATTTTAAATGACCAGCTAAGACCAAATGAACGATTTTCGATGGAATCGGAATTACGATCAGATGATATGTTTCTCCGAAAGCTGCCGTTGCCGTATTAATAGATTGATTAGATCATTTTTTTTTTAATGTATACATTACGTAATCGATTTTAATGTATACTCTCATAATTGCGTTGGCATCGAACACAATTATGATTACAAACAAGCATACACGGTTGTCATATTTTATTATTCAGTCTCTTAGATTCCGAGTGAATCGAAGAAAGCGTTGGTTTTACTAAGATGTGTTATTTTTTTTTTTTCGATTTTGTGTACCCGATTTCGACTAGTAGAATTTCTCAGAACATCACAATTATAAGAGATTTCCGATAAAT
The DNA here is from genome assembly GCF_003268045.1 of Sipha flava. NCBI lineage: Eukaryota > Metazoa > Arthropoda > Insecta > Hemiptera > Aphididae > Sipha > Sipha flava. The sequence goes on from NW_020273108.1 coordinate 2,300,897, forward strand.
AATGTTTTCTAGTTAATACCCTTGATAGACGGTTTTGACTTTCCCAACATTTTTCTTGATAATTACGAAAAACTGACGAAGAGTTATAAAAATACGGCCAAATTCGCGGTATACCGGTTTCCGAAAAATCTTTAAAATTTAAACACCCGATGTTTTGTACTCAGAATTGTTTTTTTTGAGCACAATTACACGAGTTTAAAAGACCAATGTAGTGATAAATACCATTGCCCATCCCTGAATCTCACCCGACCTAAGAATGTTGCACTGCTTTTTTTTTTTTTCTTGTACCCGAAATGAGTAACAATAATAATTTTCAATTATCAAACATATTAAAATACGATGTTTTACGCTTACATTAAACTATAATTTTAACTAACAACTACGAATTTATGGGAATTTTAAAGTGTTTATTTATTCAATTTAATTGGAATAATCAATAAAAAATATAGTTACTGCGTTTGCATTGTTTTTAAATTAATTTTATATTTGCAGAAATTACATAATAATACGATTAAGAGGATTATTATTAACAAATTATAATTTAGTCGTATTTGTAATAACTTGATAAAAGTATATGCATATATATTTTAAAATACTAAGCAATATTTTAATAATGAACAGGAACTAACTAAATAGAACTATTAAAAAAACAAATTTGTTGATAATTTAATCAAATCATAAAATATTATGTTAAGATGTGTTAAAATAACATAATTATAATTAAAACAGAAATACATAGCTTTCTGAAGATATTACAGCAAAGTTTTAATTATAAATTGTTGTAGTACAAGTTTTACGGTTGAACGTGAAAAACGTTTACATTGTACAGCCAAGGGTGTATATTATGTATCTTATATTGTAAAGTGTTCGTCACTAGAAATGTTTAGTACTAATTACTACTGTTTATCATTAAGTTTAATCTTATCACTAATCAAATATAATCCTACCGAGTGTAGACAGTATATGTCTAACATATCTCATTATCTTAGCATGTATAAATACGATGTGTGGACATTTACATTTCAGAAAACTTCAATAATAACATAAAATAAGCTTTTGTTTTTATTACACAACATTTCAATATTACAACCAACGGCTAAATAATAATAAATATTAATAAACATTAAATAAAGTGTTCAATTTAATTTAAGTATTTTAGTATTTAATTAAATACCAACTGGTATTATCTCGTTTGGTTTCGTATACGAATAATCGAGCTACGGTTACACAGCGTGTATAATGTGCTATTCTTGACAATATAATTGATAGCTGTGTCGTATCATGGCCAAAAAAATCTTATGTATACAGCTTGCTGCCTCTGTTTTAATAATCGTTTCTTAAGCTTATACGATTCGACGATACAAAAGACAATATGTTGAGTGTTTATTGATTAATTTGCAAAGACCACATTGTTCATCGTTAGATTCTTCATTTTTTTCTCTCTCTTATCTTTTGTATTAAGTGAGACATTTTATAATGCTATACATAAATCTAATCCATGTTGATAATTTTTTTTTTTAGGTTTTTAGATAGAAAATAAGGATATAATATTTTTCTAAAAAAAAAAAATAAAATAAAAAACAGTACTATCAACTGCAATGTTCTAAATATTTTAAATGTTTTTTTTTTTTAATGTTTTTATATTTATTATATTGGCCCACTGATTTTACTTAAAACATAACAAAATCTTAACCATTATTGTTATTTATAAATCTATAAAATATAAACAGCCTATTTCAAAAATGTTTCAGTTAAATTAAAAATAGACAAAAAGTAAGAATGTAAATAATAGCTTCCTATTAGTATCTCGATCATAATTTTCCTATACAATTTTCCAACACTATAAAAACTACACTTTTTGACAAAAGAATAAATGAGTTAAGATATTGGTTTTTATGTTCAATGTTTTCCTAATGGCACATTTTAGCATAATTTATGGACTTACAGATTTACTAGCTAAAAAGAAAATAACCTAAATAAGTAAAAAAATAAAGTCATTGGGCAATAATTTGATTTTTTTTACATTTTGATAAATTATTATAACTTACAAAGAGTAGTTAGTTATTATAATTTATATAAAATAATATAACATCAAATTCAAATAGTATTCACTATTTATGATTTTTGTCAAGTTCATCAATGTATTTTTTTGTTCACAAGTGAAAATTTGAGTTTGTTTTGAATTTATCGGATATTATTAAAATAAAAATTAAATCATATTGAATTTTTAAAATTTTATGGTTAAAAGTAACATAAAATAAATAATGCTAACGACATCATAATCACATAAATACGGTCTGTAAAATATGTTTTATATAGGTAATTTGTACTATAAATTACCCGGTTATACTTAATTGTAAATAATTTGAAAGAGGAAGACCAAAAAATAGATAGTTGGATACGATTCAGAATGATATTAGGGTTGTTGGTGTGTGCATAGGGGATGTAGAATATCGAGACGAGTGAAGGTATAAGATAAGGGTGGTCGAACCCAAATAGTTGGGAGATAAGCGAAGGAGAAGAAGGCTCTCAATATAACAGCGATTGCAGGCGTATAATATACCTATATACCATATATGCTTCACAAAATGAAACAAGTAGTGTTAAATAATGGTTTATTGAAATACACTGATTATTGATTTCTAAATCCAATGCAATTAAAAATTTTGCTTATAAAAAACATATATATCAAAAGATGTATTCATAATATAATAATTATTGTATGTGTCATGTGCACAAACATATCAATACGGAACGTCGGAATGGATAGGTATTATTAAAAAGGTCAGTGCTGAAACTTCACTTATAATTGGTTATGAGTCATTATTATTATACAGTTTTGTGGAGTATTTTGTACTGTAATTACAACATTTTCAGTCGCTGTGAACTCCGTTATTTCTTTATAATTCCGCGGAGAATAAACTGTTCAATTTTTCCATATATAACTAATTATATTATGATTATTATTCTATTATGTATACATTTTCTGTACAATCGGCACAGTAGTTTAACGGTTGACAAAAAACGCGATTTATAAATCGACAAAATGTCATCGGTTTTACGTCCAATAGCAAAAATGCAACGATAAACATAAAAATTTGTTTTTACGATTTTAATTTTCGATTTTACGATTCTGCGTTTGATAGTTTTTTTTTTACATACCTAGATTCGTAAAACAGTAATAGCGATTTGACCTCTATACTATTATGATTATCAACCACTGAATTATTCGTTGTAGGTAAACATGATGCTTAACTTTTGATACAAATGTAATTTTATAGTTTTTTCAAAAGATTTTGTAAATAAAAACTTTTTTTACAGTATTACAAGAACCTAGTGTAAATTTAATTACCTAATAATAGTTATTTAAATTAAAAATGACATAAATTTAGTTTTTAAGTATATCTAATGTTTTAAATATAAATTTTAAATTATATCAGCCGTGATAGTATTTTCATTATTTCAATAAATACATTTTAGAGTAATAAATCTATATTAATAGTTTAATGTAGCAACTTTCAAGTTAAATAATTCGAGACTATGATTTCAAATATTTTACTGATTAAATAAAATTAATTTTTACTGATGTAAATTTATTACGAGACCCGTTTAATTTATATCAAGTCAAATCCATTATTATGAGACAAATGTGTTTTGAATTATATTCACAGAATAGAACTTTATATGTATATTAAGTTGTGAAAGAAGAATAATACACACACACACACACACACACACACACACACACACACACACCAGTCAAATGTAACTGATAGTGGATGTAACATAATAATAATTTATGAATAGGAAAATTTTTATCTCAATTTTTAGACTGTTGATTTTTTGTACAATTTTGTTTTACCACACAATATCATGTATGATTATAGGTTAATTAAATTACTCAGCTCTTTTATTCCAGTTTTTCATTCATACAATTATACAACAAGGAAAACTCATTATGTTGTTATAAATTTAATTTATCTGATTTCAGAACAAAATGCAGTTAAAAAAACATAAAAAGAGATTTTAGAAAGAAACTATAGAAAATATTTTTTTAGTTGAGTATTTTAATAGTCAGTAACATAGAAAGATAAAAAGAAGTTTAGATATTTCACGATTATTGAGGAAGAACATAGTGATTAATAATTGTTTAACGAAGAGTAATAGATAACATGAAGCGAGACGACATCTTTATGTCTTATATAGCAGATTAAACCCCATTTAGTGTATACTGGTAAAAACAAAACAACAATTTAAGATACTATCATACAATCAGAACCGAAACAGAGCGTGAACTTTATTTTATACAATATGTTTGTTTTTTGTCAAAAACAACTTAACAGATGTCAGAAGCAAAATGATTATTTAAAATGGGTTTATTATAATCAGGAAGAGTTCGAGTATAACAAAATCCTTTGAAATGTATAAAAGATACATGAATCTATATAGTGCTAATATACACGGCTATATGAATTTTGAAATTAAATATGTAATAGCTCAGCGGTTTCTACATTTTTTTGGGTTACGCACCCCCAATACAAAAAAAAAAAATAATCGCGCTTCCCAATATAACATTTTTTATTATTTTAATATAAGCAAATTATTGTCGATCGTATAATAAATACATAGTAGTGCAATATACAATATAAATATTTGCTTTGCACTTCCCCTAATAATTGCTTGCGCTTCCCAAGGGAGGCGCACCTAACAGTTTGGAAACCTCTGTTACAACTTATACTACCAAGTTTATTAAACCTAATTCTTCAAATTTTTATTAAAGACTTTTATATTCATTATTAATTCGATAACAATTTCCTGTACCTACTCGATATACTTTAGGTAAGGGAACTTTTTTTTTACAAAAGAATAAACAAATATGTACACCAATTATTATAATTATTAAAAAGTAATACTATATAATCTAAAATAATTAAAACAATATATACTTGTATTAATAGAAATAAAATATTTTAAAAATGAATAAATTATTTTTATAATACATATATAAAACAATTTATATTATTTCAAACACATTATACCATTCTAAATTATTATTTTAAAATTTAATACAATATAACAATTAAAATTATAGTACTAGCTGACTTACAGAAACTCATATTTTAGGTACCTTTTTAGTGAACATAAATCCTTGTTTAATTGTATGTTTACCATTATATCGGTTTTATTTTTTTTTGTGACTAAACTTTTGGACAGTAAATCTGTAACAAAAGTTTCATGTAGCAAACTTTTTTTTATTGAAAATTGAACACATAAAGTACTTTAAACAAGTTATACTTTGATTTTCTCAGTAGTTCCCCTATGTATATAAAAAAGTGAAAAAACTTGGAAATAATTTATGTTTTATTTCAAGTTAAAAATAAATATGCTAGTCTAAATATTTAATGATTAACAATTGATAAGAATATAAGTTACATAAATTAACTTATCCATATTTATTAACATTTATCAAACTTTTATAACAAGTGGTCTTAACAACAAAACTATTTTATGACTTTTGGTTTAAAAACAAATTTGATTATAACAGTCGGTTTTATAACACTTATCTCAATATTCGCGTACATATTATAATGTTGTGTATTTAATAAGCTCTTGTCCATATAATATATTTAACTACATATTCAGTATATCTACATTTGTATTATATTTTTTTTTACGATCTTTCAGTAATTTTCTTTCGTACATTACAATCTACCACTGTATTAAAATAAATTCCTATAAACGATTACGATATTTAACATAATAAAGGACAATAATATAAAAGAAAAAAAAAATAATTTAATATCTCGGCCCAATGGGAGGTTGAGGTAGTGTTTGAAGAAGTTGCTCACAGTAATTCACAGAACAATACCTACATAATTTAATCACACAAAATCATAATATTTTTTAGTAAATACCTATAATTTGTTATTTATGATTTTTTTTTTATATTATAACTGTAATACTGAATTTGACAATCATAATGATAGAAAAATTCTAATCTATATTACAATATGGTTAAATAGTTCTCCAATATTTCATTGTCTTGAATTATTCACGGTGAAAAACTAACAGTCAATTTTAGAGTAAAACATTGATCAACTTCTAAAAAATTTTTTTATGTGTGTAACTACAAACTCTGATAAATAACAAGGAAATTTTTGGGGTATAAACACAAAACAAATTTTAAATTGAACATTGTATCCTTAAAAATATAAAATTAAAAAATATTATGATTATAAACGACAATATTTATATTTACGGCTCGCAGATGAAAACTACTCGTTTCGTGAGCCAAATGTACCGTACAATTATTGTCGATAAACATTCGTGGAAATAACTTTGGTTTTCGCTACCTCTATTAGCTGTAAATCGATTACGATGATCTGATTTCGAACTTGTGGATTCACGAAATATTTGGATAAATAGCGCGACAAGATGTCGGGAAAATGACCGGAAAATCCGTGTACAAGAATATTATAAGCACCTGGTTGGTCTGTTTGATTCGTTAAAGCCGGGTTCACACTACACCGCACCGTGTAATGTGTATTTCACCATATCGTGTATCACGAATGTGCCCTTAACACACTACTTATCAAATATTGGTCACATATTATTGAGTATGTCATTGAATCTATTAAGATCAATGACCACAAGTTCAAAATTAATTGGATATACTCAACTTTATGGTGGCGCGTGCGCTTACTTTGGCAAAAAGTGATAAATACATATAATCATGAAATATATAGATACCATGAATATAACATAAACGAACTATAAGTACAGGTATGGTGAGTAACATTTAAAAATAATTGATTAGTACCAGTCGTTTAAAAATTTATACTTCCATAAATATTAGAATAACCCTGTTTCGGGATCGAAGACATAAGAGTTTTTTTATTTTATTTTTTATTTGTTGTCTAGTTTTTACCACAGTTATAAGTCATATTTTAAGATGTTTGGAAAAATATGGAGAATATGATGGAGTACTCGACTCGTTTTTGCCAACGATTACTCTCACTTCATTTGCGCGGTAGATCATCGGTGATGTATCTAAACACGTAATAACCCCATGGCTCGATCAATCGTAAACAATTAATATAGTTTAACACGATGCGTTTTATTTGTATATGTTTCTCAACCTCTTTGACATCACGACTCTCAAAATAGGTAAAACAATTAAATCAATCACCTCACGACCCCCTCCCCCATTACAATAAATAGTAATTTAACCTTTATCTGTTGCACTATTTACAAAATGTATTATACTCGTATCATTAATCATTAACAAAAGTAACTAGTATACGAATACGGGTAAACGTTGATTGTATTTGCCACTTTTTATCTATGCAAAAAAGGCTTCTCTCTCATGGAGGCATTAAAAACTAAGTACAGAAATCGTTTGTTATAATAGAAAATCACTTACTTTTATGCGTTTCAAATGTCGATCCATGAACTAACAAACTTTTTCGTATACAACAATCACAGATATCACATTATTCTGTTTCATTTAATTTTTAATTTTAGTTTAACCCCTCGGTTGAGACTTGCTGAGGTGAAAACTCATCTATAGTTAATTCGAGTTGACTTTAGTCGATTGCGCGTCGTTCGAGATTATAGAGTTAACTCTCTGACTCCGGTTCGAAAACGGCATATTCGTTATTTCGAGTTACAACCCTTGTTATCCGAGTGAAATAGGTAGATTACTCGTTACTCTATTGATAATATACTCTAATATTTTAGAGTAATTTTTTTGTAATTTTAATTTTTGATCATACATTTATGTATATATTCCATATTATTTTCAACACTAACACTTTTATTTTGTAGTTTTGTGGTATAATGTAGTTATTCTTTTCATCATACACATTTATGGCAATGATCACCTAATACTATAGTTTTTACTGTACACAATTTTAATCTCCTTCGAATAATTTTTGTGTGTAATATACTATGGACGATTTCCTCATTGAATCGAATAACAAACAGATTTTTAAATAAACTTATTCGATCTTGAAATGAGTATACTATGATTGTAGAATACATTTTCTTAACGATTTTCAATCAGTTATCAAAAAAATCTCATCTAACGATCGTTCGAATTTTTGGAGTGATCTCGATTAAACACTACTCTACTACACTAACTACATACGAATATTGGAACGCGACCCCGGTGTAAACGATAGTGTGCCGTGAAGATAACCGGACTCGTCGACGAGGACGCGCAAAGTTTTCAACGGTCAGCGGTGCGGGGGCGGTGCCCACGGTGGTGGCGCGCCGACCGTCAACGAGTCTGGTCCGCCGATCGGCCGTTAGCGCGCGGTACGAACGGCGCACGCACATATACGAACACCGCTTCGGAGCGAGCGCCCGCCGTCAAGTTTCTGTCACGCGCCAGTCGCCTGACCGTCCACATTGCGTTACGGTCGTGCGCGCGTCGTTGTTCGCGAGCGTCGCCGGTACGTCCCGGACTGCACGTTTCCCGCGCGCGCGAGTTTTCTTCCCCGTTTCCGCGTCCGAACCGGCCGGTATCCACCGACACCGGTATAACAATAATTATAGTACACGTCGGTTCGTGAACCGCGGTACCACTACAAGTACCACTACCGCCACCGCCACCGCCACCGGGTGCGGTAACGCGATTTCGGCAAGCGTTCCACGGTCTACCGTGACCACGAAGACGACGAAGATCCCGCAGTCCGGTATGTACGACGCGGGTTGACAGCCGAGTCACTCGCAACACGATCCGCCGCCGGCGACGGCAAAGACTTTTTTTTTATTCGCTCACCGCGGCCGACCGAACGGCTTTTACTCTTGCGTCGCACGTTACACCGTTAACCCGTCCGATTCGGCAACGAAATGGTCCGTCCTGCGGTCTTGGCTTTGGCGCTGCTGTTCTGGCTGAACGCCCGTCCAGGAGGAGTTTCGGGTCAAGGTAATTGCACCCTTTATTTTTATTACACATACTTATATGTATGAATGTATGTATGTATACGTTACCCATGTGTGTGCAATATACGACGTGTGCGAGTGTATGTGTGTGTGTGTGTGTGTGTGTATGTGCACGTTATTCACGGCCGCCCTCAGTTAACCTGTCAATTCGGCCACGTCGTTAAAAAGTCACGCGATATTTTTTATTACATCTTTTTCTTTTTTTTTTTTCATATTTTTCCATATTTTTTTTTTTTCATACTCATTTACTCTTTACACTCATTATACTCTTATTATTTATAATACAAATGGTGGTCAACTAGACGCTACCGTTGTACTTAGTAATTCATTTACATTATAATGTATGCGTATTATTATACGTTATGATTATACACTACACGATTACTACACGATTATACATATACATGTATACAATTTTATTATTATCCAATCTACCCAAGCACTAAAACAAAATTGGCGAAAATGTCGTTGAGACATCAAAATATTTCTAATACCATTATAATGCGCACCGACATTAACAAATTATCTGCACAACATTTTGATCGAAATTTATTATTATAAATTGCATAGGTATTCTTCATGCTTTTATGCCAAAGGTTTTGTTATAATATAACTGCACGCTGATATTTTAGTTATTTGTTGCTCACTTTGTTGTGTTACTGTTTAAATATCATACATTTGATTTGTTTAATTTTAAAACCATATTTTAATTAAATTAATTTTTAGTAATATTATATTTTCTAAATAAATTATTTTTTAATAGTAAATTAATTATTCACAATGTTCTTATAATTACAATAATTATAGTTATATAAATAATTTTTCATCTTTGATTTCGATTCTAACAAAGTATTCCAATATGAAACTTGGTCTTTTCCTTTGATATTATCGTGTGCACCTAAGAGTATGCGAGTTTTTAATAGGTTTATTAATATCAAATTATATTAATTTCGTTCATGATCTTTATAATTAACTCATATCATAGGCCTATATTACTTAATTTCTTTCAAAGAATTGTTTTAGTGATAATATTTTGCTTGATGAATATTTTCTCAGAATTATTCAAAAATTAGATAATTTATTAATAGTTCATGTTATTTAATATACCAGAAAATATTTTTTCAAAACTATTTTAATTGTTAATATATTAATTTTTTGCAATAGATTCTGTATTCAAATAAAAATAACACAAATACCAGTGGTTCTAGGGTGTTTTGTTACACCTCAGGTTACATCTATGTATATAATATATTTATTGGTTCATCATTGCCCTTTTGTTGTTAGCTGAATATCGCTTAAATATTCAGTATCAAGCTTTGTACATTATTATTATTTTTATAATTTTACAAGCTTTAGCTATATCAAAAGGTTTCCAAGCGATATTACCGAATATTTGTAAGTGGACGGTGAATCGTTTGATGGCCAATGGTTTTATTATTGGAGTGAAAAAAAAATGAAGTTAATAAAAAATATCCCGTGACAACATATTTATGTGAAGTAGAGGATTCATTATTATCAAACATTGAAGGCAATTTAATGTTATGATCAATATTATAAAATAGGGAATTTGCAGTATATTAATTTTTCTACAAGATTTATAAATGGTATTTTTATTTATATATAAGTTATACGTTTTTTAACTTATATATTGCTATAAGTAAATATTGAAGGAATTTATATTCACAGAATAAGTCTAAATTTAATTAAATTAAGGTGTTATATGTTTATGTTGAAGTTTTATAGAAATATCACTTAGTGTATATTTTTAAAGTAGAAGTAAATAAACAATGAGAATTAATTTACAATACACTTATATTTTATTTTGTTAACATTATTCTTGGGTAATAGATTTGCACTGAAATTTTTATATTATATTTTAGTATACACATACATTTTGGAAATTCAATTCAGAAAATATTTTACTCGTCATGTTTAGGTTTAATCGGTAGCTTTCCCAATAAACTTCGTAGAGCAAGTGTTGATTGATCATTTTTAGTGATGGATCTTAATCTAATTTAATTTTAAGTCAACTTTAAAACTTAAATATTGAAAAGTTGATTTTTTTAGGTATTTTTTATGTAAAATGGCATACATAATTATGAGAAATAGATAATGATAATTTTTTTATTTTTTGACTTCAATTTTTTTAAGTTGTAGTTTTATTTTCAATGTTTGTATAAAAAATGTACCCAACATTGTTTCAAGACAGTCTAAAAACAAACATCTAAAATTATTTTCGAGATTATTTAATTATATAATAAATTTAAGTTGCAATAAAATTTAAGTATATGTTATTAATAGACATACAATTATAAAATACACCGAACGATTTTGTATTCATGATAATTCTTTAGTACCAAAATGATTTAAAAATATGAATGTACCGAATAAAAATGTACAGTTCCTACCAAATTAAGTTGTTATATTAAATATTAATGACATACGTAAGTATATTGTACCTACCTATATACATTATTATTATATGTTGGTAATTTAACAACCCATACTATTTTATTTTTATTTCATGCTTCTAAATGGCTATATTAAAGTTTTAAAAGTGTTAATTTTATATTTTTTGAATAAAAATATCAACTTACTTCATTTGTGTATTAAATTAAAAATAATGTACTAAAATAGTTAGTAGTATACCTACAATAAAAATTATTGCTTTGTTCTGCTGTAAAACATAATATAAATATGACTTATTTGTAATATTTTGATATTTGATTAAAATAATGAAAATAAGAACATAAAGTAAATTAAAATTTAAGGTTTTAAAGCTTTTAAGATTATTTTATTATTAAAATATAACATTTAGTTCTATGTAAAGAATGTTTATTTGTCTACATTTAAAGAATAAATATCTAATATTAATTTTAGTATACATTTTTTTTTTATTGTTGATCTTTATAGTTTTTTTTTTCATCTACATTTTTATATTACATTAATGAAATGCATATAATTTATTTTTTCTATATTTCATATTTATTGTATTAAAAACATAATAATTAAAATTAAATTTTAAAACCATTATGAAGTAGTTTTTTTCATTAAGAGCCTATTTGAGTACTATTGGTCAATTATGAGTTATTTAAAAAAAAAATATTGACATTTGATAATTTTTAAAATTATTTTAATTGCTTACTTTTGTTTATACTATAAAATAAATATTAACGAAGTATATTTTTTAAAATTATTTCTTTTGAAACTGAACTAAAAATGTTCACACCTACGGTTTAATCAATTTTTCGAACAATTGCTTTTTTGACAATGTTTAAATCTTAATTTTCTTCACAATGATTTTATAAATCATACATAAACACACAGTTCACAATTTGCTATGAATAAGTTTAGGTAATATTTTAGTGAAAAAATAGTAAAAACGATATTGTTATTGGTGACAGAATGGTTATAATATCGAATTCGGTGTGGTATTTAAAGATTTTTTTCATTCGGGAAGATGTTTTTATGGCTCATGAATGAATATTGACATATTAGACTGAAATCATAAAAAAAAAAATACATATCACAATTTTACTAACTAGATAAATATAATTAAAAAAATTGGGTGAAAAATAATTAGAAATATATGTAAATGTTAGCTCTCTTTATTCCGTTGTTCAAAATAATGTTTTCATTTAAATCTTTCGCTAGTAAATCATTACTTTAATAAATGTGCATTCAATTAAAAAATATTCCAGCTACAGATAAGTAATATATATATAAATATGATTACATTATTTCTATTTAACTAAACAATTATAATTAATAGAATCATGAGATCTTTGACCTATTTTTTACCATTATACTTTACAGATAAAAAGAGTAACAATTCATGCATAGTTATCAATTAATAATTACAATGTTTTCATTGAAATAAATAAATTTTATGTACTCATAAGACTCGAAATGCCATAAAAAAAAAAAGAATTAAATTGTTTTTGTAGTAATTTTCTATGTTATTAGAATAGATTAAAAATTGTCATTTTTTTTTTTTTATTGATGATACATTCTAAAAAATAGTGACTTATTATTACACTGATATTAAGTGTTGCAACTTATGAAATCAACTAAAAAAAAGAAAAAGATCTAATCATCGAATTCATGTATAAAAATAAAAATATAAATAACTAAATTAAATAGCGATGTAATAAAATGATAAATAATCAATTCATGTAAATATTAGCTCTAAATTTAGTATACATAATTTTGTACCAAATAGATTTGCAAATTTAATGTCTAAAGTCTTTTATCTAATTTGTGTCATACTTCTTAATAATCATAATCATGCAAAACAAAAAAAAAAATTGAGTCTGGTCGATAAACATCTGAACGCTAGTGACAATATATAATATTTGTCTATGGTAAAATCGAAGATGAATAAAGACTAATAAGACTAATAAAAGGGAACAGAAAAATGTAAAATGTTAATTAACTTTTGTCTCCTATCTTGCTTATATTTTTGATCAATAAATTATAAATTATAGAATTTTAAAAATAATACTAAGCGATGAATAATAATATATTAAAACCGAATTCTTTATCTCATACCAAATGTAATTTAATAGTTGATAAAGTATAAAAAATTGTTTATTCTTGTATGTATTTAAATCACGTTTTAAAATAATGTATAATTGATCAATAACAATTTTAAAATTATAACAGTATTTCAAATATATAAATTAAAAAAATCTTCACCTTTAAATCAATCTTGTCATACTCTATATGTAGTTTAAAGTTCACGAAAATTGTGAAATTTTGCTTTCTAATTGAAATAAATAAACAATTGCTCGTTGAACGCAAATATGAATAAAAATTACTTCTGTAGTTGAAGGTCCCATTAGTAGTATATTATTAACTAACCCGTTCTTAGTAATTTTTGCGATGTAGTGATTAGGATATTAATTAAGTATATAGGAGGCACATTGAATCACATCGATTTAGTCGATTTAACTGCATACGACGTTGTATCACACGTTTCATCGAAAATTCATACATCAGTCTTACATCCACAGCTTAATTAAACGATTTAAAAAAAAAACTATGAACCGGAATGGATAAGAACTAACAATAGCAGAAATAATAATTTTATTCGTTCTTAAGTTCAAAGAGTCGCTTGCTAGATTTAATCGTTTCTATAATTACAACTGATGATCAAGTTGATAGAACGAAATTATCCAAATGGATTGTTTTTTTTGGAACCTAATATTTTTGGAATTGTTTCAAGTCAACGTTAATAAGATTAATTTGAAGAAAATTATTCGCGTTGAAATATAAGTTTATTGAATACTACAGATATTAATCTCTCTCCCAATCTAATTTCCCATTTCTGATTCGACATTCGTGACTTGATATTATCAGCATTATAACAAAAATATTATTAAATAACATATCTTTAAATTCCTGCTAATCAACTAACATTCTACACGGTTGCTGAATTCTGTAACATACATATAACGTCTATGGCGACGGCGATGATAGGATAAAGTTAATGAAAGTGGCGGCGTGATTAAATCGAAGGAATCCGACAGACCCTGATAAATGGAGAAATTTGCAGGTTATCTGTTATAGAACGTGTGTACATTGTCCGAGATCGTCGACGTGACGAGGTATGAGAAGGGAGTACGTAACAGTCGCCACCGTCATCTCGTCAAAGTTTAATTTATTTTTTTGGTGCCGTGCAGTTTGTTGCTATCGCCGTCTACGACGTTTTGGTGCTGGGCTGGATTAGCACTTACCTTTTTAGCGCTATAATTTAAAAAAAAAATTGTGCATTTGTGGGGCTGGTTGGACACTATTTATTTTCCTTCTTATTAGATTTTTTAAATCATTTTTATTAATAAATTTTCATTAGCTGGAAGAACACCTTAATATTAATAGAAATAAAAGTAACACAAATAAAGCAATAATATACGTGTTTATTATAAAATGTATTAACTAGTGTATTATATTGTACTATACATTACTTTTGCGGCTTGTAATAATCCTAATGTGCATTAATTTATAACACACGATGATTGTTCTTTAGTCGATATTACCCGTTTTCTAATATTTGTTATGACAATTTCTTTTTCAACTATTGTGGTTTCAGAATCACGAGTATGATTACTTTGAAATATTTTTAACACACCTGAATTATCAATATTCGTACGGATCCGGGCTGGATAAGTATTTTTTTGGCGGCACCTCCAAAATGCTTTTTTACTTGTCAGTTCTATACTTGTCAAAAATGTATATACCCGTCATATGAAAAAACTTCGCGATCTCATTTGGTTCCATTATAATATCAAATATTAATTTGTTCACCTTACGAGGTACATGAACTTGAATGTACTATACGGTGTAACAAGTTGGATTCTAGAAAAAGTATTAGTTATTGTATAGTTATCTAATTAGTCGTAATAACTGATAAAGATTAATTCGTACATTCCCATTTTGTTTCCCCAGTGTCGAACCGGTCGTTTATAAATTCTCAGAAAAATTATATAAAAATAAATTGTTTAAAGAGAACTTTAGAACAATGTTTAATAAAATAATATAAAATACAATTTTTTATATAAATATGAGCGTATATCTTTATATCAATATTTATATTTTATACATTGAGTATTTTGTCCCGTGTGTGTTTGTCAAATGCATACATTTTTAAAATTGTAGCACCTAAAATATTAGCGCTGAACCGGTCCAGCGCTAAATCGGTGGTGCCAGAACGTCTAGTTTCTAGTGAATATTTTTACAGTATGTTTTATAACAGTATTAGTTGATCAGCACGAAATGGTCTTCCAATTCGATTCCAAAATAATATCTGTTATTTGTCTTACGATAGTTAATTAATAACGTGTAAGCCACAAAGCGCTCCAGTTCATCGGTAGTGTTTTCATTATTTTTTTTTATTTATTTTCATTTATTACATTTCAAACAGCATCACGCACGCTACAGCTCTATATAATAATTGTATAGAATTATAAATTAGCAAATTGAATAATTGATGGATATAATGATGGAGAGGTGGTACGGAGAGAGAAATATGTTTTAAATATAAGCTATTCGGTCTGCGTGCAACCCTTCAAACGTATGTCATTTGAAAGAAGCATCGTCGCCAGTTGTCTGTCTCACCTATATACGCCCTAATAAACATAAGATATTTCATTTTCTAATGCCCCTTTTGAATATATATATGTATATATATATATATGAATGTTTATATATATATATATATATATATATATATATTATACGTATAAACACGCGCACATATATACATGGTTTTCTCAACAATGGCATTATTAATGATGACAAAATGAAACGCTTTAATATAGAAGTACACGCACGCACATTGCGTCGATGGCAGACGACTCCTCGCCGACGACGCGGCAACGGTATTCATTAACCATACTGCATAGGGTGTCGCTACCACCATTACCACAGTCTTCACCGAATTGTTATAATAAAATTCCTAAATGATATTCTTACAAGTCTGTGTATTGCTGTACCAACTGTTGTAAACCCTTTTGCGTTCAAATTCGAACGTCACTTACCCAACACCCCAAGGTCATGTCATGCCCCACGTACTAATTTCATGTACGACGGCGAAAAAGACAATATAGTGAACGGGTGGCATCGGGCGCGTAGGGTAAAAAAAAAAAATCACCTACGCAATGCCGTAATTAAGATTGCGCGAAACCTCTGGAATCGGTTACGCGCGTACATTATTGTTCTCGGCAGAAAAAGCCGTTTCTAGCGTCAAAACAAACTGCCGCCTTTGGTGACTGACGGGTTTTCTGTTGTTCGCGTTATTTGTGCCTGATCATTAACCGCCGTCAGAGTTTTAACAAATTGTTTTTCTCTGTCAAAAATCCATTAACGTCTTATTGTTATAAAAAATAAGAAAAAAAACAAATAACCTTCTGTAGATTGTATCGGGTCGACTTTGGCTTATTTATGCATAAAATGTCGACAATTTATAATATCACGCTAATAATAATAGCGCTTTTAAAAGAATATTGGGTTTTCTCCTTTATTATGTGTTACTGAAATCAAATCTCACTGATCATTCATGGTAACATTTCTCATCACGATAATAATTTAGAAAAAAACTATATTATATATTATTTTTTTTTCATAATTTGTAGAAATACATTTCTTTGAACCTTTTTAAAACCTTTTATGCATTCATTTTATCTCTTTTATTTCGGTGGTTTTATGATATTACTGTTTATAATTTTTTACTGTCGACTCTGAGACACGTACACAATGCACATTATTAAATACGCGTTTAATCACAAATAACTGTACGAAAAGTTTGGTAGGTGTAACGTATTGTGTGCAAGTTTATCAGTACAAAGTAAATTCTATAATAACTCTTGTCTTTGTATGACTCAAATTGCAATTAATATAATATGTGTATTGATTTTCGTAGTAAATTATAGATTTAAAATTACTTGTGTTGCTGCTGAAGTAAAATAATTTTATCATTTTCCGACATATTTTCTTTCTCAGTTAACTGATCCTTATTAATTTTCAGATTTTTACTTTTAAACGCCAATCAATGGTCTTTCTTATAAATATATGTTTATAGTCTAGCTACATTATGTTAAATTCATTTCCAAATACACTTTTATACACTTTTTATGACGAATTCGTTATCTTAGTTGCCTTATAATTAAAAAAATTAAGCACTTCTTTTAAGTCTTGATAATCTTAAAAAATAAAACTTACCTAGATATTCTTCGAATTTAAACATTTAAACATCTTAAAGAGGTGTTAATTTCCGTACTAGGAATTTATTTAACGACAAAAATAAGTCTACTAAAAACTTATGAAATATTATTTTTTTTTTATTCTTCCGAATTATCTATCGGTTATTGAAGTTATTCAGTGCATCTTATGACATAATACCTACTTACGTAAATACTTCAACTATTTTTTTTTTCGTTTACATATTTCTATAATATAAATATTAATTTTAAATATTTGTTTTTTATAAATTCCATGAAACAAAATAGGATTTTGAAAAAGTTAAACGAATACTTTTTCTATTATATATTGTCGTACTTTTTGATTCATTTTAAAAACTATAAAATTTTTTCCCACGTTCAAATTGTTATAAGTTTTCTTCAAACAACATTTTTATTATTTTATTTTCATGTAACTATATAATTTTTTTTTAAATAGTCTCTGATGTAAATTTTATAATGCCCAATAAAAATTTAAAAATTGATGATAACATCTCTGCATTCGCAAATCGAATTTAATACTTATAATTATATACCTATGGAGATTCTTATTATACACATTAAATATTATATATTATATACACATTTATGACCTACATAATATTTGTGTAAGAAAAAATTAAATTATTTTGGTGCGTTACACATATGTCATAAATTGTCATTGGAGTTGACATATATAAATGTAATACAACAATACCAGTCGTCGGAATGTTTGTGTATAGGTTCCTAGACAGATGCTGAGTTAGATTATAGAATATAATAAAATTTTGAGATTTTATGTAAATAAAAATATAAATAATAATGGGCATCAACAAATAAAAGTTTATTTCAACGTTGTTCAACATAATGAATGATCGATTTAATAGCGTTGGCATCACAGACTAAAATAACGTGGTCTAAATTTTTGTTAAAAATAAAACTTTCCTTATACTTTTAAGGAATTCACTTTTCTTTGTTTTGAATTAGTTCGCTGAAAACTTTCCTGCGTATTTTCCCTATCTTAGTAAACGTTAATACACTTACAAAAATCTTATACTTACAAAAATCCTATACTGAATCAATATATACATACATAGCTTGGGAGACGGGTAGAACAAATATTATAAAGAAAATTGCATTACTGGTACTTGGTAATTCAACTTTTGGCAATTCTTGGTTTCTACCCTCTCTAACCTGCCGACACTCCTTGAAGAAATTCCACCCCATCATTTCTTACACGGCCATCACCGTTCTAAATTGTGTATATTAAGTAGCCAACGAACACGCGCATGAAGCTAATTATGTTTATAACACAGATTCGTATCCAAATTTTAAAGTGATTTATTATTTATGAAGTAGTTCTTTTTGATTGATTGTGTTGCCTCCAGTTATTAATTATGTATTAATTGAAAAGTATGTGTATAGTATTTATGTTTCTTTTGTTGTTGTTAAATTTCGACCTGTCGAAATGATAAAAAAAAATTGTTGTATATATTTTATTAGTTCTTCAAACTGTGTGTTTCATATTTTAACCATATTTAAATGAACATAAAAAATAATTACGCTTTAATCTTGGATGAGAAGTTTTAGTTTGAGTTCGGTTATTACACCGTTAATCAAAGTTTTAGTTTTAGAAAAGATAACGACAAGAATAATTATAATTTAAATCCATCTAATATAATTTATATTCCCTAGAGAAAACAGTAACTTTTAGTGAAGTCGAAAAAACAGTTGAAATCATAAGGATAAAAATGACCATATACGACTATAGTACGATTTACTTATTCATAGTATTAATTGTATTAGAATATTTAAATATTCACCAAACAGATTATGATGTTTTATTGTATTTAATGATTTTATTTCTGATTAGGAAACATAATTATTGCTGTCGTAGTTATCAAATAATATGTATATGTAGTTTATAGAATTTGATGGTTTAAAATTATCAAAACTTTTATAAATGCCGTTTTTAATAGAAGTAACTACAAAAGATAACATATATTAACATAGCAAATTTAAGTTTCTTTACAAATAAAAAAAATATTATTTATGCAATTTCAGTTTTCAAACACAGTATTTTAGTCAATATTCGAATGCATTTTGTAAAAATATATTTTGTCAACGGTTAGTTTTTTGTTTTTCTATAAATTATTTTGTAAATGAAGAATTTATATTGTTTGATTAAGATATAAAGAAATAATTACTTTTTATTGACTAAATACAAACTGAATAATATTAAAATCATTATAATATAAATTAATGAGGCTGAAACATATTGTGCTCTTAGAAAATATTTATAGCATAACTCTAAATTCATGATTATTTCTTATGAAAAAATATTTGATTTTCATAACTATAGCTTACCAGGGCTGCAAGATTTATTTAAAAACAAAATTACTAAATTAAATAATTTAAAAAAAAATATGGGCATTTTTTTCTGTAATGTGCTAAATGTTTTTTAGCGGTATATTTGTTTAATTTGTATACAAAATAAATAGCATGGAAGGATTGTACGAAAAACGGCTAATATACCAATTTAGACCGTGGTTATACCAATTAGTAGAGTTGTTAATGATTTGAAACCAGACCTTTAAGACAATGGTATGAAAGTCGATGACGTCTACCAGCGTTTTATTTATCTTCTTTATTCTCAAAACACGTTAAATTAATTGAACATTTTTAGTATTATTATGAATAGCTATAAATTTACATTTTAATTTCATAATTTCAAAGATTAAAGATCCTTAAAGAAGTTATTCGTATTGAGTATTCTTTCAATATATATTTATTTTTATTTTTTTATAATTTTATTTTTTTATTTAGTAAATTTTTATTTTATTGTAGATATTTCAGTATTACCAGGTGGTTAGTCATCGGTTTCGTTTTATCAATGATCATAAAAATATTTGCTTAAATAAACACGCTAAAAACTTTCACAACTTAAATCTCAAAGAAGATGTGAGTTAAGGTAATCATTTTTTTTCAGTCTTCTCGTCAAAATCTTCTATCAAGGTTCGAGCAGTGGAAGTTTTGCTGTAAATGTAATCATATGTATTGTACTATATAGTATTACAATGAGGTTTGTTTGTTTCAAAAGGGACGTTGAAAACTCAATAGATACGCGTGTATAAAACTCGGGTCATAACTTAACATCTCGTGTACATAGTGTTGTTTGGTCGGTGGAATTTGTTGAGCATTCGTGAAAACCTCCTGTTGTATTCTCTTATTTAAATTATTATTCACTTATTACTATACAAGTCGTTTTCGTAATGGTGTTGCATATTAAAAACTTTTATTTCTCAACCATATAGTACACTTAATAATAATTATAATAATAATAATATTCCGTGTAAACTAAGTTATACAAAATCGTTAATTTTTATGTATTGTATCTCGGGTACCTCTTGGTCGAGGTTTAAATACGATATTACCGAAAGAGAGTTATTTATACTATAATAATATGGTAGATAAGTCATTGCAAATTGTACATCAAAAGTGTTTCTTAAGTAGACCGACAAATTATCAATAATTGCACGACGAATTAATGCAGTATTATCGGTTTAGTCTAGACGGTAACCCGTACTATGATGACGAAATTTAGTAATTAATATTATTAAATCATCTCCATACATTCGGATGTTTTCATTATGTGCGGTGTCTAGTTTAGAGAACTGTGAAGATTATATGTTACGTATAGCACTACTATTGAGTTTCAAGTACAGCGAAATTTTGATTCATTAGTTCTTATAAAAAGTCTTATGTAAATTATTTATTCTGGTAAACATTCTGTTAAACTTGAATTTATTCATAAAATATAATTATTTTATTCACCTACTAACATGTTTTAGTTCATTGGTAATAAATATAAATTTTATTATTTCAATACGTATCGATGTCTAACTCTGTTGGATAAGACATAATTGTTAAAAATTGATTGATTTTAATGGTCTTCGGTAATTAAATAATGATTAAATATTTCTTGTTATTATTGTCTAACTATATTATAGAAATGATGATTGTTTAATATCTAGTTGTTTAAACCAATTAAGCATATTTATTATTGATACAAAATGAGAAATAACTTTTATAATTTTTTATTTCCGGTCTGTAATTAAATATAAATAATATTTATTTGTCAAATATCTACATAATTCAATATATTTTATAATATGTTTTCATTTTAAACATAATATTTTTTTAAATATTTTGTAGGCACTTGTTCTATTAACTATCGAACTTATATAT
This sequence comes from Sipha flava, assembly GCF_003268045.1. Classification (NCBI taxonomy): domain Eukaryota; kingdom Metazoa; phylum Arthropoda; class Insecta; order Hemiptera; family Aphididae; genus Sipha; species Sipha flava. The sequence continues at coordinate 2,322,808 of NW_020273108.1, forward strand.
AACTTTATTATATTCGACTTAGACAAATTATAAATTATGAGGAAAACAAGGCATGGTTATATTACCATATATTACCAGTTTTTATGATAAAGTTATTATTTATTTTTCTATGACAGAACTTTTATGAGTAAATTATTACCAAACTTTTAGTATAATTATACTGGTAACTTTTACCAACTTTCTTTGTATAATTTCTTTGTAATTAATTCAAATTGCATGAAACATAAAGTGTAGTTTTATTATACATGATCTATAAAGTGCAGTTAACTACAGATAATTTTTAATTATAGATATATAAAATAAATATCACCCGATGAGATATATGAGTAGACAGAGTGATAATACTACCAGAAGTTACTGATTTTGGGTTAAAGTACTTACGTTATTTTATTTATGGTAATTTTATCGAGTTTTGTCTAAAGTTATATAAACAACATACGATATTTTTTCACAAAATATTTTAATTAAATAGGAAAATTACATTTTAAAATGGCATTCATATCCAATTTTCGATTATTGAGAAACTTTATTAAACTTTTAACGTACATCTTATACTTCAAAAGAGTATTGGCATGAATAAAAAAAACATAATTGGATAACCCAAATACATTCCTCGAGTTTCTTAGAATTTATAATAATATAAGTAAATTTATGTTCAATTAATTTTGCTGTTCTGTATGATGTTAATAGTCATGTCATTTTTTTATCGTATATTTAAGCATAAAATTTAAACTTTTTAAATTAAATCAATGGGTCTCATTTATAAACAATGTAAAAAACCCAAGGTTTTTTATCCATTATTAAGTTCTTTAAAATGTTCAAAATGTATTTTCTATCGTTGAAAAATATTTTTAATTTAAACTTTAAATTATTTAAATGACTTAAGCGATTTTATTACATACAAACAGTAGAACATTATGATATAAAATTCTCGAATATTCTATAATATAAATTGTTGATAAAAAAAAAAAAAAAAGAACAAAAAATATAAAAAATAAAACAAATTAATATCTTTTAGTTTATCATAATATTAATGAGGTCTTAAAGTCTAGATGTATTGTTAATTTTTATTTCATGAAACTTCACAAAAATAAACATAATAATTATCAGTTATGTTTATCCAGATTAATATAATTTATATTTTATTAAATTTAAATAATAAACACAACGAAATTAATGATTTACTAAAGTCACGTTTTGTTACATTTTACCAGGCATGAATCTAGAAATGAAAAAGGGGGGCTGGAAGAAAAAATTTACTTCAAGTACATAAAATAAAAGTACATAAAATTATAGGCATTAAGTTTAAATTTTTAAAATGAATAAAATAATTATCATAAATGCATATTATAAAATAATAATAAAAATCTTTAATAATAAATTTACCTTTAATTGCAAACATTATATAATAATGGACATTGCTACAACCATAAAAAGCCACATTGGCTTTATTTAGAATTTATAAATGAGCAATTTGATATTTAAGTTGCCATATTTATTAGATAATAATGTTTTAAGCAACTGGAGACGCGCATTAAGATGAGTTTAATGTTTTAATGTTTTATGTTTTATTTTTCTTACCATTTGACGTAATAGTCATTAATGAATTATAGAAAGAAATTACGTTTCATGAATCGCACAAAAAGAATATTTAAAATATTCAATGTAAGTAAACGTGCAGACACTTAATAATTTAATAGAGTTTTGAAAAATTGGTAATAAAAACACGTTAAATAATAAAATTATTGGTAACATTTCCCAGGAGATACTCTTTGAGTGTTATCGGTTTTCGACGAATAAATGTTTTTGCATAATCACCTTAACTCAATGCATTTGCACATAAATTAATTAACATATTATAATGTACAGAATGTCGAACGACAATGACACCAATTTACAACAGCGGAATGATTAAATCTATATTTTATTACACATTTGCTCCTCGCAGTCCTTTTTCTACTCCCAGCAAATATTTTAAGTTAGTAAAATTTCACGGGGTAGAACTTGTAAATGATTGGTTATAAACTAAATAGTACAGTGATAAAAAAACAAAATTGTGCATTAAAATATATTTTCGGACTAAAAGAAATACCTAGTCCTAAGAACGTCTCGCACAGAATGCTGCAGCAATACAGTATTGTACAGTAGTAGTGACCAACAAACCATCATTTATTGACGAATACGCTAAATAATTAAATACAAGTTGAAAAAAAATATATTCTCGTTAATCTAAAAATATCATGTATGTAAAATTAAATATAAATTAATAATTAAAATATTTTTATACTATAATATATTATGCATTTTTTCACTTATAATAATGATGACTTAATAAATAATTAGATTTATAATAACTGTATGTTTAATAAAAACGTAGCTAAACAAGTTAAAAATGTCTATACCTAATATTGAATCTACCTATAGAAAAAATGTATAACTTTCAATCTGTCAAAAAAAACATTTTTTTTTCAAAGCTCTATGTAAATAAAATTTTACTCACCACTGTTTTACCACATGCATTACATAGTATTGTATTATTTTAATATACTATGTCTACACATTACTAAAGGATCCTTTCCCTTAGCTGTAGGGTAGATCTGTGGTACCAGTCGTGTGCATACATTATTTACCCGTGCTATTTGAAAATTCATTGACAAATATAATTTGAATTGGATTTTGTGCACTCACTTAATTTTCCTTAACGTCTCTCATGGAAAACCTGTGAGTACTTAAATCGTCGTTTTCGTCAATTTTTTAGTCGCCATCCATGTCCATTGTTCTAAAATAATGTTCAATGTGTGGCGTTATTGCGATCGACACGCACCGATGTGTAATAAAGACGAAACTAGACATGTAGCACACACGTAGGTATATCAAATCGTATTTTCTCGTTTAATATAATGAATATACAAATGTGTGTGTGTGTGTAAAGTTTATTCTTCTTCTTCTTGTGGGTTACGGCCTTCAAGACCATACCTGCAAACAAATTTGCCGCCATATTTCCCTATTCTCTGCAGCTTCTCTCTACTGTGTATTTGGTTCTACTGCTTAAACATCCTTTTTGATACGATCCTTCCATCGTAAACGCGGTCTTCCTAACGGTCTTTTCTCAGTGTTTATTATATTTATATTTTATGTGTTGTGCACCACACGTGAAACAATATGTTAACTTCGTTAACTGTTTTAGATATAAATTATAAATTATTGTATTTTGACACATCGGTTGGTTGATTTTCAGTGTTAATGTTTTATTTGTTAACTCAATCGACCCTCAGAAGGAAACGAGCATCAATATTTGAGTATTTGAATTTCATTAAGATAAAATGAAAAAGAATATCTGGTCTATATTTTACCAATTATTTTTTACACATCGTACCTATATCATATACTTAAACGATTTATTTTAATTTTTTTAATTTATACAGCCAAAAGCCCAGATTATCACAATTATGAAAATAATTTATAATAATACATATCGTATAGCCTTATAGCTCATTTCTATGTGTGTGTATATTTTGTATGTTTTTTTTTAATATACTTTTTTTCTTTTTTTTTTTTTTGGCACCAAAACAACTGTTACGGATAGCGGCTTATAATTATTACTATTGTTTGCGTGATTATTTATAATATTCCACAAGAACTTAACCAATAAAACGTGTAGCTTTGTATAATTATACTAATCGTGCGCAATAATGTATAGACAATCGGTAACTTTTATTATATTGACACGTAAAAATGATCAAAGTTTTATAAAATGTTTAAGAATTCAATAAAAAAAAATAATTTCTGATACAAACGTCGGCCTGAGTTCATACAACGTGATGATCGTAAGTGCTCATTTCATTACCGGGAAATTTTACGTTTAAGGTGTGTCGTACACTACAATATATTATGATGTACATATTGTAAATAATATATATATATTGTGTGTGTGTGTGTGTGTTCATGGTCGTCAATGTCTTTTATTAGTAAAAGTTTCATTTCGGTCCGAGCTGCTGTCGCTAAACGTATATATAGCGCATAACTTTTATTTTTTTCCCTATTTTCTTCTTTTGCGCTCACCAAACTAAACTGCTCAATACTAACTGCTGTTACACACCTACTTCCCTGCAAGAATGACGAGAAAAGTCTGGATTTTTACGATTATACTCGTACCTTCACCGCTAACGACTCATAGTGTGTGCACCACCTATAGATATAATGTATTACAGTCACGCAACATTAACAGTAATGTAATAGTGTAACAGTGGTACAGCAGTAAAGAAATGGTTGTATCTCTGCGCAAAATTAATAGTTAAACCCTAAATGCGCTGATCTTGCGCAAATAATAATATTTAAGATTGCAGAAAATGTAATTCTTTATACATCTTTTTGCAGAGCTCAGTTATATCCGGAACATCACTTTACAGTATTTTAAATTTCCAGCGTTTAAAAGCAATACAAAATTATATGTATATACATTTTTACTTTATATTTTCGCATGACCATGAGATCTTTCTATTTATTTTCTTCTTGTTAAATGATATTAACTGCGGTCTATAATGGTGATTTCAACGCATAATATAATTGCAGTGCACAGTGAATGTAGTAGAATGGGCGTTGTAGTTGCCAGTATATTTTATATAAATATATGAGGGATGTTTGGCGCGTGTGCATATATACTGTATATATTAGTAACGACGTTTCCGTTAGATTTAAATTGTAGCCATTTTTACGTGGCAAAATAATTTATCGAACAAAATAATGCTTTCTTATATTGTTGGTACTTTACTTACATACTTAATTTACTCTCGCGTATAGCGTGTTATTATTATCTTAACGAAGACGTTGATAAACGGATTACGATTAGTATGTACTTTACGCTTGCGCAGTACTAATCGTATTATTTTGGTCCGTTTTAATTAGTGACACCACGTAATAAATACGGCAGTCTGCCGTGGTACAGGTAGTACAATAATACAGTTAGGACTGAAATATTTTATTTGGTGTTGTAAATCATCTCCGAACGACCAAAAGGTAAAACACTAATAATACTCAACAATAGCATCGATAGTATAATATTATACCAACTATAAGAGATGTAAGTATTGTTGTTTTGATAGAAAAAATATTGTTGAACGTTCTGCAGAGAAGTCTTGCAGTTTTGCCGTGAAACGTACGAACGGTATATTATATTATTGTGTTTTGTGTATGCGCCACGGAGTGTTGAAAAAACAATAAAAGTGTAAACTATTTCCATATAATGAAAGTAATATTATATGTATGTGTAAACACACATAAGTCCATAGTACACAGACGAGTAAATGCATTTTTTTTCTTTCTGTGAATAAAATATATAATTTGTAAAAGAAAAGTTTACGATAACTTGAATGTTCCGTGCAATATCCATATAAATGACAAAAACAAAACGATTATCATAAATTATTGTACTCTATGTGTATAGGTATACAAACGTACACACACACACACACCATACCCCCGTTCTCTCATGAGCAGTTAGTTTAAAGCAAAGTCGCATTCCGAATAATATTTTCAGTGTATAATATACTGGTAAAAATATTTTTCATTTACATGGAAACAATTTTTTCATATGTGGTTGAAAAACAGATGAAGAGTCAAAGAGAAAATCTGCGCACCGACAACGGTCGTGCGGCGTATACATATTGTATATCGAGTCGGTCAAACGGTATATTGCTATTTATTTTTTCATTAAAATCCATTTAATCGTTTACATGTGCGTGTATACATAGATGTAAAGATATATGTTATCTATATATTAATACCCGGTGCGGAATATCTAATAAATTAGCTTTTTTCAATCTTATTTAATGTTAACCCCCCTTCTTGCTACACGTAGTTCATCAAGAAATCGTCGTCCGTTCTTATGCTATAATTATATCTAATATATTCGTAAATACTCACTTCCACGTTGCCCGCAATTGTCTTTTTTCTTCTCATGTGAAGCTATCTAGAATGTAGTTTTAAAAAAAATATCACTCGATCTTTGACCCTTAATTTATTATCTCACAATCCCTGGTGCGTCATAAAGATGTTTCACTGCAGTTCCCTCCACCTACCGCGATGACATGACGTCTAATTACTCAGTACCAACACGTACTATAAACGATGTAATAACACTGTCGCTGAATGTGACATATTATGTGTGTATTTATAATATAAATACAACAAATTTAAAATCCATGGATGTTGAAAGGTTAGGTATCTAATAGGTTAAGAAATACTTAGATATTGAGATTATAGGGAGGAGTAGAGGAGAATTAAATTAAGTTAAGTTAAATTAAGTTAAAGATACTGTTTCTACACTTATCACCCGTATTCCGTATTCTCTAAGCCGAATAGGATAATTCCAATGGTCGATTTTTTTTTTAGCCAAACTCAGTTAACACTACGTAACCGCATAGTAAATCTGGTGGTTGAAAATAACCAACAATTTTTCCGTATGTTCGAATACTGTAACTGATGGCCGTTATTGATTAGTTATACTTGATAAACATCTTGATTAAAAGTTAAAATGATAAGTACGATTCATTTTTATCAAAAGCTTATTTTAATGCGATAGACAATATATTAGTCAAACATAGGACTCGGCGATATTGGATTATTAGCTTAAGTATGAAAGTATGTGTATTCGGGTTGGAAATTATACGCTAAGACATACGGTGCACATGACTTGTATTTATATTGTAGTTACTTTACACGGACTTCACGTGCAAATCAATGGTCGTTGTGTGTATATTTTTTGTGTGTATACGTTTATTTACACAAGTCGCGAGAAATTTGACGCAAAGGTCGCAACCAGCTAAAATATTTCCGCGAATAAGCGAGACGAATGGGGAAAAAAAAGGAAAGGAAAGAAAACGCTTACATTTGTAGTCTCTATATGTCCAGCTGTCTGTGCAGGCATGATAAATCATAACGTACATGCGTACAATACCAGTAGTAGTACCGCTAATATAATACACATATATTATATTATGCTCCTCAGCACGATCACGCTATGTGGTGTGTACAACCTGACTGTAGATACACACAAACACAGAGACATTGTACAACCTGATTGTAGACACATGCATACACACACATACGTATACGGACCCACGTGTGCTCGCGGCACGCCGAAATAGCTAAAGCGTGTGCATCGTGTGATATATGAACCAGTAATGATAACACGCGTTCGTAACTCCGAATAATAATAATATACATCTGTGCGGCTACATGATATCAAATACATATATAAATACACAGAGTGACGGCTTGTTTGCTTTTTGGTATGAATAAATCACGACGCTGGTGACCGAAAGAATATGGCGCTCACACGTATGTATGCGATAAAAGAAACCATAACGTGTAATACCGTAAGAATAGCAGTTCTTAAAATAAGTATACAAAGAACCCAAGATATTTACCAAGTATTTCGTACGATTTTCATTTTGAAAACTATGTTCAATGCGATCAATTGGGGGGAGGGAGGGGGCAATTACACACCGGCTGCACCATTATTTTTTCCAATTTCCATAACTTAAAAAAACCATTATTCTTTGTTTGTTGGTAAAATAATGTCTAGTGAAATTCAAAATATTGATACTAGGAAAAAGCTCTTTAGTTTTTCGATAAAAACTTAACAAATTTACATTGTTTCTGTAAATGTCGATTGATTAAGTATTTAAAAGCTTTATTATAAACAAAAATGCTGATACCACTGATACTTGTACCTGTAATAGTTAACGAAATATGTTTTTTTTTTTTTTTAACCATTTCATACATGTAGATGGTTTTAAATTTTAATATTTTATCAACTCTTTAATTTTTCGGTGACCCATTCAAAAATTTCCTGTTTAGGTTGAAATACGTTTTTTACTTTTCATAAACTCTTCTTTATATTAATTATTCGATCGCTTTTTAGCCTTTTTGTGTGCAGAAAATATGTTTACTGGGTATTCACGTTGTCGCAACAAAGTGACGTGACGAGATATAGCATTCAATGTTTTCAATGTTTTATATTTAAAGTATTATTATACAAATCAACCCGTAACGTACACAATATTGTGTTACTATAGGTACCCACGATGTCTTGGTCTGTGCAAATAATACTTGTACCTATTAGTTCTGATTACACAAACAATACTTTGCGCACCACAAAGCCGTGTTCCGTCGAGGTTAAAGAAATACCGTCGTCCGATCCCGTTGATCTTCGTAAAACGAATTATTATTCCAAATTAAACTGCGCATTTGATTCGCATACGTGAATTTGAACGGGTGTTTTCATCCACCAACACATCCCTGACAGTGGCCTAAATTAAATTATGAGATAAAAATAGGGTGAAATGTTTTCCATGCATCCGATATACGAAAATGTTCAAGATTTGTTCCGAACGTAGTACTACATATTATTACAGCCATTAACCGAGATTATAGGTTTTAATTTTAAATTCTAAGCAAAACGAGGAATTTATTGGTTTTAGCACGATATGTGTTTTTTTATTTTTTATTTGTGTCTATAAATGATTTTGAACAGAACGATTATTCCGATTATCACAATAATAAGAGTTTTCTGATAGAAATACTGTTTAGTTGGTATTTTGATAGAATGCCATTTTATGAATTTCCTAACAGTTTTCTTAATAATTGCGAAAATCTGACAAGTTTACAATAATACGGCAACATTTACGGTGTACCAGTTTTTCAACACTACATATCGAATTTTTATTTACCGTAACACAAAAAATAATCATAGATAAATGGAATTTCCACTGAATGCTTATATCATCGTTTGCTATTGATTATTTAATGATCAAAATAATTTTTAGGTATATTTATAGAAAAATTAAATTTTTATGTTTTCTTAGATATTTTTTCGAAAATTTTAATAAAGTTATTTAGGTTTGACAAAAAGTCTTGATAATTCAATACAATTTTCTTTTTACATATCTATTACTGAAAAAAATATAATGTTTCAGATTTATTTAAAAAAAAAAAAAAAAAAGCGGTGAAATATTAAATTTTGACAAAACGATAAAATTTACGAAAATCTGATATATTTTACATGTATACAACATAGCCATGCCCTAACCTATCCTACCCTAAAAAAATAAAAAATCCAACTAACCAAGCTTTTTATTTATTTTTGGGTTATTATAATACCGTTTGTAAAGGAGCGTTCAGTCAAATTACGGTATCTTTGTACGTAGATTGAGAAAATATAATTTAACTCCATGATTCCGGTGCGTTTAGGTGTGTTTTATATATATTAGTTATGACAATACAGCATAATGATAGATACTTGAGAAAGCATCATGCTATTTAGATTTAATATATAAATATAATATAATAATATAAATCTATGCGCTCGTACAAGGACATATGTCAATATAATAAAACGTGGCAATCCGGTATGTACTCTATCCCCTTTTATCTATATTGCATATGATATTAATATTGTATTCGGTTCGAAAAATACAAATTTCTAAAGTGCGTACATGTAGATTGTTACTATATAACGATATTATTATTTAATATATTTGTGCTCTTCTATGTGCCGCCACCCTTAACCAAAACCCTAGTATTATATAATATTTACAATTTTTTTTTTTCGATTATCGTACATATACGACGGTGAAATTCGATCAAATATTTACTATTGCTAAATTGCTATATTATATTTTTTTTTCTCTTAGTCATATTATGAAATCTTCCCCTCTCATCCTCGCAATTGCTTTTTCAACTTCTGTATGAATAAAGTGACTGTAAATATATGATTTTCAGCACTCAAAAGAATAAGATTGGTTTAGAAATATTGGTTTTGTAGTGTATCTATACATGGAGTATTGTGTATAAATACTCAAAAAGATTATATTTGTGAACAACTTAAATTTTTAAAAATGTATTGCAAGGGTTTTATGAGGGAATACTGTAAAGTTGTTATTGATAAAGTTTTGAATTTCACGTTAATTTTTTGCATAATATATAAATCATTATTGATGGCAATCAAATGTTTAAAAGTAAATACCGGAAAATCTACGTAAACTGTATATTATGTTAATTTATTTTTATTATTCTTATTGATTAATTTACACATGCTTTGACCATATGTATTATCCGATATTTTATAAAATTTATATTAATCACAACATACATCAAATATAATAGACTTCGTGTTTCTGCGTCAAATATGTACGCAAAACTAGTGTTTAGAGAATTTCATAATATTGTTTATAAATCACAAACATTTTTCAATCCATTTCTAATCATTGAAATTGATTTGTGGTAAAAATGTATTTTTATTTTATTGTAATGATGAATATTATGGTTAAGAAACGCGATCATCATGCATTGTTGTATCGATTATACGAAAAATATGATAAAATTATTAATATTCAAACCACAACATACAGCGGTAAATAATACGACTATATTTTTCAATAATATTATTGTTTTAGTGTTTATAGCACTTATACTTGACGGTTAATTTACGGTAATTAACATTAATAAAGTTTTCTATTGTTGATGTATATAGATACGAAAATATTATTAACATTTTTCAGCAAAGTTTAACCGCACGGAAAATCTGATTTTATTTTCCGTACCGTTTCGGATATAATTGATACTGATACGAACAGAGAATGCATTTACTGTCCCTGTTAAGTTGAAACATAATATCTGCAGATAAATTTTATAAAAAAACTATTGCACAATATTATTTTTCAATTAATTTTCAAAAACTAATTTCAAGAGGATTTTACGTAATATGACGATTGAACACAAAATATGTTTTTACATAAAACAATATTGTGTTACGTATAAAGAGCGACAGATAATAAATGGTTACTATTGCGTTGCGGACGATAACATGAAATGTCTGTACACGTAATGAAAATGTTAGTTGCTTGTGCATACGAGTTTTTGACTCGACAGTTGATCAACCAGTTGATTCAACCATAATATATGATACACGCATCTCTTCTTCTTCTTTTTAGGCTTGAAACCATTAAGGTCTAATGCCGCTTCTACAATACCTTTCCATTGCATTCTATCTACTGCCAAATTGATGATATAGATAGGGTCCACTCGTGTCAGATATTATGATACACGAATCATCGAAATATAGTCCGTAATGACAGGACGATTGCACAATTGACTGATATAATAATATGGCTAATAGTGAGATGCATATCTCGAAAGCCGTTTTTACACAGTTTTCCTTTTCGGAAAATATATGATCGTATTACATGCCGTTTAACGTATAAATATATTTAAGTACATATATTTTAAAAGAACTACTTAACATTTGAATCACGACCGAAGTCGACAGTTCTTGATGGACGTTACGGGTGACAATCTTAAAATGATCTGCGGTTGATGTTCCATCAGGTTTTTTATTTTCGATTATTATTATTAATTACTCGTGTAGTGGTTACTCAGAATTTAAACAATTTCCCTAAAATTATGTTGAAACCATCTACTGTCAATATAACCTAGTCAACATTTAACACAATATGTCTTGTTAACAATATTCATTACACTTCGTAGTCGCTGAACTATGTTTTTAAGTTGAGTGTGTTGTATGTATTTTGAGAGTGAATGTGAGTATGTTATATGTATTTTGTGAGTGAATGTGTATATGTTGTTGGATTCTAGAGCCACAGCACTCAAGACGAGTTATCAATATCACTGAAAACTTTAACAGTGCCGTCAGTCCGTCAACTAGGACTTGAAGCCCAATAGATTTATCGACCAACTCTTGTCAGGCGTCGCTTAACGACTTGTTGTTTGTACAACTCTGGCCAGAATGTGTGTTATAATAATCACAAAACTTTGAGAAAATAATTATTGTATATCCGGGAAATGTTTGTCGGTTGATCAGAAAACATTTTATTTTACAAATTAGATATGACTTCATTCTTGAGGAAGATAAACTTGTATATTTTCATTAAATTTGTCATGGGGGAAAGTTAAATTAAAAAATTAAAATTTAATTGCCAAAGTTCATTCGTATCCATAGAAAATATGCCAGATACCTTTTGTATTATAATTTTAGAATCTAAAATTGAAAAGTTAATTATATTGCCTTTGACTTGTGAAAGCTTTATACGTCGATTGTTAACTTTAAATAGATGATGATCAAATCGAAGTTAAAATATAAAATTTGTCACTATTTAGTTTATTGTAACTGTGAAAATTGTTTAATGATAACATAATATAACATTATATATACTCGTTTATCTTAAAATAATTGTATATTTTATAAAAAAAAACAATGAGTCATTTCGAGGGTGGTTATAACTCGGTACCCTCCCCCCTATCCCTGGCTACACCACTGGTTCTATTTATAGGTAATAATCATTTTACCACTGCTATGTATCGTAAATAATCTTAAAATAAAAATATTAAATTAACTAGTTCAATGTATACCTTGTTATTAAAGTGTTAATTTATGACGCTTTTATCATGAGTGTTTTTTGAGAGAACAAAAAAAAAATTGTTATTGTGAATGTAGTATATAGTTGCTAGGTAACTTAAACTCAGTTATTATAAGTAATTACAGCCACTTGTTAACTTTTTCTATAACTTGAAAACGTAACGTTTTTATTATCGTATTAGTTTCAGGAAAATCATACCTACATTTTTTCGTAAGTCATAAGAATAATTATTTTCTTTTCCTTATCACTTTTAGAAATAATTTTTATTGTATTGTTTACACGTACATATTTATGGTAATTTAATTGTAATAATTACCATAGTTAAATGACCGCAATAACCTAGTTCTACACGTTACTTAGTTACTGTTGCTAATCGAAAACGCGTTATCAACAATTTTTACTAGCGTTCGTTAATCACAGAATTCGTCCAATGTGTGTTCTACCCCTTTTTAATATCACGGACACGTGATATTATTCTACCTTATAATCAATCCAAGTAACGATTATGTGTTGATCACTTTGCAGAATAGATCCCACGTGCAAAATATAACGTGCGTCACGCTTTTTAGGAGTTAGTGCGCGCGGTTAGGTTGCTTACCGCGTCACTTGGGTCGTCGTTCGGGGGTGAATAATAGCTACGTCGCGCGTTACAGTATAATATAATAATTAAATTTGGGGCGGAAAACCAGAAAAAAATAAATAGATTAAATGAAAAAAAGAACATCAAAGTCTGTTAACTGTACGGGATAAGTGATTTAATTTCTTTCGGTTTATTTCGTATTACCTTGTAATACTCGTCAATAACTCGCTGCGCATCCGTGAGTTCAAATAGAGTTTTCAAATAGAATTCTTATTCTTTGAAATTGCAATGCGTGCATTATTAATTGATGATACGTGCAGAATGTCGCTAAAAACACGTAATACCTGCAGAAGAATTATAATCCTAATGACAGAGGGAAGTGGCATAGTTTTACATAAAAAACATGGGGCATCCATAATATACGTCCGGCGTAAAATATACGTTGGTATTTGAGATCACCTCGCGTGAATTGTACGAGTAATTATGTTTGTGATCATGCAATAGTTGTACAACATATAATTATTATATTTCTGTGAAAACTAGCATTAACTGCAACCAAGGAGGGGTAAACAGTTGTCAAGGACTAAGATTTATATTTATTTAATTATTTAAAATTTATGAGGAATAAATAAAAAAAAACATAGAAGATAGCGACCGGTTACCGCATATTGATAAACAACCATATTTCAGACTCTCCAGCGGGGTACTTAATCAAGACAATAACGCGTTCAGTACTGAGCTGCTGTAATTTATTGAAATTGGCCTGATAAAAGACGGCACGAATAAAAACGATTAGATTAGTTTCGTTACTTAAATAATTTTCTGCCTACAATCTGTTTATACCAGGGGTGGTAACCCAAATGATCTTGCGGGCCTCTTTAGAAATACATTATGAACCCGTGGGCCACATAAAATTATATTTATGTTTTGCTCAAAAAAAAAAAAAAAAAATGTAGAGTAAATATTTTAAACAGGATTAATTATTATTACAAAATAAGTTTTGGTGTATTAATTATTTGAAATAAACAATGAATTATTATTGTTTTTATAACCATATTCTGAATCTAATTCTTTTAAGAACTCTTTAAATTGGGCATGGCCATTTGTTACTAAAAATGTACCCTTTCCTTTTCGGCCAATTCACTTCTTGACCAAATTTAAAATAGGCCGATTCCCTTTTCGATCAAAACAAAAATGTGTATAATAAATTTAAAACAATGATGAACAATTATTGTAATAATTATTAAGATATTAATATAAAAGAAAAATATATTTTGTATTTAGTTTTGATCTCTTATCGTAATGAACATTTTTTGCATTTTTTTTTCGAAAAATCGAACTTTAATTTTAAAAATATTAGGATTTCGTTTGTTACGCCTGCCGATTCCACTCACAAACTCAAGTGCCACTGCATGACACTTTTTGGGGTGATGGGGATTCGACCCAAGAGAAATTATAGTCTAAGCCTAACCTAGTTTTTGTACAAACCTTGATACTGTTGCAAATGGGATTATGCTCTGTATGTGAACCTAAAACCTAGCTTCGCGAGTAAAACCCTGAATCGTCATTATTATACTATAGTAGTTTCCATCATAATCAAACATTTTATAACATTATTTTATTATTTTAAATGTATTATATAAATGTTTATTTTGGTCGAAAAGTGAATCGGCCGAAAAGGAAAGGGTATGGTTTTGATCGAAAACGGACTCGCCCTTAAAATTGTCGATGCGGAAGAATGTAATTCACCGTTTTTATGACTACTAGAATAATATGGTTCACCGACAATATTTAGGAACAAAGATTTTGTTGATGAATCAAACAGTTAGTTGTGATTATGTTGTTAATAATATAGCTTCCGCGTTGTGTGGGCATTCCAAAATATTTTATTAGAACAAAAATATTTTTTTTTTCTAAATGTTTGATAACCTCGCGAGCCGCAAACATTTCAAAGTGGGTCACATGCAGCCCGAGGACCGCGGGTTGGCCATCACAGGTTTATACTATAACCAATTAAAATGTTGTAAAAAATATTATAAATTATTATAATTAGTATATAAAAAAAAAAAAAAAAATGAAATATTGATCATACCGTATATATAAGTTTAAGTATATTACTTTATTGTAGGTATACCTACATACCGTATACGTAAGTTTAAGTATACTTAAACTTAAGTATACTTTAAGTATAGATAGAAAATAAATGTTAACACAAATCTTCGTGATGACTGTAGATGTCTCTCGACTACACTGTTCCATTACCCAATTAATTCTTAATATGAACCATTTTTCAAACAAATTATTTCTAAACCCATAAAGTTATTAAAGTAATAGATAAAATCACAGTTTATGGATATTCGTGGTAGACTGATAAAACATTAAAATTACCCGTCTATTTTTGTCAATTTTTGTTATTTTTTTTAGCCACGTAAACTACATAATCGTGTGGTATGGTTTTAAAATCTCTATCTTATTTAGTTTTTTGTGTATGGATTTTTGAAACCAAACCACACATTTATGTAGGTTAGATTTCAATGAGTACAAAATAAGAAATCAAATTCGGGATTTAGAAAGATAAGCATTTGAATACACATTTGTGTAGATCAGTATGAAACTACTTCAAAACTAAATGTTCGTTCAGCGCTGAAAGGGTTAAAATAAACGCTATTTAATTTTTTGTTAGTCCGAAACAATGACCGTACGACGGTTACATAATTCGAAGTATACTCGATCTCTATATACTCGCTGAGATCGCCTTTCATCATAAATATCATCATTTATGAGCAATTCTAATCGTAACATTATTGACAATACTTTTAATCTTAGTTAAGATTAAGTACTACTAAAGACTCAAGAGAATCTTGATAAATTTAATGATTAAAAAAAAAAAATTACAACTTTGTAAATCTTTATAGGGTAAAATTTCTGTCAGCATTTTTTATCAATGTTTAATGAAAAATCTTAAAGCTTTTCATCAAAAAATATAATTGTGGAATGAATGAGCATAATGAAAAGTGCAAAGTGCAAATTGAAAAGTTGCAAAGTGTATTGGAGGAACAGGGCCCCTAGTTCAATAAAAAACGCTATTTGCGTGGACTGCATATTTACAATAATCGCAGCGTTGAATCGTAAATTCAAGCACTCTGAAATATCGAAAACTTTATATGAACTTGACGGATATTTCGCATGATAGATATAAAATATTCCAATTGTTTAACCATTATCATACCAAGTTGTTTTGTCCTGAAAACTAATCAATATATACCTCAATACAGTCATATCATCATTGGACGGTAGTGTTGGTAGGTGGGAAAGGGAAGAAGCGTGTTATTTATTTTGTAAAACGCCTCTTTCGTGTGTCCCGTACTATATTATTATAATAATAATCGAGACGCGCACGTATTATTTAACATATTGAAAAGCGTGTCACCTGCACCACGGTTGACATTTATCACCCATGTGTACAAGTACAATAATAAATATTTATAAATGCGATTTCCGTTTAATTGGATTTTGTGAGTGTTGTATCTAATACATTTTTAGTTGTCTAGGTGTGCTGCGACGGTTGTTGTAACACACTGGTGCGCGAATATATTGTATAAGCATACCTGCTCGTGGAACACGTGCAGTTCAAAGACGTTCACTATTACACACCATTGTAATAATACTGTGATCAACAAAAAAACGAGACGAAGTCAGAGTTTTCTGACGCCCACCCCCTAGATCGCTCGAGATTTATACCGGTGCCATCTTCCGGTGGTGTAGTCAAATATTATTGGTAGGTAAACTTTCTACAAAAGATTTACGTCGTAATATTATGGACAATAATGATTAATTATAATTCGTGACATACTATTTATTATTTGACTAAAATTGCTATTGTCACAATCATACTGCGACCGTTTATAAACGGAAATATTTATATAAGTATGAAAATCTACTGCCGTCTGCTTTACCGTGCGATTAGTAATGAAAGAGACAAAATTCACTAACTGTAAAATACTTTTTATTTCTAATGGATACATCCTTTCTAGTGATCTCAAGTTAGAGTAATCGTGTGTCTGTTCGTATAATATGATAATTATAGTTATACTAATAATATAATATCGTACCTATGATGATCGTGAAGAAGGTAGCGTATCTTCAAAACGGTTGATTTCTGGCAGGACACTGGGCCGCTGGTATTCGGCGGGTGCCATGAATTGTTTCAACTTTATTAATTAGAAAACTGTGCGCACGATTAAGCTCAACGCGCTCATCATCGTATATGACGTTATTTGTGTAATAAAAGGAAAAAAGAAAACAGAAGAAAATGAAAACTATTCATGTGATATAATATAATAGATTCATGTAGGTTGCGAGTTTTCGTTTCGCTTATTATAATGTTATTAATTCTTATTTTTGTCGGTCTCATATTTTAGGAGCTTCCGCTGCGGGTTTGTATTTGATACCGCAACGTTGCGTTTGCTATCGTTTTGCGAAAAGTGTAACGGCGGATAGCTCCGATGTCTTTTTGTTTTATGCAATAGCGTGATCGGTAACCCATTAGATCGGACCGAAAATTCGATTTCGACATTTGCGAAATTGGCTCGGTCCATGTTGCAAGTGACTGGTGTGAGCCGAGAATCGGATCTTCCGTAGGCGCACGAACAGTAAGCTCGCCGTTACTGCTGGTCGCGCATTATGTCACTTTCACGCGTGACCACACCGCTTACCCGAGATTTTTCCTCACCCATTCGCTACCACCGACCGCGGCGTGCCTACTCATTCATCGTCGTGAAAAGGTACGAAGGGCATAACTAACATGATCATAATTTTTTTTCTTCGAAGCGGGATACCTGTACATTTCATTTTAAAAAGAAAATCATAACATTTTGCGTAAAATAACAATTTTTTTATTGAAAAAAAAGAACATTAATTATTTATAAAAAAATTATAACAGAAAAATGCAGCTAATATAATAATAATCCTAATAATAACAATAATAAATAATAAATAATAATAATATAATAATGGAGTACATTATTCAGTTGGTTTTCTTTATTTGTCGGATCCACAAATCTGCTTTAAAGTAGCTCGTTTGTTTTTTATGTATGATTGGAACTCTTGACATGATTTGTTTATGTTACCCTTTATTATAAAAATGGCTTTCAATACAGAGACTCCCAATTGAGTTTTTTCACTGTTCCATATTTTATTCATATGAGAGAACACTCTTTTAACTGGAGCGTTACTGCCTGGCAGATACAAAATGTATTCTACAATTATAAAAAAATTCATGTGTGCGAGATCATTAGCATTGAAGTGCATAAATACTTCCACCCAACGATTTTCAGTAGCTATATTCTCGGTGTTCCAGTCGCATATTTTTTGAGCTGTTATATACTTAGAAATTAGTGAAAACTTGTCAAAACCTCCTATGTCTTGACTGCTATTAATACATTTTTGTTCAATAAGTAAGTCCATCATTTTTTGTACTTCCTCATACGAGGGAACTTTTCTCAGATTTGCCAATTCAAATATTTTTACTTCCTCGTTGAACTTACACCATTGCTCCAAATATTCTTTGCTTGTTTTATAAAAAAACAGCCACTGTATCTTTTACGTTTTCTTCATTGATAGCACCACTTTCTTGTTATTTTACCATTATATTACGGGTGGCGTGGGGAAGATATGGTTATTACGGATACTTGGTTTGTCATTTATCATTAAATGAGCATTTACGTTTGGGCATTTTTAAAATTTAATAATCACGTAAAGTCGTAAAGAACGTCAACAAACTCGAGGTGCAGCGCGTAACAAGGTGACGGAACAACTAACTTTATTGCCGATTCTCGCAATCGACGCGGTGGCAGCGATAACTTATAGCTACAATTAGGTAGGTACCTACTTATTTTTGTATCATTTTTATCTATGGCCCATTGGTTTTAGTGTTTCACAGTATATATAATATGTAGGTATTCGTATAGTACAGAGTTTCTCAACCTAAGTATTATGACGACACACTATTAAAATATTTCATACTTTGTGACACACAATAATAAAAATTGGAATCATGGGTAATATTAAATATTTATAATTCATTGATAATGTTAACTTAAAAATAACAAAGAAAAATAAAACATAAAATAGCATTTTAATGAGCAATTTGTGACTGATATTTTTTACATAATGTATCAATACGTGGTAAAATCTTCGACAAGGCTACTCTTAACTCTTCTTCAACATTAGTTAATCTTTACCATTTTGTTTTTAATTTCATTCAATGCAGAAAAAACTATCTCGCACAAATATGACGTTGAAAATGGTAATAACACGGAAAGTGCCAATTTTGGTAAACTCGAATATTATTTTTTTGTTTTAAATCCAAAATTGGCCTAGCCCGAGCTCATTAAACTTCATTTGAACAGTGTAATTGGTTATTAACTCTGCAAGTTCTTCTTTCCCTTTCAATAAAACATGTGAGGTTTTTAATTTAGGATTAAATGGATTCCTCACCTAATCAAACATTTTAAAATTCCAGGGATGAAAAGTTATCGATTAATAAGACTCTCGGCAATTAAATAAGATTTTTTTTTTTTTTTGATATATTAATTAGGCAATATAAAAACTAGCTTCTTGTGCCCTAATTTTAAATGTTCACTGATTTCACAAATTGATTTGATATTGTAGTTTTTAGAATCTTAAAGTCAACGTTTATCAATTAGAATTACGATAATGATAAAATTGATTTAATGTCAATAGCTGATAATCTATTTTTATTCATCATAGAAATTATATCTAATACCTTTAAATTTTTGTAATAAGTGTCAATAATGTTTGTACATTTTGTGTCATTTAATATTAGTACTTCACGCGATATATTTGAACTTACCCGGCGACACACCGGTTGAGAAACACTAGTATAGTGTATACTACGAGTATATACAGTATAAATTTATGGTGGTTTGTGATCAATAAATACCTACCACAAGTCAACTTTTCTTAAAGCGGGAAATTTTTAGGTTTTTTGGGGACAGCGGGATACTTAGCTCGAAAGCGGGACGTATGGTCACGTTAGGCATAACGCAAGCAAACGTAATTCATCATAATCGAAGGAAAAATATAAAATCGGTACCTAACCGAGAGAGAAATAATCGGTGCAATACATACGTCCATCGGTCACATACAAAGCTTGTTACAGAAATCTGTAACAAAGTCCAGAACGTTAAGCTTTCGAGAAACCGAGAAAAAAAAAATCCCCTAAGTGATATCACACGTGGAGTTTCTATTTTAAACAAAAATTTTAAAGGCACGAATCGGCCATGTAAATAAGGTGGTTCTTGTATAAATAAAATACAAAAAAATTAAAAAAAAATATGTTTCGAAAGATATTCTTGATTTTCGGGGCTTCGTAAATTTTTTCAAGAACATAAGGGCTCCGTGAACAAAAGTCTGAGAATCACTGGTATATGATCGTCTCTCTACTACATACACTCATGTTCTGTTTGTGTTCTATATTTTTCCGCCTTTTTTGCACCATGCCGAGAGTTACTCGTATTATCTGTCAACTCTTATAATGAGACTTACCATATTATGTGTACTAGCTAAGGTGTTTTACTAGGTATTTTGACTGTATGACGTGGGATTTAAATTTTGAGAAACAAAAGGGTACATTTTTTGAGAAAATTTTATATGTTTGCCTTACACAACTTATTTTATTTAAAGATCAGATTAGATTGAATGAGTTGACAACATTTATATTGAAGATGAACAAATATCTGTTACTATTCTTCAGTATTTTGTCTGTAAATATGTATATATATGTATTGAAAATTACACTCGTTTACCATACTTATTAACAGAAACATCGTATTGTTAACATTTTGAAACGGATAATTTGTTGCCGTAGAGTTTTAGAAATCCAATCTCATTGAACAATATTTGGTAGTTAAAACAATTTAAAATACGTTTTATTTATTCTATTCTATTTACGAAATAAAAATAATTCA
Source organism: Sipha flava (assembly GCF_003268045.1). NCBI lineage: Eukaryota > Metazoa > Arthropoda > Insecta > Hemiptera > Aphididae > Sipha > Sipha flava. The sequence continues at coordinate 2,343,816 of NW_020273108.1, forward strand.
TTTTCTTTTTTTTCATAATTCTGTTTCTGAATCAAAACTGAAATTTAATAACGTAAAAGTATTTTTATTTTATTTATTTTTCTTTGTTTTATTTTCTAAGAACAATAAAACCGATTGAAATATTGTTTTCCGGACTGATACACTTAAATTAAATTTTAATGTAATTTTTTTTTTTTTTTTTGAGGTAAATATTTTTCAATACACATGATAAAATACCATGTTTGTTATAAGGTATATAAGATATGACCAGATTTTTTTTTATTTTATTTAATTTTTAGTTATATATATATATATATAGAAAGATTAGTTAAATGGAATAACGTCTAAAAAATATAAATACAATATAAAAAATGTAATGTTTAATAAATGTACAATATAATATTTTAATATTGGCTTTTCATCATCAATAAACACGATTAATATAAATTTTAATTCATTTATTTTCGGTCTCGCACTCAGTAAAATTAAAGGGCAATACCATTAGCGTGTTTACACTGTAAGATCTTTATTTGATTCCCGTAAAAAAGTTATTATTCAACTTTTATAATATATGAATTCGATTACGTCAAACGGTGACATTTTTTTTATAAAAACAAATTATCTCAATAATGAATATATTACAAATAAAGTACCTTCTAGGAAAATGAGTTGTTTTTCATTTAGTACTAAGAAAAAAAAATTATATATGGATAAAAAAAATCTATTATTTATTTATTATATAATATTATTTAGTAGTAGAAATAAACTAAAAAATTAAATAAATAATATGTTTTTGAACAGTCATTAGCTGAAAAGTTTTGAAACTGATGGCACGTATGTGTTATGTGTTATGTAAACAGTAAAACCGTAGGTTTGTATTTTTTACGATATTAAAGTACTCATAAGTTTAATAATACAAATGCATGGAGTTCGGAAATTCCTTTATGTGGTTAGTTCAACGTATAAAAAGTAAATAATCCAAATAAAATAAATTGTAACGTTCAAGTCGCCTATGAAGTGTAGAAATTATTAAATGCATTTTCGGGTCTTATGGTAAAAATGCTATGTTATATAATATTAACATAAATTTATAAAATGTCATTATTGGGTGGCTGCTTTTATTCTTACGTATCAAGTTATCAATTATATTCCGTATGCATACTTATTGTATTAACTAATTGCAGATTTTACGGCTTATAATGAAAGTTAAAATATATACGTATATTATATTAACGATGATAATATTTATATTGATTTTTAGTTTTATTTGTACTTTATACTTTCCACACCCTATAGGTATATTAACGAAATACAATAGTTGTACAGAACTGTATTGGACGTACTAAATAGATAACAGAAAAAACTACATTTATCTAGATAAAAAACCGATAATTTTAAAGAGTTTCATAATTTCGAACTTATATTTGTAAGATGATTATTAATCAATAAATAAAAAAATTAATTGGTGCATTTTCGAAACAGACATAAATATAAAAATGTACGGAACTAAAGTTTGATTACATACTCGTATGTCTTAATTTTTTAACAGTATATTAACAGTATTCTATATAAATTCAATATAAAAAATTTAATATAATATAATATAAAAATGTACTTATATTTAATTTAACTGGCACGTGTTTACCGATAAGTGATTACTGATGCCTCATTAACATTTTCATTATTCTCTAGCATAATTTAATATCTATATATTTTATATAGCCGTGGTTAGGTTTTATTATTATTTATTACTTTAATTATTATAATTCAAGTTTGTACGTTGTACGATTGTTCAAGCCAAAGATTGACGTTTTATTACTGTTTATGTTTACACTTTACAATTATTATTATCTATATTATTTTATTAGTCTACAGACTACAATATTAGGTGTAATATTATATTCTGGGCAAGCATTGGGTAAACATTGGACAAGCTGGTATGTCTCGGTCGTTGATTAAACAGAAAAAAAGATAATTGAAAAATATTATTTGAAAAACATTCGTTTTAATGTTCGTTGTATAAATAATTATAAAATACCTTTTGCTTCGTCTACAAAATATGTCTGTATAAAATATCTACTTAAATATATCTGAATATCTAAAATTTAAAACTTACTCTTACTTACGATACTACCAAGTGTTTTTATTCGCGTCTTCCTTGTCACAAAAAAGAAATAAATATCTTATTTAAAATTATCTAGATAATTAATCTCAGATAACCAATTTATTAAAAATATAAATATTTATATTTTGATAATGAATAACACTGTATATATATATATAAGATTCAAATATCACCCATCCACTCATTAACTCATTGATCATTACCTACATCTCATGTATTTTGTTTCTTATTGTCCCATGACAAAACGTAGGTACTTGAAATTTGGTGACGTAGTTGGTCTAATATTTTAGATGTCTAATAAGAAGTGTTTTCGAAAATTGAGTGTTTAAGGACCGAAATGATTCTGGGTGTATGTTTAAATTTTTTCACTTCTTAGTTGCTTAGGAAATATTTTATTTTGGTCTCATGTGTTGGTTTTAATAATTGCCGATTGTAGTATTTATAAATTAATATAATTATTAAATGTTTAGGTTTAGAATAAGTTTTAATCTAAAAGTAGTGAAATACCCTCTGGACGAGTCCAAGTCATTCGGCTGGTATGCTATATATAATTATAAGTTATAATTTAAATCAAAGTATGGAATTTAAAGTTTAAAATTCGAGTTTGAGACCAGGTTAGGTTACCAAACATCGTAATCAGATCGTACTAGTGGTGATAAGGGGCTTAATGATGTTTTATTACAAAATTATTTGTGAAATTTCGATTGTGCAACGCATTTTATCCAACTCACCGCATATTTTATTTCATTTTTTTTCTATTCCACGTATATGCGCGTACTCCCGTCATAGTTTCGCATGTGCGTATATTGCGCGTGTAAAATAGAAAAACAACAAAACAAGTCATAAATATGGAGGAAATGCGCGCTCTTTTGTCCGAATGGAAAAAAATAAAATACTCCTCTTTTTGCGATAGAACGTTTCCCGCGGTGCAGTGAAACGCCGTTGAGCGTGTACTCTAAACAGAGTTAGTCTTTTCGAACGGAAATAGGAAATATCGTGCGTGGACGTGGGACGATTTCCGTGTGTACGTATATCGAACGAGTCTGGTACTTATCTTACACGCCCCCGATAATTATGAGACGGTTGACGATGGTAGTGGTGATCGCGCGAGTAAAGTAGTGACAATGGAGTCTGAGGACTGTAGTAGGACTTCGATTGGTGGCGTGAGCAAAAAAAAAAATTAATAAAATCAAATTTCAATCCATTTTATTTCACACCCATATTCACCCTCTCACGCGCACTCCGACATCCAATTCAGAGCTGTTCGGAATCGGAAAAAACGTCGATGATCGATTGGGATACTTATATATTTTATTCTCTTCGCTCTCTCGCTCGAATTCGATGTTTTCACTCTGCGGTTGAGTTTACATTTCTACTCGCAGTCGTGAAACAATTACACGTGCGTGTGTGGATTTAGGCACGCTCGTGTGTGTACGCGTATATGCCGTACATGCCGCTCGTGAAAAGGTTCGAAAAACTTTCATAGAGTACCTATCCATATATATATATATGTACATACACACGCACACTTCTCTTTTCCCGAAATCGATTTATATAATATATTACCCCGCGAGTGTCTTTATACCGCTTTCAATGGTACGCGGGTTTTTAGACGGCTTTGTACTTAAAAAGCAGCCACGTAACTTAATACCACATCGTGAATATTAGATACTCTCACGCTTTCTCTTTCTCTCTCTCTCTCTCGCAGTTAACGGCTTATACATGTCTTTTTGTTGAACCTATTCCAGGTATAGTTATACATATGTATACGATTTATTACCACGCCAACGGGGAGGATACTATTGTAAGCCGATCTGTACATATACTTGTTGACACCCGGCGTAATAGTATATATATATACCATCGTGTTATATAAATTTATTATTTGATATTGCGTACGTCGCGATAATTGGCCTTAACGACCCGAGACGTTGTCGTTTAACCTCGTCTCGGTAAACCGAGTGATAATAATAATAATAATAATAATAATAATATTCTCTTGGCGTAGTGGAGCCGTGGATCATTTTGATATAGTTGGGGGTCTCTAATCGGAACTAACTCTTCTGCAATTGGTCCAGGGTAGAGATTTACAGGAATAAACCGATGCCAATGCCCAAACGATTCCTACACGACGATATTGTAGTTGGCCTAAAAAGAAATTGTCTGACAACGAATGATTCGTTCGTAGAACAATTTTAAAACAGTACTATGAGGCTTATTATTTTTTTTTTGTTATTTTTCAACAAGGTTCAATCATAAAAAAACCACGGGAAACGAAAAGCGGTATATTTTTGTTCTTTTTCTGAAATCACTCTGGGAACGATGTAAATGCTAATATTAAATGTAAATGGGGCGGCGACGATGGTAGTCGATCAAAAATTCTGGGAGTTTTTTTTTTAAATATTAAAATCCGGTTATTTGTAACGTGAAGTGGCCGGGGGAGGAAGATAACATTTCGCACGGATTGGCGCTGCGTGAGGTGGAGTGAATATATGGAGATTGTTATCCTTTTCTTACCGCTGCACTGCCACCGTCATGGCTACCCTCACACCTTTCTGACGAAGGCAATATCTATTAGAGAAAATCGTTTGAAGAGCGTGGTATATATTATATATAGCGCTGAAAAAGATAGTAACAAGCGATGAAAAAGTAAAATCACAAAAATAAAAAATCCCTTGCACACCTAAACGAGTGAGACGACGAATGCGGATGAGTCGTGGTCGTGAACGTAGGTTAACATCCGGACTCGAGTGCAATGTGAACAACGTGAGCAGTCGTATGTATATAAAACACACAGCACTGTGCATGCATTTTATTACTCGTGAAGCTCCGCCAAACTGCTTCCGGGCGTGTCGTATATTTTTCCTTTTAGATTCTTTCGATTCACATACATACGCATGCTTATGAAATTCGACAAAAGGATTTTGAAAATTACAGTATCAGGTCCGATCTTACACCACGTCGCCGCCGGATTTGTTTCCAATGATATATTACTAATTCACGTGCGATGCACTCCTATATATTACATAGGTAATATTACATATTTTTGCGATATAAAAATATCGTATGTAATTTATACCGTGAGTTTTTACTCGGTCTCTGTTACTCGTACGCCACGGTGACGTATACTGAAAAACAATGTATTAATACGCAGAACGGTACACACACAATTCGTCGTACCTACAGTTTCATATGATAGCGGATTTTACATCAAACGCTGTATATTATTTCCTACGCATAGTTACAGATGTGTACTGATGTGTTATAGAACAATCATTACAGTACGTAGCGGAGACAAGGCGAACAGTGTTCGCAGCAGCCGACCAAAATTTTCGTCACTATTGCCTGCGTGTGTCCGTGTAACATTACACGGTGAAATCCGCAATCAACAACTTGCAATACATACAAAATACGTGTGTGCGTGGTACGATCCAAGTGTACGATATTGTAATTACGCAGGTAGACGTAATCGGTGGCTCACAGGTCTCGGTGGTGTAACAACAGGATATTTTTCGAATCCACCCACCCGTGTGTTTAATACTATTACAGTCCACATTTTCCCATCAACTGAACGTAGGAATGTGGGTGAATTATTAGTTTACTCCTACTGTTTTCAACTATGATAACAACAACGAAGCAATAATTGCTTAATATATATATATTAAACTCCTGATTTACTTCGGAAGGTATAGTCACTTAATTGCTTAATTGTATGGATGGGTGACTTCGGCAGATACCGATGAAAGCAAGTAAAAAAAAAAAAACAGTGGTACAAGCTAAATGAACCATGATTTCGAAGAAATGTTGCAAATATTGTATATGATCTACGTGACGAATCGATAACCCGTCAATATTATCCAAGCATCCATCAGAGATAGAAGTAAGATGTAAACTCTTTTTTGATAAGTTATTTTCTTAATCGGATAAAACGATGTGCATTCAGATATATAACTATGTTAAACGAGCCGGGGAGTAAGAGGACAAATTAATTCAAGATCACAATATAACAGTTAAAGGTCTATTGGCTATTCATGTTGAACGAGGAAAAAAAAAATTAATAAATTAATAAAAACCCTGATATTCCGAGGGTGTTATTCAGTATTATTAAGTTGATATAATTGTATCGCAAAATTAAAAAAAAACAAACAAACCCACAATCAATTCTAGGATAGGTGCTCGTATACATTATGTACCAACTGCATACGGGAAGATGTTGATCATAAATCTCATTGCTAACTGGAATATACGACGAACTGGTGATCGATATTTGCTAATTATTGTTCTGTGTTGCGTGGTTCACCAACTCGATTTTTAGAGAGAAAAACGTACGAACTATGTTTATCGAACGCCAAGATGAAACGTTTATAAAGCGTGTACAGCGGTACAACAACGACAGTAATAATATATACGGTCATCGACTGATGATTTATAATAACATCCAAGCATTGCATTCGATAATATTGTTATCACGGCTGCTGATTAATACTGCAAAACGGACGTTACAAACGTACATAGAACGAACAATCCGTGGATGAATAATAGTTTTATTATGATGGTACGATCACGACGACGTGATTAATAACTCTGGTACGTTAAGCGACAAAGTGACAAATTCAAACCGACCCAACCACCACCACTACACGGTTTCGTATAGTTTCTCCATAGAGATTTATTCATGACAGTCACACACACACACACACACACACACACACATGCAATCGTCGACTACTATCGTCATTGTTGTTGTTTTTATTTCGTTTAATCAACCTTTATCATATCACATCGTGGACTTGATATATATATATCATACTCGTATAATATAATATGTATAAATGAGCGAGTTTTATGGTTGTAACCACAAATCGATTTCGGTTGCGGTCACCATCGAGGGAGAACATAGGGGTGAAAAACGATTAATCGTCGCAAGGACCTAAAGAAAATATGTTTTTACTTTTTCCAAGTGAAACTTCAGGCGACTAATGTGGTTTGGTGGTTATGACCGGGTAGGCGGATGTTGAAAAAGTTTACGGGTGGGGTTTTTTTTTACTTATACAATCGCTCGACCCACACCTTCAGCAACCGTTAGCCACTGTCATAACCGAGTGGTACCAAAAACGGTATAGATATACCAACGGCAAACAACATACTGGATATTGGTTATCCGTGTATATAAATATTAAATATTTTAGTTTAAAATACCGGCAGCTATGTTAAGGGTTAGTTAGCGGGAACGACCGGGGAGTTTATAGGTATATAGAATTGCATCATAGTTGATTGCAAGCATATTAAAGCCTCCGTTATACCCCGCGCGCATGCATACCGTACGTTATTGGAATGAAAGCTAAATGGATTTTCATTACATAACCTTCATATATTCTATAATAACCCGGACGGGAAATTAGTCGTATTAAATATTATAAAGCCAGAGGTTGGACGTACAGCGTTCGTTTGAACAAAAAATGACAATAAATTTGAATTATTAAAAAAAGGATGGTTGTAGAATTAGTTTTATTTTTTTGTGTGATAAAGAACACTGTAGTAAAGAGAGAATCGGGAAATATCTTTTCGCTGATGATCCACTGTCACCTGAAAAGGTGTTGAAAAAAAGCGCTGATCAAACAACAAAACCTATTAAACTGTATGATATAATATAACTGGTTTGGAAATATTTACGTACCCGCAATAGTGAATATCTACTCGTGTACACGATCTATCCCTGCTTTAAGTATTTCGTAAAAAAAAAAAGCCGTTTGCTCGCCAAATTGATTTACATACGATCGCCATCCCCCGTGCTCATCGGTCGTCCATTTCAACGACGTGGACGAGTGATGGCGAGGGCTCACACACGTATACGATTGTTATCGCGTATGGTCAAGGGCATTATTTGATACATTATTTTGGCCCATATACTGGCATGTATAACCTGTGTTTTAAAACTGGGTTTCCAAGTAGTAGCAATAACAACATTATTGCCTATACATCTATCACAGCTAAATAATACATGTACATGTTAAGTATAAAATTGTACATGCTCGTGAAATTACATACTTACATACATACATACATACATACATACATACATACATACATATGCATTATATACACTATGATAACGTGAGCATTATTCTGCTTAAAACAGTTAAAATGGTAATAGTTTTCGATACAAGCACCGATATAGTTAGATTACGATTTTGACGTTGTGATAAATATAACAACACAGTCGTCGATCATCGTGTAGATATGTAATATGTGGGCCTAATAGGTGTCTACGATACGTAGTGTAGCAACATGTGATATCAATACGTCATATCGTGTCAATGCGTTGGCTATTCCACAACCCCTCTCAAACGTTAAATATTATACCGTAGTTGTTTCACTCAAAGAAATAGCTTGTTTTTGTTTTCGGGCTTATAAAATATGTGATACGTACTACATCCGACTTACACGATCGTTTATAATATGCACATATAAATGTATAAAATCTTTAACTCAAATTTTCGATTCTTCTAAGCGATTTTTCGGCCTCTGCTTTTCAGTTTTAGAAATTTCACCAGATCGAAAATTACCGGAATAATAACATAAACATTAAAGAGGAGATTCTTGAGAGGAGATTTGGTTAGTGATAATCACGTGGAATGCTTTTAAATATTCTTGTCTAGAGATTAAACACAGTCTATAGATAATACGTGAATATATTCGAGAACAACTAGAAATTTTAAAACATAATTTTATCTTAATTCGACGTGATTGAAAACCTTACAAATTAATCCCCGATCAAGAATGAAAAAAAATAATAAAAAGCAAAGGAAGGTAACCAAATTATTCTAAAAGTATTGCAGTAGTAAAATATCTTAATTTCAACTAGAGAATATTTTTTTCGAAGTTTTAATGTATATATGTAGTGAGGATTTCTAAATAGGTAATAATGGATAATGTAAGTAAATAAACAAAATCCATCAAATAAGTTTGGGATAATAAATAAATGGGACTTTGATGTACTCACGAGAGGCCCCGATACGTGCCTAGAGCACTTGTAGTATACGACCGACATTTTCTTTCTTTTTTTGGTTTTCTTAGATTATCGTCAAATCACTATCGCCTTATATATCGCCTTTATACCAGAGTTAGGCGTAATTAGTTATTATTTCCATTGAAGTCTGGAAATTGTAAAATTCGGAGAAATCAAATGTATTAACTAGTTTTTATTAAAATTAATTTAAAAAAATAACAATAATAATTATGAAGCAAACGCCATGAGTTTGATAATCAAATAAATTCTTAATTTCATTTTTTTCTTTAAATCATAAAAAAATTATATTTCATTAATATAAACGTCGATGGTTCATTTGTAGTCTTCCAGTTTTCGACCACGTTTATCAGTATTCGGGTTTCAGTCAATTTTGTTATTCGATCATTATTTCATGTCCATCATCGGATCAAAATAACCGGAATATTTCTATCCAAACGTATATTTCGAACGTTTCACAATATTTTTGTCAGTTCTTAAAGTCCTTTAAGTAGTTTTACGTGGCGGACGAAGCGACATGTTTGGCACAATATTATTAATCTGCAGCAAAAGATTCATTATTTACATCGAAATTAAGATACTTCGCGTTGGTACTTAATTCAGATAATTTTTAGATTTTAATTTTTTATTCTTTGAGGCGGTGAACAAACAGCCAAAATGAAAACAATGCACACAGAAATTATACTATGTGTAGTTAATGGAAAATTTAAATTCTCAAAAAATCATCCATACATTTGTTTGTGGCATACGATTTTACATAATATATGTAAAATGTTACAATTAATATCTAGAGTTAAATAATATAGAACGCGTATTAATAATAAGACATTTTTTTTTTCCTTTAGATAGTTTGAATTAAAAATGTAATATTATAAATGCTTTATTTCCTCCCTCTCTTGTAAATTTGGTGTAGGAAAAAAATAATAAAAACGACGTAGAACTTTTTCTCGTTAAAGTTAATAATATTTCAAACTAAAAGGCCGTGGTGATGCAACGGGTATTCCAATCAGACACACAGCGTCTGAGTACTAAGCTTAATATTAAAATATCAGACGGTTGAATGATCATCAGACATTTAAACATAGGCTTTTGGACCCTACTTCACTTCGATAGTTTAACCATGTTAAATTTGGTATGGTTGAGTAAAAGCAACGTATTTCCATGTAATGACGAGGTTTGACACTAGTTCGAAAACGCCAAAATTATCTGTTTGCTAACAATTAATAAACACGAATAATTAAATAAACAATCATTTTAAAATCATCATAATACGTATAATGATGATAATAATTAAAATCACTGTTTCCGATAAAAACTATATTACACGTTTTTTAGCCGTCCGAGTATTGTGGAATTATTATTACTGTATAACAATTTATCATAACAAAACTATAATGATTTAAATACAATTTAAAATATATTTTAACCGACGGCTTTTTATTTTGTTTCGAAAATGTGTATAGTCGTTTAATAAAAATTCAATAGGGTATCGTATTCATTATGAAGGGGATTCTTTCCCCCATAAAATACCAATATTGTATATATCGACTGGAATTATTAATATTTATTAGTCCGGACTGCGGATTAACCGAATACTCATTCAAAGAGGATACATTATATACTTACGAAGTTCATAAAAATGTTACTAAAAATATTATATGGCAATAGGCTTTCTTTTTCTTTCTTTTTTTCTTTTCATTTTTTTTCAAACACTTCTTATCGTCATTCATGTGCTTGCAGCGTGAGACTACGTCAGACAGGCACTTTTGCATAGTAGCGTATTGGTATTAGAATATAATATATAAGTCCTATTTAATATAATATACCTACTTCTTCTTCGCTGAACACACGTGGCACAAAAAGTGTAGAATTATATTTAGATATATCGATTATGGCGTACATGTAATATATTATATGTACGTTATTCATTTTAGCGGATGTAGGACCACTAGTGCCTGATCACCCACCCACATACATACAAAGGTACATCCAAAATATAAATAATAAATATAATTAAATTTAATACTTGTTCTGTGTAACATTGTTCTTTAATTCGAATGATTTGTTTATCCCTTGATAATTCAAATACTCACTAAATCGAAAAGCTGGAATCGAATTTTCTGAAATTCAAGCATTTGAAAGTTTACTATGTATATACATTGCACGACTCTTTTGTCCTATTCCCCCTCCCCAGTCACTTTCCTTTTTTTTTTTATTTTATCGTTACGCTGCAATCTCGGAGCGAAATTCGGCCCGAACAGTGACGGCGGCTAAACGTTTTTCCGCTGAGACTTTGCTATATATATTGGTTTATCGAATATAATGGGGGGGGGGGGTCAAATCGTTTAGGTTTAAAAAATCGTTTTTTAATATTTCGAGTCTAACTCGTTTCCGGTAAAGGTCTAAAAATTGAATTATCGTTTCCGGCGCAGACGGTTATGGCTGCCATTAGCAGACCGACAAACGTTTAGGATCGCCCGGAAAACGCGTTATACGTGAGTGCGAAAACTCGGTCGCGCGCCAATAGAACAATCGCACATTGTTTTCGTGTCTCCTGCGCGCGTTTCGCAGAGGTCCACGCTGCAGTTTCGACGACAGAAAAAAATAATAATAATAATAATGATAATAATTATATTCGGACCGGATTTGAAAATAATTATCCGAAAAATATGTGATTACACTGTACCGCAACGTTCGTTCATATAATCGCACTCACAAGCACTGAACCACAACTGCATCGCATGACCGTAACGTTAATGGTGTATTTTAACAGTAATAATATAATTATACATCAATAACAACTATTTTTAATCTGGACGTGATCATCCGGGATGTACGGTGGGATGTTGATATTTAAATAGGATGATTTTTCTTTTTTCATCAAGCAACACTGCGATTCTGTAGTTCGATTTATATGATATTTTTATACGAAATATTATTATACCACCAGAAGTTCATCGCTCAGCCATTATACTAGTATGGTTTTCGCGAAATACCTTATTTCTATCTCAAGCTGGGCACTACATATATTTTTGTTTCATGTTCTGAGAAACTTCTATGCCTCAAAATCCATTATCGAATCATTAGTCAATTAGTTATCGGTGTACTAGAGCTCTGCTTTGGACGCAAAAGAAATTGAAAAACATATTCAAAATATAAACATTGTAAAAACTTTCGATGAAACGTTTTGAATGAACATATCCAGGCACGGATCCAGGAATATTTTTTTGAGCGGGCCCATAAACTTAACCACAAAAGAAAATATAGTAAAATTATGATTTTATTTAATGAATCTCTCATTTTCGAATATTCTAGCCATTCGTATTTTGAATACCACGAAATATTAAATGATCTCTGTTTTCCGCCAATGTTTCGTCTTGGAAACGTAATGTTGGGTTGATTTGGCCCTTTTTTAACGTTTTGACTAATATCAAAAATATTGTTTTGAACATCGTGATCAATGACACCTATTGAAGTAGAAGATTTACGAATTTTTTTGGAAGTAACAGATTCAATAACAGATTGATCCGATTGTAAAAGGGGAACAAGAAAATGTTTTATGGCCTATAAAAAAAGTATTTATAAATAAAATAAAACAGGATTTTAGAATCTCAGATATAAAGAGTGGTAAATTGTTCTTATATGTGAGTAACTATTTATTACAATAATATAACAAACTACGTATATATACTGTACATATATGTATTTGTTTTCGTGATGGTATTCAATATTGAATAATTTCACAATTTGTTAAATATAAAATAAATAGTTAAAAATACAAAATAAAACTTACCTATTTGGTGTATGTTATGTGCTCAGCACGTCAGCAATTCGTGGATGGATTTCCAATAAATTTTAATATTTAAATTGTTTAGTTAAAATGTGGATTTAAGTATCGCTTATTGGAAGTTGACAGCAGACAGAATAATATTATGAGTACACGTGTGTCATTTAACAATATTTGCTGGTCGGGTAGGGTCCAGTTTTACGTACACTTATTATATCTTATCGGGGTTCCATTGGCGTTCGAACGACAACAATCGATATTTAGATAAAATCACGTTAATCACACGGACAATTACATGTTATTAATAATAACATATTATAAAAGGTAGATATATTGTTGTTTTGTTACTCACCATGCACGATTAATACGTTTTATATGATATATTTGATAAAATCAATTTTAATGCCGATATTCAAAATTAAAATTATTGTTTTTGAAAATTTTGGGTGTGCTCGGGCCCACCCAGCCCACCCTCTGGATCCGCGCCTGAACATATCCCAAGAATAATTGTAAATTATGTAAGCTAAAAACATTAAACGGATCACGTTTGTTTTGTTTTCAAATAAAACGTGCATATTAATATAGTACCTAAACTGGCTGACATGATACACATGTATTTGACAAAGTTATTAGAATAATAAATCATAAGTTTAAATTATGAATTCGTAATTTAAATAAGATTATTTTCCTAATAAAGTGTTCGGTTGATTAAATTTTTCTTTTTCAAGCTCTTAAATATTTCTATATTATCTTGTTACATTGACTTACGGGTTATTTATATCTTTAAGATTTATACTTTTTTTTTTTTTATAATTTAAGTTATTTCTAAGATTTTTTTATTACAGACATTGAATTCGATGGTACGAATTCATGACGAATGTTTTGATTTTGATATTTTGATATTATTATTTATTATCACTGAAAAAAAGTTATTGAACTTTCTGCTAAACTTACAATATTTGATAAACTTATTTATACTTCGTGATTATGAATATAAAATTAATATTAACTTTCGCTGAAATATGCTAAGTTATACAGAGAAATTACATTTTAAACCTTCGAATATACGACCTAAGAAATGTAAATATTTTTAACTGGAATTTATTATTCTAAGTCGTATGAACAAAAGTACATTTTAAAACATAAAATGTCGAATTCTAGTCAAAATTTTTAACGTTAGATGATGAGCGGAGTATAGTGTGAAGATATAATTCGTAAATTGATGGTAACAACTGTTTGCTAATAAAAATTAAGAATTAATGTCATCCTGTAATTTTTTTCTCGAAAATATATCTACACTTAGTTCCTGTATCTTGGAAGATATTGTAATGTTTAGTTTTCCGTGTATAATGAAATCAGTTGGAAAAACATAAATAATATTTATGTGCAAACATATTGCTTCAGCAGCATGATTATTCAGGTTATCGAAACGATGGTGGGAGGAAGGAAATTTTTCCTTATAAATTTTGTTCAGCTGACTACAATATTATTTATTTTAAGCGTCAGAATTTGGACGCAGAAAATAATAACCGTTAAGTAAATATAAAAATAAATAAATAAAAATTATTAAGACATTTTGCTGACCAATACACCAAAAATCTGTTATATAGTTTTAGTTATAGTATTCACATTATACTGCATTTAAATTAAAAATTAAAATATTATACCACACCAAGAGTTATATTTAAGCTTTTGATTGGGAAGTACTCCAGCACTTTTAAAATTAATATCTAGAACTAACCACATCGCTCCAGTAAAAGTTGTGCTCTAATAAAAACAAATATTTTCTTATTATTATCATAATTTTAATTTTAATTTTTCTAATATAAAAAGTCGAACAAAGTAAATGTAACAAAAAACTTCTCTAAGAAGATTAATTTTTAGTTATAATTCAACAGTATACTGTTTTAATTTAATTGTAATATTATTGTTTCACTTGTGATGTAAACCGAAGAAATCTATATATAAGTCATATGTACAAAAACAAGCCCCGTACAATATCATGTATTTTATAGATGGTGCATTATATTATAATATAGTGTTATAAACGTAATTATGTCAAATGTATTCCGTACGTATGTTAATTTTCGGTAAGAAGAAGCTCCCTGCAGTCATAGCGTCAATTTATTCACCTCGGGGGCTTTCGCAGAATTGTAATATATACAGCCCGTAACCGGATGTAACAAAAGTATCTTGAGGACGGTATAATATTGGCAATATAATTAAAAAAAGTTTGTAGGATACCATCTTATTTTTGTAATGAGTGAGGGTGAAGGCCACTGCAGGTTTACATGAAAAATATTGTGCCGGCGGTGGATCCAGAAATTAATCAAGGGAGTAAAATTTAGTTTTATTCAATAGGGTATTATATATTATCTATTAATATGTTTTTTATCACCATTTTAAAACAATTCTCATAAACTGACAAAAATGCTTATTACTTGTACAGATTTGTACCTAAAAAAACATTTTGTTTACTTAAAAAAAAAAAAAAAACATTAATTTACAGTCTTGTGTTGCAAAATTTAAAATTAATTAATTAATTATTCAATAAGGTCAATTTCATTTAAATTTTACTCAATAAATATATGTGATGGAAATATATATAAAATAATTTTAAATTTAAAAAAATTAATTTAGTTCTATTTCTGCTGCTCACAAAATGCTCAATAAATTCAGTGGCCGTAATGTCAACGTTATTATGAACATCTAATAGAGCTAATTCAACTAATCTTTCTTTACACATTTTATTTCTCAATCAGACTTTTAACGTTTTTAAAGTAGAAAAACTTAACTTTTAAGTCTACTGCGAACGAACCATTTCCGCTACCCCGTCCCGATCGCAGTTTATGGGTTTTATTGGTTTGCGTTGTATATTGTTGTTGAATTTATAGGTAAATACGTGTCTATTTTAATAACTGTGTTACCCTTTGAAATTTCACTTTGAAGTTGTATTGTAGTAGTATAACTATAATGTAAAAGTGAACCATAAATTTACTAAGATTTATTATAATAAGCTCAAGGAAGGATATTTACCCAGTTACCCCGAGCCCCTTGAATCTGCCACTACAATGCGTTGTTGTATAAGTAAATATTGTAGCATGTAAATAAATGTCCCAATGTTAATTCGTTATATGTACATAGCTGCATGGAACCGGAGCTTTAATTTTTTTCTCATAGTTTAGGGTTGAAATTGTATAGTGAATTTTCTAATGGCTATACTATTCATCCTAAAAGTTTATTATCATAGCCAGAGATAAATTCTTTAATACTGTATATTTATAAATATTATATATATATATATATGTTTAAACACAACGGTTATGGGTTGAATAAGTTTAGAGAAAGGTGTTGTTGAAAAATATTGTTTTTATTTTTATATAATAAAAAAAATAAATATACACACACATACAC